>NC_062217.1:135568250-135882972 GCF_902686445.1 Sciurus carolinensis
CCCACACCTCTCAGCTCCTCTTTCCCTGTGGAGACCTCGGCTGGTTTGTGCCTCACCTTATTAAATCCACATTTTAAATTTCATGTTTGGAAGCTGGCCTGGCCACTTGAGTCTTAAGAGTCCAGTCTGAGATAGGGTTTTCAGATTAGAGTGAGGGTGGGGAGGAGAGTAACTTTTTTTTTTCTTCTTCTTCTTCTTCTTCTTCTTTTAACTCCCTCCTTAGGAATCTTATTACTTATATCCACCTAATTAAAATTAAAAGGAATCATAGAAGCTAAGGACTCAAAGGGATATTTGAATTTCCCCAGCCCATGGTTTCTTATTTGGGGGTTCATATATCAATGTCAAGATAACTATAGAAACCTTGAAAAGCAGGTTGATGCCTATTGCTGATAGCAGAAACTAAAATGGATCTATAACATTAATAACTGCTCTATTATAACACCTAGTGCAAACAGAGAGCTGTCATTTATGAACAGTTGGATGAATGATTAAGTAAAACTGATTAAGGCTTTACTAGTCCTTTTAACCAGTTACCTTCTAGTATCATCATACCTCTGTTTTCCACTATCAGACAAATACAATCACTAAATGAAAAACAAGACAGCAAAAGGGCAAATAAACAAAAATGGAATAAGAATTTTGCTTTGATATTTTGCCTTAGGAAAATACTCTTCTTCACAGGGCATCTCACCCACTGTGTCTAGGTCCAGGCAAACGCAGGGTTGGAAGACTACAGGTGTAATCTTCAGTGTTGGCCCCAACAAAGATGTCTCCTCTGAAATTACCAAACAGTATCTTGAAGTGACAGAACTCTCAACGTTAATGCAACTGAAAGCAATCTAGTAAAAATCAAATACAGATAAGTATTTTAAATGGAAATTAATGAAAATTGGCAATTCTCATTTAACATTCATGACATGTAGTTACATCCTAAACAGCCTCTTCCTTTATAGTTTATTATTGGGATAAAGATGCAATTACCATTGAAGGAGCTATGATTTGGGATGGGTAGAAGCTCTTACTTGCCTGCCCCTAAATGGCTCATCAAATTCTAATGAAGAAAGACTTTGTCTCAAAACTAGGTGAAAGCAAGAAGTTCTGGGAAGGACAGTCACCAGCTGTGCTGGTCAGAGGTTAACTGGCCTTTAAGAGATGAATATGTTTCCAGTTACAGTGGATCAGAAACCAATGAAACTCTCAACCTTATTCAAGCATGAATTCACTAACTTCAGATTCATCAAATGGCTGATGAGGATAGTATGATTTCATTGATCGGTTTATTTTGTGGAACAAACAAAATAATCCATCTGGAGGTTTGATCCTAGCACCTACTGAGTGTTAAGCAGTCTGTAGAAGGCAGTCCACCTTTTCTTTTCTTTTCTACCTAGATATCTTTGCTTTAACTCCCCCCAAATACCATGAGAAACTAGTGTTTGGGATAGATGGCTATTTAGTGCACACAGACCCTCTGGTGGCACCAACTGTATTAAAAGGGTATTTATTTTTTATGACAAAAATTAATTTTCAATTATCTCTATTTGAAAATAAACCAGTAAAAAGAATTCTAAAGAGATGGTAAAATAAGATGAATATCAATCTGTCTCCCTTAACGCTCATCATTATTACTATTAAGTCATCTAATTCAGGGAATTTTTTAACACCAACTGCAGCAGCAGAAGTACTTACGTGGAATAACAAGGGCTCCCAGGAATGGGAGGCACATACAATTTTTCTTCTCAGTCATGTGACTCTCATAGCACTGGGGAGCTGTCTTTGTGTTCAACCATACCTCCTCTTTGGCAGCAGCAGTCTGCTCCCTCAAATCACAGGTTCTAGAAGAACATCTGGAAGCACCTGGGCCCCTGAGGCAGTTATCAGGAGCAACTCCAGCTTTTCAGTCAGCTGTGATCCATCCAGGTAGAGTTCCTTGGTGTAGAAAGTGATTGTAACAGGGACTTAGAGGCTACTTTTCCTAAAATTGCTGACTCTCTGATTACAGATGTCCAATGGGTAAACAGTACTGGAATAAACACTTGGCAACTCTGCCTTCATGTTACTTCTGTCTTCTTTACTACCTTGAACTTTTATTTAGATTTCTGCACATAGACATGTTAATCATTTAAAGAGTGTTTATATTAACCCTAAATTTACCTAACTTCTCCTCTCCCCCTTCCAACTAAAATTTTCAAGATTTATGGGTATCATAATCAACAGATTGCTGACCACCAGCTTTTGCAACTTCTTGTTCCAGACCACCAGAGGAGCACTTAGAAGTCTCCAGGCATTGCTCTAAACCAGAAGGAGACTTCAGTCATTGTCTCAACTTAACTTCATTTTGTCCCCTGGTCTATTCTCTCTCTCTCTGAATCATTTCTTCTCCCTAGCTTATATCAAGTTCCAGGAACAGCTAATATTGTAGGCAACCATCTCCCCTGACACCAGTAGGATCATGAAAAACTAGACCTGAGATAATGATCAACCTGACCAAATTTGACCAAGACTAATTGATTATGTATACCTCTTCATCTCCCCACTTTTGTTCCTTCCCCTATAAAACCCCAGAACTGTTGTCAATACCATGAATATGGAACTTAGCATCTGTCTTTGTGATGTACTCACACTGAGAATAAACTTTACTGCCTCACCATTACATTTTTCTCCATTTGGTCTTTTGAGGCAAGTGTCCAGATCTGATCTGTTGGAACTCCTGAACCAGGCTTTTGGCCAGGACTCTGATAACATGATGACAATTCAATGGTTTCCTCCTTGACGCTTCCAGATACTTTCCCTCCATCCCAAGTCCCAGGTAGTATTACACATATACAGAAAAGTAAAAGAACTCCAAGTTCTACTTGAGTGGGGGCATTGTCAGCCCCAAGGTATAGAAAAGAGAGAAGTGAACTTGTCTACTGACTTCTCCTGTAGGACTAGTCTATGCTAGCTGGAAAGAGCTTTAAAGGCAACTCTTTGAGCCAACCAAGGAAGAATGAAGAAGTATTTCATACAAAGTACCAAATCCTTCTGCTTATAATTCTGAATGACCAATAATATATCTTAGTTACATTTGAATCTCCAGTGTCTGGTAATGCACTGGATGACTAACAAATTCTCAAATAAATAAAAGGGTATGTTAGCAAATGAATCATAAGACAAACATGGAGCTTTATCTCCCACATGGTCAGTATTCCCAAGGACAGGCATCAGTAATTACAGATGTAATAGAAGAAAACTTTGCGGAACTGAAAAGAAAATATTAAAGGAATCTGAGATGAGAAATTGAGAGGGATCATCACATACTGGACAGAGTTAATAAGAAAATATGCCAAGGCATATTCTAGGGGGAGGGGGAAGAGCTTTCAATTTCAAAGATAAAGACTCCTGTGAGCTTTCAAGCCAAAGAGGGAAAAAAAAATCTTCTGTGCCATCCTTCAAAAGAATCCTTTGACTTACAGGAATAAAACTGTGAGTGTTCCTGATTCAAAGTAGAGGAAAATGGAGCAGCTGATGTTACAGATGGAAGGTTTTCAGAAGAGATTGTCTTTGTTTTGGCATAACCTTTATTCCTAGGAGGAGAGGCACTGCCCCAATAGGACTGGGTCTTCAAAGGCTCCAACCAGCATGGCTGAGAACCAGCTGTCTCTGACTCTGTGGGGGAATGTGGGCCCCAAGGCACCTTGTCACAGCTCTGGCATTCTGGACTCCCATTGAGCTGGCAGCTGTCCCAGGGAACACAGAATGTATTGAAAAGAGTTGACATCACAGATCTAAATTGCTATCTGTGAGAATACCTGCTTACAAGATGGGTCCTTAACTGATATTAAGAACTTATACTTCAAAAGGTTAGAAGGTTCCACCATTCTCTAATAAGAACAGCTCACTGTGCATAAGCTAGTTGTATGAACAATGTGGTTTATACTGAATAAATGCTTTCCTTCTGATGTCTAGAATTAGGGTACATTCTGGTCAAAGGATGCCTATGTGATAAGGTCTCAGTAAGAACCCAGAGTGCTGAGTCTCTAATGAGCTAAGCTGATTGCCAACATCTCAGACCTCTTGCTGGAGGAATTAAGCCCTTCCTATGTTATGCCAATGGGACAAGACTAGAAGCTTGAGACTGGTCCCCCAGACTTTACACCACCCTGATGATCCTTCACTTTGCTGATTGCATTTGGTATCCTTTTGAGATAATTATAGTCAAAAGTACAACTCTATGTTGAATCTGATTAGTCTTCCTGGTGAATTCAATCCAACATCCTTCTCTGCCTACTCTTACTACTATACCACTTAGACTATCCTAATTATCTCCATCCAGGCAAAGACAATGACCTTTTAGAATAACCGTCTCCATGAAATTCTACAGGCATATAAACTGAAGAGCAGCAATGGTAAAGTGAGGAGAAATCAGGAAAAGGAAAACTCCAGATCCCAGGATTATTACACAGACATATTTGGTAAGAGAGCAGGCTGGAGATGATTCTGGAAAGCTTCACCAACACATCAAGCAGATGCTCCACATTCTTCTTGAGCACTTCAGTGTCCTGCCAGGTTCTTGGCCATTCCTGCTGGGATGATAAAGAGCTTTATAGACCCTCTAAAACACACTTTTTCTCCAGCTGTGCCATCTGGTTGTTTTTCTTTTACAGGCAGTCAGCAGAAAAACTCATCTGTTGAAACATCTCTCTCTCTCTCTCTCTCTCTCTCTCTCTGTGTGTATGTGTGTGTGTATGGTGTGCACTCAAGTGGTCATTTCTTTATGTGTTGGACAGAAAAGACTTGGAGTGGGAACAGCTTTTTTAAACACACATGAAAGATTGAGCCCCAATTGTTCTTCAAGGTTCAGAAGGGAAATAGTCAGTCACAGCCTCCTGTCTTCCCACCACTGTTTCTGGAACCTCCCTAGTGGTCTAACTTCTCTTTTTCTGAAAGCAAACCAAAGGCAGCCCATGGAATCATTAGCAATAGGACACACCCATGCCTTTGAAAGTCAAAGCAAGTGCTCTAATAAGAAAATGCAGTTCCTGCTGGGAAAGTCCAAGACACAGTACCTAACTCTCACAATCCACTGGCCATTATAATTGTTACTTTGTAAGCACAGCTTCTGTCAATATCTGCTAATGAGACTGAGGGACTTTTTTTTTTAGCCCTTAGAGACCTAATATTACAGATTCAAGAGATGGTTTTATTCATACCCCTGGCTCCACTTGCATATCTGAGCTATCTCTAGGATGTTCAAAATATTTATCTGGATATATGGTAATAATAATAATTATTGTGTATATGGTAAAAATTATCATATTATTATATATATGTGGTAATAATAATAATAATAATTCCATAATGGCAACTGCTTTTCTATAGGTCTCCAAGGAAGAAGTTCTGAAATTCTTCAACTGATATTAAGTATTATTGAACATTGACTGCATATGCATGGATTGTGCTGGTCCCCATTAGCTAGTCCCATAAAGAAAAGAGGTTGGAGAGTCTGACTAGTGTTACAGCAATCAAATGGTATCATCAAGGTTTCAACCCAAGTCCACTGGGTTGCAATCCTGTGTTCTTTCCTCTTAAGCAGGATTTCTCAACCTCAGCACTACTGATTTGGAAACCAGACAGTTCTTTGTGGTGGGGGTTGTCTTGTGCATTATAGAATCTTTAGCAGCATCACTGGCTTCTACCCACTAGATGCCAGCAGCACCTCTCTAGTATGACATCCACAGAGATTCCTAGACACCACCAAATATCCTCAGGAAGTGGCAGTAAATCTTGCCTCCCTCCATAGCCTACCCTCAGTTGAGAACCACTGATCTACAGCAAGCCACCTTTGAAGCTTCGCTACCCAACATGTGTTCTGGGACCAGCAGTCTCAGCATCAGTAGCAGCTTCACATGACAGCTTATTAAAAATGCAGAATCTGTTGCCTCTTCTCACTCCTACTGAATCAGAATCTCCATTTTAATAAGAGCTCCAAGGTGATCTGTGCACACATTAAAGTTTGAGAAGTGTGACTCCGTGGCATTGGTATCCATAGTCACAGTTGTTCCCAACAGATTATCCTGGACAAATTTAGTTCTGGGAAGTAAGATTCCTAGCAAACTGCTCCTGGATCAAATCACATTGTTTCAGTCACATCATTCACAAGATTTGTTTCAAGAGATCCTACTTATTTAACTGCCATTGGTCATCACAATATTTTCCTAAAAGTCAACACCAACCCCCAGGCAGGTAGTATGCTGAACTTTAGTCAATTTATTTATTCATTCATTTTTGCCAAATAAGTACATTGTACAAGACACTGTAGATAAGGCATGCATGGCAGACTGGGTCGCCAATCTGAAGCCCTTTCAAATGTCCCACTATTCATAATGCCCTTCATGCATCTCAATGACTGGACATAGATGTTTCTCTGCTTTGTCTAACTTCAACCAATGTAAACAGCCCATACAATTTTGAGAGTACAAAAATGATTCACTGCGTGTGCACAGAATCATACTCCAGGAATTTACCACTGCATGGAAAGGCAATTTTGACTTTTTACCACTCAGTTGCTTTACTTGAAATGCATAAGTCAGTCAGTAACCTTAAAGCTAATGACTGATTCCCAATGAGAAAAGCTTGGAATATGATAGGATGCCCTAGAGAAGGAGTAGTGGGGAGGATTTAAGTTTGGAAATGAGAGTTATTTTCTTTTCCTTACCAATAATTTGGCATAAACAGTTTAAGCACAGATCATTCGCCATCTACTAATGCAATAAGGTAGTTTTTTAAATAAAACTTAGAATAAGGAGTGGGTAACTGTGCCCTTGGCATTATAAGTGAATGTTATCATTCCAAAAGCATTAAGGATAGGACTAGCCTAGGTGGTCTTCAAAATGTAATTAGTTCTTAGAAAAATGATATTTTCAGGCACAATCCATTCTAAAGACCCCCACCATTTACCATCTCCATCAATGTCCCAGTCTGGAAATTATCAGGAGCCAACAAAACTGAAGCCAGAGACTATTGTCTCCCAGCTATCTGCAGAAACTGAATAGAGAATAAACTCGGGGGCTTTAGAATTGCAAGACACAAAAAGATCTAAGAACTGGACAGAATCTCTGTCATGAAGAGACAGGATGTCCCAGACAGAATCACCAGACAGGGAAGGCTGAAACAAAGTAGAATACAGGATGAGAAGAGAAAATGGTAAGATCCAGGGAAGGAAAGGAGCATTTCAGGCAGATGGTCTTGAAAGAATTTCATTCCTGTACCTTTCAGTCAAGACTGGCCTAACTTCCCTTCTGGATTAAATATGTTTTCATTTTAGTGTAGGTAGGAGAGGATTTCCCAAAACGAAGGAAAACAATCTACCCCATGATTATCTAATGGTGTCAGCTTACATACTCTTTTCTGTACATTGTAGAAATGAGAAGTCTCCACCCACAGACATCTGTTGGCTGGAGAAACAGTATATCCTCAATTTTACTGTGTCTTTACACTCATAGGTTTCAATATGCACAATGAGCCACAATTTTATGTATGAATCCAATTTTATATATTCATATTCATAATTCATATTCACATATACTCATATTCATAATGGATAACAGAATCCCATAAACATAGAAAGCTTTCTATATTAATGACTGAACCCCTACATTGAAAGTCCTTTAAAAGAATCACTAATGTCTCCATTTTTCAATGACTGATTTAGGCTGGTAGAGATTTTATTACCTTTCCTCACAATTCAGGAAGAAGAAATTATGTTGTGGTTTTCTTAGGAAAACCCAACGCAATCTGTGCTTGTTCAATTGAGCAAGATCAAATTTCATATAGATTGATGACAATTAGTCAAGGACATTTGTTCAATCAAATAGAAATTGTTGGGTGCCTGCATGTCAGGTTCTGTATTGATCATTAAGAATGTAAAGATAAGAACACCATGCCTCCATCTCAAGAGGATGCAGTGTCATGAGGAAGATAGTAATGGGAACAGTTCCATTTTTTGTATGTGATCTGTGCCATAATGGAGGAGCAAGAGGGGTCTCTGGCACCAGATGTCCTCCATCCTCCACCTTACAACTTGGAGGTCAGAATTCTGGAGTCTTTGGTCATGCAAAAATGACATGACCCATCTGATCGCCTTGCTGTTGCTTGGAACTTTTATTTGTTTGCTTCTATTTGTTTTAAGTTCATCATGCTTAGTGTCATCTTGGGAACAGAATGAGTTGTGGCTTAAAGTGATACATTTTAGCAAAGAGGGTATCTGCGTATTTATATGTGTGTGTGTGTGTGTGTGTGTGTGTGTACACATATACATTTGTATAGCTTACATATGGGCATATATATGCATTGTCTGTATATGTCAATTAATATACACATGCACACCACATACATGCAAATATATGTATATAAGTAAATATACATGCTCAATGGAAAAATATACATATATGTATATGTGTGTTAATGTATATATGTGTGAATAGATAGATAAATAGATAGATGGATGACAGACACAGATATAGATCTCCTTCCATATTGAAAAATTTCCTCTGGGTTCAGGTTCCTTCCATTTTTTTAAATACCCATATCCCATGATGCATTGCTGAAGCATTATTCAGAGAGGGAGGAAAGGATGCCTAAAACACCTAATTTTACTCCACTTCTAAACAAGGTGTCTATTCAGAAGCAATACTGGAATCTAATTTTACCAACTTAAGGGCTTTGTGTATTTTTAAAATTCAGCATGTAGACAAGAGAAATCAGGTTTTTTGTTTGTTTGTTTGTTTGTTTAGCTAAATAAGAGCTGTCTAGTGTCTAGTTTTCAAGAAGAGGAACTCCCTAAATTGAGCATCAGTAGGTAAGAGGGGGAAAGAATCCAAACCTGTGCCTGAAAACTGGAAGAGAGGCAAAACCTTCTAAGATGAGAAGCTCCAAGGATCTCAGGAGGCATTTTAGCTCTTTTGTTTTTGTGGTGCTGGGGATCAAATCCAGGGCCTCATGCATGCTAGGCAAGCACTCTTCCACTGAGCTACATCCCCAGCCATTTTTATTGTTATTTTGAGACAGGGTCTCACTAAGTTGCCCTGACTGTCCTCAAATTTGCCATCCTCCTGCTTCACCTCCCATGTAGCTGGGATCACAGGTGTGTGCCACCATGCCCAGATTCAAGGTGGCTTTGTTTTAAGGGTAGGTAAATGAAGAATGACATAGGGCTAATTGCACAGCCTAACCAAAGGTAGATGTATGGCCGGCACTCAGAACTTTAGCACAGAAAGTATCCAAGTTTTCCTACATCTATCAGGAGCCCTCTGAGCATGGACAAAGTACAATGGGATGAGAGGGAAGAGTGTAACTACCAAGGAATCCTATAATTGTGCCTCCAAAGAAGTGACATTTACAGTAAGGGGCTGCAATCCCTGTAACTAACTGATAGAACAAATTACCCAATAAAAGACCAAGATGATTTCAAGTTCCGTGGGTCTAAAAATTATAGAGGTAGATGGTTTAGCTGGTACAACTAACCCTTTTCCATCCTATTCACCTCAGCTGTTCTCTGGATCGATACCCTATAATGTGACCTTCCTTGCTTCAACTTTCCCTGGTTTTAACCTCCCATTTCCACATTGGCCTTTCCTTCCAGGCTTCTGGCTATCTATTGCAGTATTAGCTGTGGTGAAATCATCCTTTCCCCTCTGGGGTCTATCAGCTCTCCTTCTGCCCATCGCTTTCTTCTCTATTTGGTATTTATTCCTCTTATCCACTTCCCTTTCCCCAGATTCCTAGTAACATTACATAATTGGAGGTCTCATGCAACCCCTGAGTATTGTCATGGGCCTGGACAGAGAAAAATTCATGTTGGTAGCCATGTTTTCTGAGAAGATCAGTTGCCTCCGGCATTTAAATTGGACGTTAGTAGGTAGGCAGGGATTTTTTGGGTGGAGAAAAGGAAGAAAGGTCTCCAGGCAGAGGAAGCAGTATGTACAAAGGCACCACAGTCCAGAAAGGGTAGGAAGAAGTGGAGGATCAGTGAGAGATACTGAGCAGATGGAGAAGGGTTTATGGGAAAATGCTGAGTGATACATCTGTAAAGTAAAGTTATGATATCATAAAGAAAAGTTATGACATCATAAAGAAAAGTCACTCTAGGGCAAAGCAAGCTAGGGATCTAAGATTCACTTCTGTGATTAAAGTAGCCAAAACTATGATGGAATGGTTGTCAGTGGTTAAAGAGAAAAAGGCCTTGAGAACACTTCATGAAACATAAACTAATTTAATGAAATTTAACATAAAACTAAACACCAGCTACAATGCACCCCCATGTTTTAATACTACTTTGGGTTCAGGGCTGCAAAAGTCCATGTGATTTTGCTTCAGTTAAGGCTGAAGCTCTTTATCTGATAGAGTCTGCAATGTTCTGCTTGGTCAAAGAAGATGCCAGGATTTTGGGAAAAAAAAAAAAAAAAAAAGGGTGATTCATCTCTTCACAGTATCACTTGGATACCTGGATTCTATTGTGCTATATGCTATTCTACCAGATGTGGAGAAAGTTATAGTAAAATCCTTTTTCTAAAGAACTGTCATGGGATATTTAATGTCAACCAAGTCCCCTTGCTATTCTGAAGCTATATCCTGGGCCTGACATGGACTCCTTGAATGGTCAATACTTACAAAGTCAGGCCAAGTTGTCCAGCTGTATTGGCAACTGCAGGCCAGACAGGGCCAGACTGGATTCCATTTGGGTCCTTTGTGCCAAGGCTGTTGTCCTGTCTACAGTGGTCTGCTGGCAAGAAGCATCCCCACTCAGTTGCAAGGTTGTAAATTTCAGCAAGGCTATTCAATATTCATGTAATTACCCCGGAAAGCACATTTGACATTTCATAAATACAGCAGAATATTTAGCATTTGTCTCTCTCTTACTGCTACCAAAGCATACATGGAAAAATAATCCCCAGGGACCCCTGCAGTCTGAAATGGCAACAGTTATTGAATCCATAAATTTGATGGATCAAAGTCTTCTCTCTTCATCCCGTTCATAATTTACAAATGGAAGTGAGACCATATAAATGAGGTAGCCTGCTGTCTTTTCTCATGGAGCACAACTGTTCCTCGGAAAGGACTTGCCTCCCACCAGCTTTGCTGCAGCTTCAGTCCTTTATGTCTGGGCATCTTCCCCAAAGTGAATGGCATAAACCCAGACCATGCACGGATCATGGCCATGGTTGGGGCCACTGAGTGTGGAGGCCCCAGATGACCAGACATCAGTAGGCAACGCTGATCATATGCTCATGCTCACCGTGTCCCCACCTCTGCCCCTCCCAAAGTCACTGAACACTATTGCAGTTTCCCAAAGAATCTGGGGCTCTGTAGAGAGACTGAGAGAATTCTGAGGTCTTTAACACAACCCTTTCCACCTTTCCACTGACTGCTCCCAACAGGCTCAGGAATCAAAACTGCAACTCTCTAGCAGCTCACCTGAGAACAAATCACACCTTAAACTGACTAAGCCCAGACTTCCAGAAGTCAGTGTTGAAGACAAAGCTGTATGAGAAAAAGTCATCTCATACAGAGATGATGTGGTGTGCCCCAAACACAGGTTGGCTCTTCATGGCAGGTTGGGGAATGACCCAGCCCCCTCTTCAAAGGTGGAGAAACTGTATTTCTCTTCCACATCTAACATGAAACAATGATCTTTTTCCCTGCCAACAGTCTAATAAAGATGAAGTACATGTCTACAACCTACATGTTTGTCCCAAAAAGAAGTAACAGAGGTTTTCCATAAATGATACAACAAAGTCAGCCAACCACAGTTATTTTCAAAGCCATGCAGTAAATTATCCTCACTTGTCTTAGTATTAAAGATGCCTTCATACTATGTAAAATGTGAATTTTATATACACGTGTGGTCATGCATTTGCACACAAGTATATTTTATCTATCTGACTACCTAATTATATGCAGGTGTGTGTGTGTGTGCATGTGTGTATTTTCCACTATGATGGCATGTCTGAGTGAGTTGATTTGTGTTCATGTGTGTGTGTGCTTCGGTAGATGCTTATGGATGCAAGTGAATGTTAATGCCATCATGGAAGCACATAAAATCATTATATACATTTCTATTTATGGCTGTCCTGTGCTTGTATATATATGCAAAGATATATATGTGTAAAGAACTGCATATATACATGCATATGAATTAATATGTGTATAGGTAAGTTTATGTACATGTGATTTAATAATTGTTTATATTTAGTTTAAATTCATCCATAGCTAAATATGTGGCACACACTCATGCATTGTTATTTGCTGATATTATATTTATCATCCTATTCCTTTTCGAAGTATAATTCCTTTCATTTTCTGATGTAGAAAGTGAACATCAGAGAGATTAAATGGTTTGTCAAGGATTGCATAGTTGCAAAAGGCAAAAACTGAGATTAAATCCCTTGTCTGAAACATTTTACATAAATTGATGCTAACATATATATGTGAGATATACACATATTTATATTTATATTTATATACAGTCATTCTATGGTATCCTCAGGGATTGTTTCCAAGACTCACCATGGATACCAAAATCAGGGAATGCTCAAGTCATTATATAAAATGGCAGTATTTTCATATGCTTACACATATCATTCCATATACTTAAAATCATCTCCAAGATTACTTATAATACCTAATACAATGTAAATGCTATGTAAATATTTGTTATACTGTATCATGTAGGGAATAATGACAATAAAAAATTGTCACATGTTCAGTACAGATACATTTATTTTCATAAGATTTTAGTCCAAGATTGTTTGAACCTGTAAATGTGGAACTCTGGGTGACTGAATACATATACAAGGGTGTGCTGTGTGAACCTGTGTGTACGTTTCTAGGAAAGGGGCACCTGCACAGGGGTCTCTGTCTACAGAGAGATCTCAGCAATTGAATGAAGACAGGATTCACCTGCATGCCCTTTAGTTTAAGTCACCTCCTCTAATTAATCCATGTATTCTCCTAAACAGTCTTCCTTCACCCAGCAATCTCTCCCCAGAGTGTCTGTGGCCTTTTGAACCTTCTAAGACCTGCTGCTGCAGAATGTGCAGCAACCAGATGTGGGACCAGCCATTTGGACAGGGCCACTCCTATTCACCCAGCCCATTCCAAAGGCCTAAAGAGTCAGAAGTTCAGAGGCCTTGAGGTGCTAAGGAATAAGTTCTGGCAACAGAGCAGGACTTTCAGTTGCTCTTATTCATGGGCCTCTTCAGATTGAACCAAAGTGAGTGATTAATCATAAAATGGGAACCACCAAGGCTCCTCCCAACATAACTGATGGAAGAAAGTAAGATAATATAAAAGTATCTGGTATGAGGCCATACAGATGTGGTGCTCTAAAAGCAATTTGCCCTACTTCTCGCAGAGACACTGGAACCTTTATAATGCTGCCCATTGGGCAGGTGGATATTTTCCTATTAATCTTCTTTCATTGAAAATGGTACATTTTGTAGACGTGGGTCCTCTTGCAGCCTGCATCTCCCTCTCTGAGAGCTGCCCACATGCTACAAGCAGAAGTCCTGCAGCCATGCAGTCACTGTGTCACCTGCTCTGCTCCCAGATACAGGCAATTGGGCAGAAGGTAGACTTTTGACTCTGCAGCAATGCACAGTGACAAACCAGTGAGAATCAGGCATCTAGGAATCTGAACTGCAGTGGTTGAAGTCTGGTTGGCCTGTGTGGCACAATTCAAAAGATGTCAGCTAAAGCAGAACTGAGGCATCCTAGGCATGCTGAGGTGGAGAACATGTTTAATAAGGAAGACAAAACATGTAGCTGGAAGAACAGAATCAGGAAACTATGCAGTCCCTAGAGAACAAGTAATGACCTTCATTCTTGACTTTTCATTTCTGTGTTCACTCACCCCTAGACCTTGCTATTACCTCTTACCCTGGGTTCTTGGGTAACTTCATGTCCTTTTAAAAGAGTTTCCTTTTAGTTCATGATATGGTGGGTGAGTTTCTGCTTTTTGTTACTCAGTGACACCTGAATAAAAACAATTGTTTCTGAAGCACTAAGAGTTCTGGAACAGTCCTAGTACCTTCTTCCACTGCTAGTGAAGATGCACTAGTCCTGGGCATCCTTGGGATCTGGTCCCATCTAGTTTATAATCTTAGTGAAAAGAAGGACGTAGAAAAACTCAAAAGGTCAGGATATCCTAAGTGTACTGTGAAAGAAAGATGGCCAAGACAATTTATTGTATACTCCCCAATTCAAAATAGCCTCAAAAATGAACCATCTCTGTTTCTCCTAAAGATGAAACGTCTATACATTGTATTCTAAACAGACATTATGCATGCAAATATCACTGGGACATATGACATACACATGTAGCCAAGAGTGACAGCTGGTGTCTCTCAGTTCTTTAATTTTTTAAATAAAATTAATTCAAAAGTGTATGCTTTTTCTGTTTTGAAGTTTCATATTTCCCCACATTTCTGTGACTTTACAAGGGTTTCTGTTTTTATGTCACCTAGTTTCTTCCCTCTGCCTTTACTGATGTCTCTTCTCTCTCCTGGCTTTTCTTGTCTCTGGCCTGGTACCAATTGCCTGTCCCTTGATGTCTCACACATACATTCCTATGGGCCTTTCAGTAGTGCAACTTCTTTTCCTGAAGAGGCATGACAGCATTGCACAGCAAGCAACCTAGAACTAAGCTGTGGAAGACTGCTGTCCTCTCAATAGCCTGGAAGGCCTCCCCTCCCCTGCACCAACTCCCGCACTGGGGAAAATATCTTGGCAGTTCCCTGTCACTCCCCTCTCCTCCCCTCCCCTGGTTGTGTTCTGCCCTGTATCTCCTCTCCCACCCACTCTTGCCCATATACAGGCATTTAATAATTCATTCACATACAGGCATTTAGCTCTCTTTAACATACACCAACCCACTCAGACAATCCCCAGAGGGCCTCTGATCATATTCAAAAAGGCCCATTAAAGTTTGTTTTTCAACATGCATAATTCTTTTCCTGAGTACAATTCTGTTCCTAACATCCAAAATCACTTCCCTCCTCCTTTCAGGGGCAACTGTAGGAAACAAGGCCATCATGTAAAACTTGGGGACCTCTGTCCCTCTCTAATCTCCTTTCCAGCTCTCCCCCTGACACCTCTCTCCTGACCACCCAACTGCCTACATTTCAGCTTCTCCTCATTCCCCAGAACAAAAAGATAGCCCTCCATGGCCTGGCTCCTTCCACGGGCCTTTCCCTCTGCCTGTAATGCCTGACCTTTCAACTGTCAAATTCTCCTTCATCCTTCTAAACTCAACTCAAATATCACCTTCTCTGAGATTTCACCAATTCCCAGTACCAAGGAGGAATTAGAAGCTCCTGTCCCTGAGCTCCCTCAGACCTTTCTTTTCATGGTAAGAAGGGTTGCCCCTGTGTATCATAACATACCTGTCTAATGTCATCTTCCCCTTCCACTCAGAAAGTCTCCACACAGGGGCTGGATCTTTTCCACCCCTGGATCTGCCATTGCAGCTGACAAATAATTACTGCTCTGAAAGTGTGATTTAAATGGATGCATAAATGAAGAGAAGGTGATAGTTGGTGCTAAGTAGGAATTTGGGGATACAGAGAAAACACAGAGTCTCAAAAGATCAAAGCCCACAAGTCACTGGAATACAGAACAAACAGCTAGTGAGCAACCCAACCTAAGTCCTTGAACCTGTGTCCTTGCCTGCAGCTTGCTAACTGACTAATGAAAAAAACAAGGAGACCACAATATAGCATCAGGCATCTAGGGGAGCTGTTCCTTTGGGAATATGCACATTAAATACTTTGGTGACTGAGAAATAACTCTAACCTCCTCATGATGTTAAGCTGCACAAACCTGGGCAGGGACTTAAGATGATTAGAACATGTGAGGGTGATATACAGGGCAATAACAATTGTTACAAAATGTCATAATACCATGCTTAATACCACCTTGACTCCACCTCTAGTTCAGTCCCCTAGCTACTGTCCATCTAAATGTTAAAGCACCAAACCAAGACTAGGTCTCTCCCCCACCTCACCCCCTTTCTCTCATATCACCCACACTCCCAAGTCTCCCATTTATAATAAATTTCTTGCTCTGCTACCCATAGCTTAAATTCTTTTCTATGATGTGGTCAAAAACCTGAAAAGTCTAAAAAGAGGTCTCCACTCCTTAAGACCATCAGGGACTCTTGTGTGCTGATGTTGCTTACTTTGTGCCAGGCTTACCTCCTACGTGTACAAATTTAACAATCTCTGTACTCCCTTACCACAACTGTGAGGAAGGCTACAGTATTGGGTGTTTTATTTTTATATATGTATATGATAAGACTCATCAGTATTAAAGAAATCATACTGGACCACTCAGGTAGAAAATCCTGAAGCTGAAACATGAATCCATCTAGGTTCCTAAATACTACACTTGACTCTAAGCAATGAACAACATTTGGGGGGGCTGGGTGGCAGGGTGATGGAGAGGTTTTTCGTGAACCACGATTTCAGGTTCACTCAATCATACAATAGACACTGACTAAGGGACCACATTGAAACTGATAGAATGAAAAGACACAAAGATAACTGTGTTCTACTATAGCTGTGACTATTAGGAGCTCTGGAGTCAAACAGAGTGGGAATTCCTGACCTGCTTTTCAAATGGGGTAAGAAACATCTATCGTGAGTACTCAAGATTCCATAAAGAAAAGGCATCTTTAATCTTACTGTTGGAACATATGAGAGAAACCCCCCCGCACCCCTCCCCACACACACTACAGTGGGTCTGGTAAATGTTCCAAACCCTGCAGATTCTGTAAGGCCACAGGTTGTGGTATGAAGTTGGGATATGCCTTGCTTATCCAGATGAGCATCCCCAGTATTCTGACTATAGCCAAGAAACAGAAGATCAGGAGCCCAGAAACATAGCCTTGGGTCTCTGGTCCTATTGCACTTGGCCAGCCTTAGAGGGAGCTGACCCTTTTCCCAACACTTTAGTGTCATTTGAATTGTGTTCTCTTTGCCAAAAGAAATGTCAGTCTCTTTGCTAAAATCAAACTCTAAAGACCTCATAAAAAGATTTCAGTTCTATCAGCTAATATTGACATAAGGACAATGAGAAGCATGTGTAAAGACGGTTTATTGGCACCCATGGAAACAAATGTTTATTTTTCTCATTTGTTACTGGAATCAGCAGGAGGTTGCATGTGCTTTCATTTGTACCTGGGGAGACAATGAGGATGCATATAAGAGCACACATAAACAGAGGGAACAGGGAATTAATTAGGAGCAAATTTGAGCATATTTATTTTTTTTCCTAAGCAGTACAGATAAAATTAAAATTTGGCTGTATCGGTTAGCTATTGCTGCCTAACAAACCACAGCAAAATTTGTAACTTAAATAGTAACTGTGTATTATTTCTTAGAATTCTACACAATGGCTGTGTGGTTGGCTGATCCCAGCTGGGCTTGCTCATGCATTTGTGGTCAGTTGGCCAGTCATCTGGGTCTTGCTGGTCCACAATGACTTTAGCAGTCATTACTTTGTTCAACTCTGTGTGGTTTTTCATTTTCCAGCAGGCTAGTCCAGACCTGTTCTCATGGCAGCAATATGAGTTTGAGAGGGAAAGTGGAGCATATAAGGGCTCTTGAAGCTTGAAACTAATACAGCCACTTTTGTCACTTTCTTTTGGTCAAAATAAGTCACCAAACTAGCTCTTGTTTCAGGGATGAGGAAATAAATGTCATCTTTTTTTTTTTTTTTTCTCCCAAAAGAAGTTGGAGTGACTTTATTTTTTAAATATTTTTAAATGGCATCTCTTGATTGGAGGAGCTGTAGTCCCCTTTCAATCAACTTAGTTTACAGTAATAGGGCAAGGAATTAACTAAAATTCACTAATCATTTAAGGCTCAATAGTATCTAGTTATTGTTATCCCCACTTTCATGATGAAGAAACTGATACTCAGAGAATTTAAGTAACTTGACCAAGACCAGAACATAGGAAATTGGAATAACTGAGGTTTGAAGCAAATTTCACTTGTCTCTGAAGCCAGTGCCTTCCCCACTTCACCAAATAGACCTGACAACTCTCTACACTCTTCAGTACGAATTGGAAGAAGCAGACGAGTCTGACTTTGGGTGTGTGTGAGAAATGTGTGTCAGGAAGGAAGATTAGCCAAGGCTCTGGGGAATAGGCAACGTTCAGGTGAACAGGCTGGCACAATGGAAAGAAAAATGGCTTTGGAAGTAGACACCACTGGGTCTAAACAACTATAAATCTCTTTCCTCATCTGCAAGGTATTGATGACATATCCTCCCTTACAAGACTGTGTGAAGAATAAATATGCTGTGGAATACCTGGTTTCAGATGCAAGGACTGCCGCTGATGAACATATGACTTGGGCAGGTTGCTTTGCTTCCTTGTCCCTTAGTTTTCTCATTTCAAGAGGGTTCTGGTCTTAGAGGGTTGCTGTGATAGTAAAATGAATTAGCACCCACGGAGCACTCAGCATACCTGGCACTAATAAATGGTATATAATGATCAACATGCAAACTTGCATGCATATCTATGATGCCAGAGGTAGAAGAGGTCATTCAAGGTCAATATATTAAGCCCCATAGAGGATCTGAGGAACAGTCAGGTGCAGAGTGAGCACTTCATAAATTGTACCTAGATCTTTAAGAGTTAAGGAACATGACAGTTAACATATATCTAGAGACACACCCTGATTTCAGGCCCAGCTTGAGAAGTTAGGTGCTTTTGCCCAACCCACAGGGCACTCATGGAGGTGAATTTTAAAACTATTTTATGTGGAAATCCTTGGAGACAAGGATAAAATTGTCATATTTCTTGGAGATGCACAGTTCAGGGGTCTACATATGTATAGTTGTGGGAAATTATGGGGAACTATTATCATTTAAAGAAAAACTTGTCGATGCACATTCATACACACATACATACACACATACACATGTATACAGCCCCACATAGATGCACTTACACAGGTATACACACACATACCCACACATATATCTTTTTTTAAAACTTTTTTTAGATGTTGATAGACCTTTATTTTATCCCTTTATTTATATGTGGTGCTGAGAATTGAATCCAGTGCCTCATACATGCTAGGCAGGCCTTCTGCCACTGAGCCACAACTCCAGCCCCCACAAATACATCATTCATCGGATATTTTATTACTTTTGAAGAAGAAATGTACCAAAAGAAATCAATTTCATGGGCTAAATTGTCTCCCCAAAATTTATTTGCTGAAGTCCTAACCCCTACTACCTCAGAATATGCCTGTATATGGGGATAGGGTCTTTAAAGAGGTAGTTGAAGTCATGAATTCATATGGAAGGGTCCTAAATCCACATGACTCTGTCCTTATAAGAAGCGGAGATTAGGGTACACACAGAGGGAAGACCATGTGAAGACAAAGGAAGAAGATGCCATCCACAAGCCAGGGAGAGAGGGATCAGGAGAAACCAGTGCTGCCAATACCCTCATCACAAGCTTTCAGCCTCCAGAACTGTGTGATTAAATTTCTGATGTATAAGTCATCTAGCCTGTGGTACTTTATTATGGCAACCTGAGAAAACAAGCACAGTCACTACTTGGCCATTCATTTTACATCAAATTTCTATTATGGTCTGGAACTCCCAGACCTCACCTGCTTTCCCAGGTCAGAAGAGTCACAGATTGTTGAGGACAGGGGTGGGGGTCTAACACACAGAATTATGGGAAAAGGCTAAACTGGGACACATTTCCATCCTCCTCATCCCAAGAAACCCCTGTGACATGAACCACACTCTCAGATGGACCCTTGCTTCTAGGATTCTCCCCAATCTGTGCTTATGGTCAGCCTTTGGCTTCAGCCTACCCACTAGATTTTCTGCTTTGGCGTCCTGCTCTTCCCAAAGCCTGTTTCCTTGTTCTTCTCCTATTGGACACGTACTGCTCTGACAGGGAGCCTCCTGCATGCTACCTCCAACTCTCTGCACGTCTCCCTACTTTTGGCCTGAAAAAGTGTGAGAGTGGAGCATTTTGCACACATCCATAATACCTGCTGATTCTTCAGGGTCCCCTGGCTTGTGACTCACTTCACATTAACATGAACAAGTTGACATTTTTAAGGTTAATGACCCAGTTGCTTATAAGACAGTTGGGGTTTGAAATCAAATAACTCCTGAACTGGAAGACTGTGAAACAACCTTTATTATGCTGCTCAGTAGCATCCAAGAAAACTAACTCGTCCTTTGGCACCAATATAGCCATCTAGAACCCGTGTCCTCTAGCTAATTTGCATGACGAAAAAATGTCCTCAAGTCTTCTCACCTCAGCAAGGATCTCATGGTTCTTTAAAATGATGCACGTCATGACTCAACTTGTTGCAGCTGCTGAAGGTACACCAGGGGTTTGCTGAAATTGAAGAACATAAATAAATTGCCCTACAAGAAATGGATGACAATGGACAACAAAGGGATGTTATGCTGATTTACAACAAAGATAAAAGTCAACCTTTTTTGCTTTCAGTAATCACAAAATTAAAAATGGGAGCTTTTCAATCATGCGACAAGCAGTATATCATCAGTTTTCTCATTTCTTCTTCATTTTAATAGGCTACAAAATTTGCATTCTTGACACTTTAGCCACTCCACTTCCTGTCTGCAAGATGGGTTGAGTCAATGCAGCTACCACAATGTTGAGAATTCCAAACTCTATATATTCCTGGCCACTGCTGATCACCAACTTTTTCTACTTTTTTTTTGTTTGGTACCAGGGATTGAACTCAGGGGCACGCAACCACTGAGCCACATCCCCAGGCCTTTTTGTATTTTATTTAAAGACAGAGGCTCGCTGAGTTGCTTAGGATCTTGCTGAGTTGCTGAGGCTTACTTTGAACTCAGATCTTCCTTCCTCGTCCTCCCGAGCTGCTGGGATTATAGGCATATGCCACTGTGCCTGGCACCAACTCTTTCTTAATGCAGAGTTAATGGTTGAATTTTTAGCTTTCTATTAAATTACCTTTTTTTCTTATTTTTTTTATTTTAGAAAATGATGCACAATAATTCCAACACATTTTAAAAGGCAAGGTTATAAAAATGTGAGGATTGCATCTTCTATCCACCTCCTAATCCCACCTGAATCAACCAACATTACCAGTTGAGTCTACATGTGTCCTTTTTCACCTTTCCTCATGATCAGGTGGAGATTGCACACACACACCCCACACACATTCTCATGTACAAATGTTGTTTTCCATTTTTTACTGTTTTATGGATGTGTGAGGACTATATTCACATGATTGTATCCCTCAGTGTTACCTCAGCTCTGACCCAAAAGCGTGACCCTTATTCTTCCTTTTAGCAATTGCACAAAATTTGTCTGACTGTTTCAAAGCCTAGTCAGTCATCTCCCTTCTGGTTATATTTAGGTTGTTTTATATTTATACTTTTTTGTTTTGGATATTGCAAACATTACTGTGATAAACATAGTTGTTCCTGTATGTTTGTACTATCAATTTTCCAAAAGTCCATATATAGAGATATTTTCAATTTCCCTTAGTGCATTGGTAGTATTTTCCTAAAATCACAACAATTTACAGTTCATCAATAATGCATTTCCTATACCTTAACTCATTCAGATATTATGCAGTTAGACAACATAAAAAGATGTGGGAAAGCTTGATCTATTCAAGAAATTGACCATTTGTACTATATATAATGTGGATTTCCAGATACCTATGAATCCTCTCAGTTTCTTTAACTGAAGTTAGTTTTACTTAAATTCTTTCACTTGCAAATGAAAGAGGCCTAATACATCATATATTTTTCTATAATATATATAATCTTATATAATCTGAATTTTCTTCTCTAAAATATCTCCTCATCAAACAATTCTATAGCTATTCTAAATTTTCAAAAATCTTAATTTTACAAAAATCCTAAATTTTTCTCAGAATTTTCATCTGATAGTTTTCCTATTGATATGTCGCTGCACATATGTGTCCTAATATTTTAAGATTTTCTTGAGACCAGGGAAACATTAGGCATGATAATACCTCTGACCATTCTCAGTGTCTGGTACTCTACATTTCACATCAGAGGGTCTCAGGAAAGATTTGTTGAAGAAAAGAAAATGGAAGGAAGTAAAGGAAGAAAGAGAGGTCAAGGAAGGAAGGAAGGAAGGAAGGAAGGAAGGAAGGAAGGAAGGAAGGAAAGAAGGAAGGAAAGGGAAGAGAAGGAAGGGACAGAGAGAAAGAGAAAGAGGGAAAAAAGAGAAAGGAAGGAAGTCTAGTGGAAAAGAAGGAAGAATGTCAGATGACTAGTTGATCTTCAAGACCATTATTTTAGTCAGCTTTTTTCCTGCTGTGACTTAAAGGACCTGACCAGAACAATTGTAGAGGAGGAATGATTTATTTGGGGATTCCCGGTTTCAGAGGTCTCAAGTTCATGGACAGCAGGCTCCATTCCTTGGGCTTGGGGTTCAGTTGAGGCTGAACATCATGACAGAGTGTGTGGCAGAGGGGAAGCAGCTCACATGGCCATCAGAAAGCAGAGAGAGACCCCACTCTCTAGATACCAATTTTATACCTCACAGCCCTGCCCAAAATGAACCACTTCCCCCAACCACACCTCACCTGCCTTCAGTTGCCACTCAATTAATCCCATCAGGGATTAATTTATGATTAGGTTAAGGATATAACCCAATCATTTCTCCTCCAAACTTTCTTGCATTGTCTCACATGTAAGTTTTGGGGGGAACATCATATCTAAACCATAACAACCATCAAGCAGGGGAAGAGACTACATGGAGGAGAAACACTTTCGTTAATAATTCAGTCCAGAAGGGACACATTTTTATTCCCTTTCCATTTAATTGGTTTCAACTAGTTACTGGACCCCACCTAATTGCATGGAGACTGGAAAATGCTTTCTTCCAAGTACTCAAGAGAGATGGAATTGGATCCTGATGAACACACTAGTTGTCTCCTCCATGGTTAGTTTAGGAGTTGGGGAATTATTAGATTCAATGGATCATAACCATATGCTGTGAACACACAAGTATTGCGTGTAGTGAATAAATGCATTGGGATCACTTTTGTCTTTAATTTCTGTAAATAATTGGCCCTGATAATTAATTAAGGAAGGATAATTTGTAATTGCATAAGAAACAAACAAAAACTAAATATTCTCTTTTGTGTTCACTGACTATCAGAAGAACAAGAAAAAAGCTTACTACAAAGAAATGCTACATGTGGAGAAAGGTGTGCAGGGCAAATGAAGAGAATAATTCTACTCTGAAAATGCCTTTAAATCAAACTTGGCAACAGCATGGAAGGTTTTCCAAGCTTGGTACCTCTGGCCAATTGTTTGGATATCATCTTACCATCTCTAAATTCTGCAGCAAGCATCTCACACTGGTATCTTTCACTGCAACATGAGACATGAGATAGTAATTCCTCATAGTCACTTCCCAGCTGTAACTGGGTCTCAGCTCTGCAGTCCTGCCTCTCCCACCCCATGAGATGTAGCGTTACCACATACTGTTATTTGTTTTCTGGTTTCTGTGGACCAGCCTGGCTTCTCCTAGACTCAGGGCTTGATTCTATTACTGCCATTACTCTGGAGTGTGCATGCTCTTACCTGGCCTGCCTCACCTATGTGTTCTCAGATGCACACTATAGAGCACTTTCCCATCCTCCTTTTCTGCAAAGTCATTTCACTTTGTATGTCTTCTTTCCTGCTTTGCCCCTCAGGCCAAGAAAGGTACCATGGAGAAACCATGATATACTCCTACCCATGCCTGACTCTCAGCACCTGAATCACTATGCAAACTTCCCAGGTACCCTGTTCTCATTCAGGCATGCTCCATCTAATCTAGTCCCCATCCCTCTGCTAGAATGGAAGTCACAGGACATAGCAGGAATCACAGTCACACCAAGTCCTGGGCATGCAACTCTTTGGGCCTCCCTATCTGCAAAATAGGGATCATCACCAGTCCTTTTTATTGTGATTGCTAATTGTAATAAAATGCAGCGCCTTTAGCAGAGTTCCCACCAAGTGCAAGCATTCCATACATCTTCCCTATCATTGTCATCGTCTTCAGCAGCAACACTGCAGATCCCTGATGCTCAGAACTGGTTCAGCATTCCTGGTAACTAGCTAGACAACATCTTGGACCCCTGCCTTCATGCACCACCACTCTGGGAAGGAGGTGTTCTTGCTCCAAACTCCTGCTCACAGGATCCACACTGATATATCAGCCCCTGAGACTCTGATCATTCTGCAAGTTTCCATCACAATTGCACAGCAATGGTCAGCCATCGGATCACATAATATGACATAGATAACCATGCCTGGGGAGTTAGATATCTTACATCTATGAGTGAAAGTGACTTGGAAAAGTGGAA
This sequence comes from Sciurus carolinensis, assembly GCF_902686445.1. NCBI lineage: Eukaryota > Metazoa > Chordata > Mammalia > Rodentia > Sciuridae > Sciurus > Sciurus carolinensis. The sequence continues at coordinate 135,592,661 of NC_062217.1, forward strand.
GGAGCAAGCAGGTACCAATGACAAGAGGTAGATATTCAGACATAAGCAAGATGATTGCACAAACCTCCACTGTGTGCATAATACATAGTCCACTATCATGGTACCACATGTTATCTCAGAGCGGTAATGAACTTTAGTCCCTTGGTCTGCAAAGCTTCCTGAATCTTTCTCTCTAGGATGGATAAAATTCCTGGAGATACAAGACCCAGGGGAAAGTCTGGAAACCGTACAATATATTGCTGCATTTGCCACAAACACTTGATTCAACAGAACTGATTTTGTGTGCTTCCTACTTGCCCTGGGGATACAATGTGAACAAGAGAAACAAGGGCCTGCTCTCATGGTCTCACCCTTTAGCAAGAGAGATAGATCATAAACAGATAAAGACATAAATAAGTAATAGAGCTTCAGAGAATGGTAAGATCTACAGAAAAAAAAAATACAACAGGGTAATGAAGTGGAAAAGGTGAGAAAGAGAGAGATCACTCGGAAGGTGGCAGAAATGTCATGTAGCTCCTGGAAGATGAAACTGCTTGTCATCCAAATATCTGTGCCTGGGACAAGGGCACACAAAGCAGGATGGTGTGGAGATGATGTGTGATGTGTGCCAGTGCTGAGTAGGAGTTCAACAAAGGATGGGTGATATTATGTGAGAATCTCCTGGGTGTCATCAGGGGTGACCCCAGTACAGAGCCTCTGGACTTATGGGAAAAAAGAACCAGATAAGAATCTAAATTGTAGGTACCTCTTCCCAGGGGAAGGCCCTTTGAGGAAGCTGCCCGAAGCTGTCCCCAGCATTCAGCAATGCTGCTGTTGCCTGGGCTGCCAGGTTCCACATGCATCAGGCTGGCTGGGAACCAAGAGGCCCTTCTCACGTTAAAGCACAGCGGTCTATTCTGTTCTCTTGTCAGGTCATAAATAAAGGGGGCATTGATCTCAGAAGATGGGCGTCTCTGGCTTTGGTGTGAGCAAAGTGCCTGAGGACAAATGATTGTAACTGCACAGGATAACTGAGAATAGAGGAGTGCGGCCACCTCAGTGGAACAGGAAGTGCTCAGGAGAGGAGCAGCTGGCAGCCTCGAGTGTGCTCCAGGAAGCTACATGAAAAGCACAAGGCCAGAACATCTGGTGAGGTCAGGGCCCAGTCCAGGCACCTCAGAGCCTTTGTTCTTCCTGACTAATTGTGCTCCTGCTGGTGTCATGGATCAGGGAGGAAGTGCCAGGGCCATGGGCTGTGGGAAGCATAGGTTAACAAGGGCACATTCACATGCAAGCACAAGAACACCAATTAGGAAAGGCCAGCAGTCACCCACGTGGCTTCAACTGCTGTCAGTGCCTTCCCTGGTTTTGGAAAAGGTTTTCCTGTGGACTGAATCACAGGCAGTTCTGAGGGCAGGAAAGTCGCCTAGGATGCCTGGCTAAGATTCCTGAAAGTGTGCACCAACATTTATGGCTCAGTGTGATTCTTTCCGAGGGAAAATTTTCTCATGTTTCATTTTATTTCAAAAGGGCCTTTAACCCCAAATAAATTTAAGTAACATAGCTCACTGTGTTGAATATGATCTAGAGTTCATGAACCACCTCTCGGGGGAGGAACTTTTCTACAAAAGGGACATGAAATGAAGAGGGTAAAAGACACTGTTCTTGGGACTGGATATATCACTGGTTAATGTTCCTGTTGAAATAAGATTTTAGCAAAGGAAAGGTAAAGAGCATGGGTTAATCCCATCAAATACCCATTACACAGATGAAGAATTTAAGTGGAACCGCCAAATAATAGACCCAATGTTCTGTGCCTTTTTTTGATACCTGCATTAGAGCAAGTTGGGAGATCTAGCTTTGACTTGCCCAGTGGGAAGACTTCTACACTTTGGTGTGCCTTACCTTCTTACACCACTCCACCCCTCAGTAGCAAGGATTGATCCCAAGGGCCCAGGACACTCAACCACTGAGTCACATCCCCAGCCCTTTTTAATATTTTATTCAGAGACAGGGTCTCACTAAGTTGCTTAAGGCTTTACTAAATTACTAAGGCAGGCTTTGAACTTTTAATCCTCCTGCTTCAGACTTCTGAGCTGCTGAGATTATAGGTGTGTGCTGCCCTACCCAGCTTCTTTCACTATTGCTTGTCTCTAGATCAAGACTCCAGTATCTTGTCACAGTTCAGGTATTATCCCTGCACCTTTAGCAAGGTACTGTGGAAAGAGCTCAGCTTTAATGTCAGAGAAGTCTATGTGGAATTCACCTCTACTGAGGTCAAGTGTGTGACCTTGGGAAAATGTCTCAACTTCTCTGACCCTCAGTCAGTCTCTTTGCATAGAAAATGGGATAAATAATATCCATAATACAGAATAATAGTGAGGGCTCATTGAGATCGGACATATAGAGCACCCATAGGTGCTCCATGCATGATAGACACCTCTTACCATATTCTTGCATCAACTGTGACTGCCCCTGTACCAGCAAGTTCTGCCTGGAGTCAGAAAGACTGCACTGCTGGCCCCAGGTGGAATCCCTGCCCTTGAGTTGGTCACATGCTCTTCTTCCCTTGCCAGTTGCTCTTTAAGAGGAACCAATTTCACACTTCCAGATAGATCCACACTCCAAATTGTGTTTGTTTTAAAATAATGAATAGTGGCATTATTATCCCCACTGCTCTCCAGGGCGCTGTGTGCTGAATGTATTCCTTTTGCATTAGCAGAGCTTCACTGCAGCAGATAAATGGGGCAGTGCCTAAGCTGAAATGCACTGAAGAAAGGAAGGCCCATCCCACCCATCTCTGTGTGAAACCTTCCCAGGAGGCTGCCAGCAAGGCTTCTGATACCTGGGAAAGTAGTGAAGTGTTTCACCAGGCTCCAGGAGCGTTGGAAAGACACTAAAGGCAAGAGCAGCCAGGTATCTGCCATTTTCTCTGACTCTTAGGTGACATCCTTCAGCAGGTCAGGTGGTTGGGGAAGATGGGAAGGAACTGAGCCAAGGCAAATGGCATCTTGTGTAGAATGAGCCAGCAAAATGTTGCCTGTGCATTGAATTCAGGTGAATTCAAGCTGCTCAAATGAGCAAAGTGTGGTCATTTCCACTGGTGTCAGTGATGCAGTCCCTGTTCAGAGCAATCACAGGCCACAGTAGTCCTAGTTCAACCAAGTTCCTTTCTTTTCCTTTTATGACCTCAAACAAGATATTCATTCTCTCCCTTCTTTTTTTTTTTTTCAGTTATGTGGATTAAACCCAGGACCTTATAAGTGCTCAGCAAGCAACCCTACTACTGAACTACATCCCCAACCCCCCACTTTTCCATTTTATTTTGAGACAGAGTTACTTTAAGTTTACCCTGTTGCCCGGACTGGACTGAACTTGTGATCCTTCTACCTCAGCCTCCCATGTAGCTGGGATTACAGGTGTGTACCACTGAGCTGGCAATGTTGTGTCTCTTTATAGTGAGGACAAAGTGAGACTTACCATAAGCCTGTTGCTTTTAAGAAAGGAAACTGAGGCTCCTCTTCCTGCTTTCCACTCCTCCCTTTTGGGTGGGTGAGGGTGGGAATCACTTATCACCCAAACCTGAATAAAACAGGAATGTTCAAATATGTCTCAGCCAATGTTTTGAATGCTGTCTTCTCTGCCACATCGTAAGGAGGTCCATGTTTACTACATCTTTGAGACCACTATGGGGCTGGCAATATAAGAAGCCATTCAATTAATGCTTTGATGGACACAGAAGATTCCAAGGTGTAGTTTTGATGTCATAAATATAATTACATGCATAATCATAGAGCTAACTTGAACAATAGAAGAAAGGAGCAGATACCCATTATACAACCTTAAAGGTAAGTGCTGTTCCAGGACCACCATCTTATAATAGTCTTAACATCAGTAGGTCATTTTTATTTTTACTACTAGGATTCTATTGCACAATTTTATCTTTGCAATAGTTTTGTTAAAAGCACTAATTACTTTTTACATATTTTATTGGTGCATTATAATAATATATAATGACAGGACTTGTTACTACATATTCATACATGCACACAATAAAACAAGATAATTTGGCCAATATAATTCCCCAGAATTTCTCCTCTACTCCCCTCCTTCCCCCAGTCCCTTTCTTTTATTCTAATGATTCCCCTTTGATTTTTCATGAGATTCTTTACCTTCTGAGTTTGGCTTATTTTGCTTAGCATAATGTTCTCAAGTTCCATTCATTTTCTTACAAATGACATGAATTTGTTTTCCTTTATGGCAAAGCAAAACACATTGTGTGTATATATCACATTTTCTTTATCCATTAATTTGTTGATGGACAGCTAGACTGATTCCTTAGTTTGGCTATTGAGAGTTGTGTTATGATAAGCACAGGTATGCATGCATCACTATATTATGATGACTTTAATTCTTTAGGATAAACACTGAAGAGCCGGGGCATATGGTGGTTCCTTTCCTAGTCTTTTGAGGTACCTCCATACTCATTTCATTGTGGTTGTACTAATTTATAATACCACCATAGTGTAAAAGTTCTTTTTCCTCTACATCCTCTCTAGCATTTATTATGGTTTGTGTTCTTGACAGCTGCCACTCTGAATGGAGTGAGATGAACTCTTAGTGTCATTTTGAATATTTGCATTTCCCTAATTGCTAATGATGCTGAACATTTTTTCATGCATTTGTTGGCCATTTACCTTCCTTCTGTTGAAAACTGTGTGCTTAGTATCTTTGCCCATTTACTAATTGAATAATTTGTTTTATTGGTGTTACATTTTTAAAATTCTTTATATATTCTGGATATTAATCCTCTGTCAGATGAGCTAAGATTTTCTCCTATTCTGTAGGTTTTCTCTTCACATTCTCAATTGTTTCCTGTACTGAAAAGCACTAAGTATTTAAAATAAGCATTTAATATCCATAATTTTTAGAAACTTCTTTTCAATTTCTCTGTGATTTTAATATATCAAGAGCCTCAAAAATAAAAGTATCTTGAAGCTCTCCCAACTTCTCAGTGGTTCCATGTGTGTGTGCCTCTCACTCTCTACTTCCTTCCCTAGCATTTATCTCATAAAACAGATGCTGCTTCTCTCTGATTATACTCTTGTCTTCCTTTGTGCATGAACTTCTCAGAACTGTGAATGAAGTTCTGAGACACAGTTACATTTTCAGAGCTGGTGACTGCCTGAGGTCAAGAACTCCTCATAGTTCCAGGCAAGCATTTTGTACTTGTTCACTGCGATTGATCAGAGCTGTGTTGGAAGTGAACTGTTGCTTTACATGACTTTCTTCTCTGTATGCATATTTCTTATGCACTCCTTACAGGGAGAAGTGACTTGTCAATAGCATTGATAATTCATGTCAGTGCTCCTGGATCCTCTTGCAAAATATCACTAATATATTAGCTGAGTATTCTTAAATAGTCCCAATATCCAGTACACAAACAGCATTGACAAGAATAACAATTTTCAACTATTTAAAATCCCTAAGGAAAGGGTCACCCAATAAGTTGAGGAATTCAGAGGATATAGAACTGAGTTTCTACTAGGATCTACCTGAACTGTCATTACCCTATGTCATCCAACCACTCATAGAAACAGAGCTGCATTCACTAAAGAGACTCATAAGTCAGAAGCATCTGACATATGATATATCCCTGGGCTCTTGTCTTTGGTTTACTTTCCTTTGATTGTGGTACATGAACTATAAAAGACACTTCCTGATGTCAGTGCCTCTACCCATACTCATGCATCTACTTCAAGTATGTCTGTCCAGCAGTAGCTAGAGACTAAAAGTTTGTCAGGTTCCTGAAGTAGGCTGCTAGCAAGGCTTCTGATGCCTAGGAAAGCAGTTAAGTTGTTTCAGCACACTCAGAATCAAAGCATGACCTAGAATCCCTGATGCAATCCTGAGTCAGGAGCAAAGCACAGGGGGTCAGACTCCAGTTGGAGGGCTAGTGTGTTAATCACCTTTCTGTTACTATAACAAATACCTGAGAAAATCAACTGAGAGGAAGGTTTCTTTTGGCTCACAGACTTGGAGGTCTCAGTCCATGGTTCTTTGACCCTGTAGCTTTTGGGCCTGTGGCAAAGTAGCACATTACAGTGGGAGCACATGTTAGAGGAAACCTTTCACTTAAGAGCCAGGAAAGAAAAGAGAGAGGAAGGGGTAGGATTCCACAGTCTCTTTCAAGGGAACACCTATAATGAGCGGAAGACCTCTGACTGGGCCCCACCTCTTAGAATTCCTATCACCTCCCAACAGCTCCAAGTTGGGAACAAAGCCTTAAACACATGGGTCTTTAGGAGACATTTCAGATCCAAACCACAGACGCTATAGTCCCTGAGGATGTTATCTGTCTCTTCATCCTTTCTGAGAATCCCTAGACCTCAAGGCAATTCTGGGCTGTGAAACAAGATTTCATGGATGGAATTTGAAGATAGAAGGCTGAGTTCCCCTCTACTCTTATAAAGGCCTTATCCCTCCCCTTACCCAACTTCCAAGCCTCTCCATGGTATGCGCTTGACTGTGGAGCCTGTTTCCTAGAGAGGCAGTGACTGGAGTATGTTATTTTCACACTGGCCTGTAGCACTCACTACAAGATGCTAGGGACCAGCAGGAGCTACAACAATAGATTCCTCTAATTTGCTCTCAAACAACCAGCATAGAATCATTGGCATGCTTGTTGAAACACAGATCACAGCGCTCTGCCTTCAGAGTTTCTTATTTCATAGATTTTGAATAAGACCTAAGAATCTGTCTCTCTTCCATGCTCCCAGGTGACCCCAACACTGCTGCTTCAATTCTACACTTTGAGAAACTGTTGGACTTGACTTCAGGATAGAATCACAGCACACATCAGGGACCATACCAAGACTAATCATCTTTCTTCACTTCATACTTGTTCTGTTTTATGTCTTTCTAGCATTTTTGGTCTTCCATTGCACCAGTTCTCTCAGATATATTTCTAACTTGCCCTAATCCCATGTTTTTAGACTTACTCCTCTCTTTCCTAAAAATAATATGAGCAAAAGTTAGGAAGCTGCTGGAGTGGAGTGGACAGCTTTATATGTGCCAAGTTGGGTGGGGGTTTTTCCTGGGGAGTTACTTTTCCACAATTCTGTTCCCAGCAAGATCTGGGGCATAGGACCATGGAAAGTGCCTGAAAAGAACTTTGGCCTTTGATAACCATGATGTGGCCAACTTTAAATGATGCCACTGGAGGGAGAGGCCTGAACTTCTCTCCAGTTTCCAACTGGGGTTCTCCTTTGAACAAAATCAAAGTCAGCCCCAAAAGGAACCGACTGGAAGACAATATGGCTGGCGACAAACTTTAGGGATCCCAAGAAGCAAAATTATGCCAAACAATTCAACTCTCATTACAGCAGGAAGTCCAGTCGCATATTCAATGTTGGAAAATAGGAGAACAGCACATTAATTAAGAAGGTATTCAGAAATCTCATAAGGTATGAAGGTACATAGTTTAAATTAAGTCATGAAATATGAAGAATGAAAGTATACTCAAGGATTGGTGATTGGAACAGGGTGACGCATAATTACACTTGAAAGGAAAATGCAGTAAGATTCATATTTAAAAGGTAGACTAGTGTCAAGTTGAGAATATTTGGGGATGTCACACAAAAAAGGAAAGCCTTTGTTTTATAAGCAATACGATACTGTTGTGCAGGGAGTAACTTTCTCAGTCCAAGATGTGCTATGGCACCACCCCACCAGGTGACTGAGGTATAGGACAGATTGTAGGTCACTGAGGCTGCTGCAAAGAATAGTAAAAGACTAACATCAAGAAGGGAAAATGATTATGGATAGTAGGAGAGGGAGGAAGGGATGGATAACTGCAAAAAAGTTATTAAGTTACCACCAAAGTACACGGGCACCTAGACAAGAGAATATAATGGAGAAGGAAAGACTAATTTTGCCTCTGAAATGTCTTGTCTATCTTTCTTGGAAGATATTTACACCATTCATGGTAATTATTTGGAGTGAAAGAAGGGATAATTCAACTGTAGAACTAAACAGATATAGAACATCCAAGCATAAATGTAAATTTGGAAGCTGGGAGTGAGGATTTGATGTCAGAAACCATAATAAGATGATGGGTTTTTTTTTTTTTTTTTTTTTTTGGCAGTGCTGGGCTTCAAACCCAGGCACTCTACCCACTGAGCTATCTCCCCAGCCCTAGATGATGGTTTTTTTTTTTTTTTTATTGTAAACAAATGGGATACATGTTGTTTCTCTGTTTGTACATGGCGTAAAGGCATACCATTTGTGTAATCATAAATTTACATAGGGTAATGTTGTTTGATTCATTCTGTTATTTTTCCCCTCCCCCCCACCCCTCCCACCCCTCTTTTTCCCTCTGTACAGTACTTCCTTCCTCCATTCTTGCCCCCCTCCCTAACCCTAACTCTAACCCTAACACTAACCCCTCCCACCCCCCATTATGTGTCATCATCCACTTATTAGCGATATCATTCGTCCTTTGGTTTTTTGAGATTGGCTTATCTCACTTAGCATGATATTCTCCAGTTTCATCCATTTGCCTGCAAATGCCATAATTTTATCATTCTTTATGGCTGAGTAATATTCCATTGTATATATATACCACAGTTTCATTATCCATTCATTCATTGAAGGGCATCTACGTTGCTTAACAAGCTATTGTGAATTGAGCAGCTATGAACATTGATGTGACTGTATCTCTGTAGTATGCTGACTTTAAGTCCTTTGGGTATAGGCCAAGGAATGGGATAGCTGGGTCAAATGGTGGTTCCATTCCAAGTTTTCTAAGGAGTCTCCACACTTCTTTCCAGAGTGGCTGTACTAATTTGCAGCCCCACCAGCAACGTAAGAGTGTACCTTTCTCCCCACATCCTCGCCAACACCTGTTGTTGCTTGTATTCTTGATAATCGCCATTCTAATTGGGGTGAGATGGAATCTTAGGGTGGTTTTGATTTGCATTTCTCTTATTACTAGAGATGTTGAACATTTTTCCATATGTTTGTTGATGACTTGTAGATCTTCTTCTGTGAAGTGTCTATTCATTTCTTTAGCCCATTTGTCAATTGGATTATTTGCATTCTTCGTGTAGAGTTTTTTGAGTTCTTTATAGATTCTGGAGATTAGCGCTCTATCTGAAGTATGATTGGCAAAGATTTTCTCCCACTCTGTAGGCTCTCTCTTCATGTTACTGATAGTCTCCTTTGTTGAGAGAAAGCTTTTTAGTTTGAATCTATCCCAGTTATTAATTCTTGCTTTTATTTCTTGTGCTATGGGAGTCCTGTTGAGGAAGTCTGGTCCTAAGCCGACATATTGAAGCTCTGGACCTACTTTTTCTTCTATAAGATGCAAGGTCTCTGGTCTGATTCCGAGATCCTTAATCCATTTTGAGTTTAGTTTCGTGCATGGTGAGAGATATGGGTTTAGTTTCATTCTGTTGCATATGGATTTCCAATTCTCCCAGCACCATTTGTTGAAGAGGCTATCTTTTCTCCATTACATATTTTTGGCCCCTTTGTCTAGTATGAGAAAATTGTATTTATTTGGGTTTGTGTCCGTGTCCTCTATTCTGTACCATTGATCCACCTTTCTATTTTGGTACCAATACCATGCCGTTTTTGTTACTATTGCTTTGTAGTAGAGTTGAAGATCTGGTATTGCAATACCCCCTGCTTCACTCTTTCTGCCAAGGATTGCTTTAGCTATTCTGGGTTTTTTATTCTTCCAGATGAATTCCATAATTTCTTGCTCTATTTCTGTAAGGTACATCATTGGGATTTTAATTGGAATTGCATTGAATCTGTATAGCACTTTTGGTAGTATGGCCATTTTGACAATATTAATTCTGCCTATCCAAGAACATGGGAGATCTTTCCATCTTCTAAGGTTTTCTTTAATTTCTTTCTTTAGTGTTCTGTAGTTCTCATTGTAGAGGTCTTTCACCTCTTTTGTGAGATTGATTCCCAAGTATTTTATTTTTTTCGAAGCTATTGTGAATGGGGTAGTTTTCCTGATTTCTCTTTCTGAAGATTCATCGCTTATGTATAAAAATGCCTTAGATTTATGTGCATTGATCTTATATGGGTTTTTTAAAAGAAGTGAAAATTGAGACAAAGACGTTAGAATCAGAGACCATTTTAAAATGTGATGTCTAACCAGCATGTCTAGTTTGGGTATGGCTCTACAGATCGCCTGAGGAACACAATGATGAATTTTGAGGAAGAGGCTTTCAGCACTTAATGAGCTTTAGAAGTAGGTAACCAGTCTAAATCTCATTAGCTAGATATTGAAAAGTTGTCAGATAAAAGCAGAGGAAAATGGGTGCATGAACAGAAGGCGAAGTATAGAAGGGCTAGGACCTTTCCATTTTGAGTTCACACACTTTTCTTTATTTCCTCACTTTGAGAATGTATTAGTTTCTTATTATTGATGTAATAAATCACCACCAACTGAGTTAATATAACATAAACATATTATCTTTCCATTCTGGAGGTCAGAGGTCTTAAATGGGTTTCCTAGTGCTAAAAACCAAGGTGTTGCCAGAACTGGGTTCTCTACAGAGCCCCTGGAGGAAAGTACTTTTCCTGGCCTTTTCCAGCTTATACAGCTGACTTTTTCCAGCTGACTTTCCTTGGCTCATGGCCTCTCTAAGTTCAGAACCACAGACTGTTGTCTTCAGGTCTGTCTGATTCTGGCACTCCTAATCCCTTCCTTTATTTATAAGGATGACCTACCTGGATGATCCAGTATACGCTTTGTCTCATGATCCTTAATTTAATCACATCTGCAAAGTCCTTTATGCCATATAAGGTAACATTTTTACAAGTTCAAAGGATTGAGATGCTGAGCTTTGAGAATTATTTTACCTATCAGAGGTAATACACCTTGCTTTACTTGACATGTCCTAGAGTATTGAAGGCATCCTTTAAAATACAGTTCAAATACCACCTCTGTTGGCATCCATTCTTATGACCCCCAGGAAGAGCTACTCTCTCACTTTTCCTTGCTCCCACAGGATGGAGATCCAGTACTCTGGAGATCAGCAGGCTAGTTCTACCATCACCATGATGACAGTAGCAGGCCAATTCCAACTGTCTTCCCCGCTCAGAATTAAAACAAGAAATTTGGTCAAGTTACTTCCATTGCCAAGGTGCCCAGACAGATCAGGATTTTAGGATGGATAGAGTTTTTACAGAAGACAGATAGGAAAGGGAACACAGAGGAGACAGTTAACACAAGTGAGAGAACAGAAAAATAAAAAAGGAGGTTGAGTCTATTTAAGTATATTTTGTATATTCTTGGCTAAATACTCAAACAATCTAATATAGCAAGCATCATGTTCCATATTTTACTCTTGAGCAGATTTAGACTTAGAAAAGAGAATAGCCTGTCCATGTTTGAGCTAGGAAGTTGTGGAGTTGTGCACTTTCCACAGTTGCCTGGCTTTTGTCACTAATTGTCCATGATTATCCCTATATATTATGATCTAGCTATGAGGGCTCTCCCCAAAATCGCATGCGATACAATGTAAGAATTTTCAGAGGTGAAAGGGTTAGATTATGAGAGGTATGACCTAATCAATGGATTAATCCAATGATATGGATTAAAAGGATAGCAACTATAGGCTGGTAAGGTGTGACTAGAGAAAACAGATCACTGGGGTGTGACTCTGGAGTTTATATTTTGTCTGTGGTGAGCAGAGCACTCTCATTCTCTCTGTCTCTGTCTGTCTCTCTCTCTCTCTCTCTCTCTCTCTCTCTCTCTCTCTCTCCCTTTGCTTCCTGGTTGCCATGTTCTGAGCTGCCTTTCTTTACCATGCCCTTCTGACATGTTCTGCCTTACCTAGGGTCCAGAGATATGGAGTTGGTCAACCATGAACTGAACCTTCAGAATCATGAACCAAAATCAACATTTTTTCCTTTTTTACACCATTCATATTAGGTATTTTGGTCATAGTTATGCAAAAGCTTACTAAAATACCTTGTTTATTCAATCCCAGACATCCTTAGGAGTGTGCTGCTCTGTAAACAGCAGAATAGCACCTTCAGACAAGCTCTCTCTTTCTGGAACATTCTTCCCTCCACAAAGTTACATCACTTGTTCCAGAGCTTAGGTATCTCTTCAAACATTGCCTCATCAGTAAAGCATTTTGTGACCATTTTTTTCTGTAATAAGTCTGTCCTTTAAAATACTCTCAAACTATTACAGGGATTTAGAGGCTGCTTTTGCTAAGACTTTTCATGTAAGATGCAGATGCTCAATGGGTAGCAATAAGTAGGGTAAAAACTTGTCATCTCTGCTTATTTTATGTCTGTCTCCCTTTACTACCTTAAACTTTAGGGCAGATTCCTGCTCAACTCTACATATATTCGCACTAATCATTTAAAAAGTGTGTATCTAAAAACTGGTAAGTCAGATGTGATGACACTTGCCTATAACACCAGGATCTCTGGAAGCTGAGGCAGGAGGATTGCAAGTTCAAAGCCAGTCTTAGCAATTTAGTGAGACCCTAAACAACTTAGCAAGACCCTGTCTCAAAGAAAAAAAAAAAAAGAAGGCTGGTGATTTGGCTTAGTGGTTTAGCACCCCTCTGGTCAATCCCTAATACCAAAAATAAATACAAAAATAAAAATTTTAAAATAAAAATAAATAAAAACTGGTAATATAGGTTAATTAGTCATAAATTTATCTAATTTAGCTCATTTCCTTAAAGGTTGAAAGCATCAAAATAAGAGTGGTTAAGGTATTTTCAAGGCTTTTTAGGGATATAACAATCAACAGGTTGTCAAGTTCTAACTTTAAACATACCACTCTAGACCCCTGGATCAGTACCTAGACATCTCCAGTCATTGCCCTAAAATGGCTAGCGAACTCAATCTTGTCTTTCTGACTAGAAATTTTATCTGAGTTATTTTCTCCTGCATTCACCTTGAATTCAGGAACAACTGTTATGCTCTATAAACAACCTATGATGTGTCCAAACTACCAGGCAACAGCAACTTTCTTATTGCTAATAATGATCAATCAGACCACATCTTGACCATGTACACGTCAATACACATACTTCTTATCCCCTACTTTTGTTTCTTACCCTGTTTAAACTTGAAACTCATGTCAGAATCCCCAAAGACAAGACTGAGGATGCTAATCCACTTGTCTTCCCAGCAAGGCTATACTGAATAAATTGCTTTCCTGCTTTTCCCCATTACTTTTTCCATTTGATACTTGGAGCAAGTGGTTGGTCCTGGTATATGGGAACTCCCCAAAGTCAACTCCCACCCCAGCCTAGGACTCTGGTAATAGTATCCTTATTCTAATGTATTTATATACCATAACACTTTTCATCAGCTGAAATCACACCATATCTCTTAAAATTGTGTGTGTGTTTGTGTTTGTGTGTGTACACACAGGTTCAGGAAGCAGGGACATGGCGGTTTGTGCAATTCTGTGTTCTTGGAGTCCAAAATAATGCCTGACATACAATAGGTGCTTCTTCTCAATTAACGTCTCTTGAATGAATGAATAAATGAATGAATGAGGTATATGATACAGGAATAATACAGGAATATTGAGAGAACAAAATTTCAGGAAGCATGGGCTCATGAGGGAAACTATTAGGAATAAGTTGACATTTGGGCTGATTCTCAAAGAAGGATTAGGGATGAATATCCAATTTGCACCAGGACAAAACTGTGGACTTTCACTAATATGCAGGAACTTTGTAGAAAATTAAAAACACATGCTCAGTATTTTTAGACATTTTGTTCCCTAATGGTCTACTTCATTCTGATCCAAATAAAGCCTGACATTTCAGAAAGCAGAGTCCTATGATTCCAGGGCACAGTTCTGGATTCGGGCTAGCTTGGACTTCATAGGCACACTCTGCCACTTATCTAATTTCAGCAAATCAATTACCCTCTGTGACCTCAGTTTACTACCTCATATAATTGAGATGATAAATTCTAGGTTCCTGCATTTACCTAAATGTACAAATTAGAGAAGGTATTTAAATCATTAGGTACTTAGAAATTGCTCAAGAATTTTCACTTCTCCCCTTCATCCCTGCTTCCCCAACTGGGCTGGGCCCTTCTGGTTTGGGTTTTTGCTTTTTGCAAAGTGTGCTGACATGTTTTTATTCTCAGTAATTTCTATGAACTTCAGGGTTAGATCTAAAGATTATTATTGTCTCCTCCACTGCCCCTGGGGGACAGCTGTTTTTTAATACACTCTCATTCCTCCATAGAGCCCTGAGGGGCTATAACCAAGAGCAGTCATCATTGCTCACTGCTCCTCGATCACCTTGGGTAGGAAAGAGGACATGCAGTCCCCTTGGGGAAGCTGAGTATAGGGAATCAGATGATAGGAGGCCAGCCTGGCTTTGGCTTCCTGTCAGCAAGTCTGCCTCCAGCATCCATCCTCTCCCCACAGACCAAATGTGTCCCAGTGGGAAAATGTTCCCACAGAACTATACAAGCCCTTGGGCAAAAAGCTGATCCCATTACCCATCAGTCTTCATTACAATGAGAGAAATTAAAGTTGGGAAGATCCCACAGGGGGCCCCAAACCATTTCTTCCACTTCTCGGCAAAGGTTCAGTCCCACAATTATCCTACATAGCAGCTTCTTAGAGAATCACAGGTTTTTTTCTTTCAAAAAAGTTCATTTTAAGGAATGTAGTTAGAGTTCCCTTCCCTGACTATTTCTGTCACTTTCTGATATTTAGCTGACTCATGTAAAAGACGCTAATACAGATGATGGGACCACATCTAAGTTATGAAAGCTGACACCAGGCCCAGACAGGAACCAAGCAAAACACCTATGCAAGTCACTGGTGTGCTAGAGACTGACCCTCTATGTGGCTAGAGCTCCTGCTTTCTCCAACTTTTCTGAGCTCTGGGGAAAATGAAAGATGGCTTTCAAAGTGGAGTTCACAAACTAATAGCACCAGAATCACAGGAGAATTTAACAGAATGCTAAGTTTTAGACACAAGACTAAACTTCTAGAGCTGAAGTTCTGAGGGAGAAACCAAACTATCTGTGTTTTAACAAGTCTTTTCCGTGAGACTTATGCACACTCAAGTTTGAGAACCACTGGCCTAGAAATCCTAGCTGTATGAGAAGTCAGGACTCTGGGGCAATGCCTGCACAAGGAAAGAAAAAATAATATTAATCCTAACCTCCTGAGATAGAGAAACCTCTGCAATAAACGGGTTTATTGAACCATTACAGATGCTAGACAAAAAAAAAAAAAGGATGGTCTTGGGTCAAGCTTGGTGGCAGTTTGAAAAATGTCCACTGGATCTAAAAAATGCAAAGTACTTTATAATAAAATTTTGAGGAAGGAAGGCATAAGTTATTTACATTGAAGTATATTTGTTATGGATAAGAGGGGCTCGAAGGCAGACTTCAAGGAGAAGCAACCACTGCCTCTGGACTGCCTGGAGATGTAAGTAAGATGTAGTAGCATCTAGGGGGTTGTGTTGGGATTTCATTTTGGGTTTTAATTTACATCCAAGAATGTAAAATGACCTTTTATTCTTTTTGGACTATAACTTATTTCTGACTAACAACCCCCATCTCTCTTTCTTTCCATCCCCTGGCTCTTTATAATTAAAAATTCAAGAGATCTCAGAATATTTTTTTCTTTATCAATAAGGAGAAAAGGACCCAGTAGTTAGGGATGAGACCCTGTTCTAAGTGATTAAGAACTTACTGACCTAAGAGGGGCCAACTGGTCAACCCCAGCCTGAACCCCACTAGTTACAGTTCTACCCAGAAAGACTATAGAAAGGAGATGACCTGACAATCATACTCTAAGTCACACTGAATTTCTTTGCCTTTGGATGTCCTAGTTTTGGAGATGATGAATCATGACCCAATGTCACCCTTGAGATGACCCTCACAATACTGCATAAACTTACTGCATGAACCAGGTAAATAATCAGGGAAGACAGGAAATTCTAACTATCTCAGTCCTCAGATTTATTTAGGTTTTCCCTTTGACTGATGTTTATTATCAGTTCTTTCTGCCTATATTCCTTTTGGACAACTCAGTTAAGACAGAAAGTATCTCCATCTAGTAAACCAAGGACCTTTTCTCTTAAGTCCTTTCTCAGAGGAAGGAAATGAAAACTAATATTTATTTAATATTCACTATATATTTGTCATTTTACTAAGTCAGTTACATACATCATCCAATATAATGCCTAGATGTTTCTGTAAGGCAGGCATTATTCAATTTTTTAAAGTGAAGCAACTGAGGCTTCAGGAAACATGGAGTTACTTAAATAAGGAGAGTACTTGGTATGGGATGGAATTGTGGGTGATTTATCACCCATAACTTTCCTCTCCAAATCTATCTCCTAAACATGAACATTCTTTTTTCTTTTTAAATTGGAAATTGAGTGTATGCACAAGAGTAAATACATAAATCTTTTAAGTCCCTTGCATTAAGCAGGAAAGACTAGTTTATGTTATAATAGTAAATGCCTACTACAGCTTAGTAGCTTAGCACATAAAATAAAGTTTTCACTTACATGAATTCTACCATAGGTCGAGAGGTTGTCTAAGGTACCCCATCCAGCAGTGGCTGAAGAGGTACAGCATATGTCTATCTTCTAACTCGGTCAACATGACAGGGGAAGAGTGCCAGAAAGGTCACAAGGCAGGTATTCCTGTCTGCCTGGGAGTGATGCTGTTCCCTTCCCCTCTCATTTCACTGAACATAACTGATGTTTCAGGTTCCCCTAGTGGCAAAAGGCCTGGGAAATGTTGAACTCTAAATAACCTGGATCAGTTTTGGTGAAAGAAACCATTTTCTCTAGAAAATATGGATAAGAGAAAATAAAAGTTTCATAGAGGCCCCTGTATGTTTTAAGCCTTTTATCACCCTCTCATAGAAAAATTCTCTTAAATTTTGTATTTCCATTCCTTATTTAAAAAAAAAAATAGATTCAAATATTTGTCTATAGTTCCTTAAAAATAGGTAGGATATCTGTTCTTGAACTTTGTATGGACAGAATCATAATGTTTATATTTTTCCATGATTGCCTCTTCAGTTCAACATTTCTGAGATTTATTCATACTGTAGTGTCTAACTCTCACTTATTTTTACTGATGCCCAGTCTCGTATTGTGTGAATATACCAATGTCTCTGTATCTATGTGCATATAAGTTGTATCCATTTGTTTTCTAACCTGAATGCTGCTGCTTATGGACATTTGTCTATCTTCTCAGGAACATTCTCAAGAATATTTTAGGGTATATACTGATGAAATGAACTCCTAAGCTATATGGAATTCTTATTTTCAGTTTCAAGAGAAAATGAATAATGATTTACCCATAAATGGAATTTGACAATAACCAGTACTGGTAAGGACATGTAGCCATGGAAATTCCTATTTACCTCCAAAAAGAGCATATATCAATAAAATCACTTTGGAAAACAGTATACACATGATTCTGATAGTCCGAAACAATTTTGAAGGTAAAAGGGTAGGTGAATTTGGCATTCCATAAATCTTGGGATGGTGATGCTGACAGAAGCAACAGGCTATTAAGGCAAATCCACATCCAAGGCAAAGTCTCTCCAGTGAGCACAAACATACCCATGATGAAAGGTTAGTTGTGATGGAAGGATGTAATTATCCTGCTCCTGAGTAATTGGCTGATTCCCCTGAAGAACATGCCTGTATTGGAAGCTCAGCATTAGTCTCTGTTGTTGGCAGTCGAACCTGTAAAAGAAAATACGACAGTGTTATTTTTGGTCAGGGAAACCAACATTATTTAAACCATATATATCTTTCATTCCTGCTGCTCTGGCCATGGCAACTCTTGAATTCTGTAAACAAGTATATTAGTGACTGAGGAGTGATATCAGCTACACCCAATGTTCTTCTTTCTGTCAATCTTATTGCTGAACGAATCCTCCACTGGGGTTCCCATTGGTATTCATTCGCACAAAGAAAACAACTACCCTTTGATCAGGGCCCATTTTGAGAGATCAACCCATACTTCTTTTTTCCAGAACTCCTTTCACTACTTCTGGAGTCTTGATATTCCAAGTCACTGACTTAGCTACTGCATAGGAAACAGTGTACAACTATTCTCTGAATATTTCCCGTTTCAATCAAAGTAAACAAACAAATTCACTAACTGAAGTTTTGCCTTTTTATAAAATATACTTTCCCCACTGCAATTTATGGTGACTCTTGACTGAAGCTATAAAACTGTCTGACATGGGCATATTGTCAGAAACATCTATAAATAAAGACTGAAATGTTTTGTTACGAGATACTCCCCGTTAGGTTGAGAATGTTGAAAAAGTAGTCCCAATGCAAGATGAGTGGATGCCATGGAAATCTTTTTGTTTGTTTATTTCATTTTGTTTTTGTTGTATTTTTTAAATATATTTTTTGTGGTTGTTTTAAGATCTGTTTAAGCCTGATCTCACATAAACCACTCCCAAGTACTAATGAAGTGCTTCAGAATATGAGAGCCATTTCAGTGTAATGGATTAGAGAGTATCAGAGAGTTCCATTATCGTATATACAGTTACTACCAGGCTAGTAAGAAATCAGAAACCATTCTCAAAAGGAAAATGTTTGATGAGTGACGTCCATAAAATAATAGAGTTGGTAGCTACCAGTGCCTCTGTCTCTACACAAACATTAAAAACCAAGAAGACGCTAGAAGAACTAATTTGTCAGAACTATGGAAAACAGTCAATAGCTTACAAATGCTGAGTCTAGCAAAAAAAAAAAAAAAATTTCTGGTCCTGGTGCCACCTGCCTATAATTCCAGCTACTCAGAAGGCTGAGGATCACAATTTCTTCAAGGCTAACCTGGGCAATGTGGCTAGATTAGGGGTGGGTCTTGAAGAAAATAGCTTGCCTTTTTAATATGGAACTCTGGTCACTACTTCCAGAGGGAGCAGAGCAGGTCTGTTTCACAAATTATTGTGTTTATCTGTTCTAAAATGTTGGGACTACCTGAAGGGGCTTAGGCAGGGCATTCATCTCTGTTTTGCCTTACTCAGAACTCACAAACGGTATACAAACAGCAGGAAAGGCTAGAAACTGTGTGAAGAAGAAAAGACCTGCAGACACCTGGAACAAAATATGACACTTGAGGTATAGTAGCTCACCTCAATCCTGGAGGAAATGTTGGTGAAGGATATTTTTCTTAAGGGAGGTTAGAATAATCAAAAGCAGCATGTACATGCCCAAGACAGGATGATCTGAGAGGAGCCAAAGCTTTCATGCCTTACTGATCTCTAGGCTCAGAAAAAGCAACCTGGCATAGTATTGAAGGAGTGCCCCAGCACAAAGCCACCTGAAAAGTCAGGATGACATTTACGTTTTATTTTTATTGTTTCCTTTTTAGTTTTTGATATTCAAGGAAGTCTGTCAAAGAGCTAACTGAAGATAAACCAAAAGACCAAATGCTTCATGACAAAGGACTCACAGTTTGTGCAAAAAGTTTGGAAAAGTCATTAAACAAATGAATAATTTCAACCTTAAATAACCAAAAAGAACAACCCTGGAAAAGGAAATAAATCCAATTTCCAGAGGTGCTATTTAAATGCTTAGTTTTGTACAGCAACAATAAAAATTATAGGGATTAAAAACAACAAAAAAGTAAAGGATACCTCATTTAAGGGAAAAATAGACAAAACCATCCCTAAAGAAGCTCAGACATTGAACTTACCAGATAAAATTTTAAAATAACTGTATTAATGATATTTAAAGAACTAAAGAAAACAATATACAAAGAAACAAAAGAAATCTGGAAGATGAGGTAGTAATGACATGAGAAGATCAGTGAAGCAATAGAAATGAAAAAAACTCATTTAATAGAAATTTTAGAGTCAAAAAGGCAAAAGTAAGTGAAAAATTTGTTAGAAAGATCAACAGTAGAATTGAATGAACAGAAGAAAAAAAACAATGAACTTGAATGAGGGACAATTGATATTGACTACTCTGAGAAGCATAAAGATGAATAATTAAGAAAAGATAACAGAACTGAATGGATCCATGTGGCACCATTAAACAGACCAAGATACACCTGAAAAGAGATGAAAAAAGAGAAATAATATTTGAAAAAATATAGCAAAAACTTCCTTATACTTGATGTAAGATGTTAATCTACAAATCCAAAAAGTTTTGTAACGTTTAAAAAGAATAAACTCAAAGAGGTCCACGTGAGACATATTTTCAGAAGTCAAGAAAAAGAGAGGATCTTAAAAGTAGCCAAGAGTAAAGAAGCTTACCACATACTAGGTAGGAATCCTTAGTAAGACTAATAGTCAAATTTACAAAAGAAACCATGTAGGCAAGGAAGTGAGATGACATTTAAAGTGCTGGAAGAAAAAAAGAACTGTCAATCAAAAATCATTCTTCAAACATAAAGGTGAAGTTAATAAATCCAGATAAGCCAAAGTTGAGGAAGGTTGTTAACTAGTTGAACTGCCCTAAAAGCTATGCTAATAGGAACCTTTCAGGTTTGAATAAAAGAACTATAGATAATAACACTTAACTAAACCAAAAAAAAAAAAAAAATGTATTTTTGGTAAAGAAAGCTACAGCAGTAAACCTAAGTGTCAATATTCTTACATTGTTGAGTTGTAACTCTTATTTTTAGTTCTTACATGATTTAAAAGACAAATGCATAAAAATAATTATAAATCTCTGTTATGGAACACATTGTGTATAAAGACTAATTTGGACAATAAAGAGAGGGACAGGTATTTTGCCTACTATTTAAGCTAAGTTAGTATTCATTCATACTAAACTTATAAATTTAGGTATATTTAGGTTATATATTTAGGTATATAAATTTAGGTTATTTGTAAAACAGTAAAAATTGTCACTCATGGCAATGACTAAAAATATACCAAATATACCTGAAATGTACACACAGAAGTTAATGAGTTGGGTATGGTGGCATACTCCTACATCTTGGGAAGCTGTCAAGCCTCAGCAACTTAATGAGGCCCTAAGCAACTTAGTGAGGCCCTAAGCAACTTAGGGAGACCCTGTCTCAAACAAAAAATAAAAAAGGGCTGGGGATGTCACACAGTGGTAAGCACCCCAGTGTTCAATCCCTGACACCAAAAAAAAAAAAAAAAAAAGAAAAAAGAAAGAAAGAAAGAAAAAAAGGAAATGTGGAAAGAATCAAAATGGCATATTACCAAAAATCAAGCAAACACTAAAGAAGGTGGAAGTAGAAGAATTAGAAACAAAAGAGGTGAAAGACATAGAGTGCAAATAGAAAAATATTAAAATGCAGAGCCTGACAGAATGGAATTTTAAAACCACTGAACTGTATGCTAACTAAACTATAGGTCTTACCCAAGGGATTCAATTTTTGATTCAAAGACATAGCCATGGTTGGACTGTGTCTTCCAAAAATAACACATGTCAGAAAATTCATCCAAAGTGCAACAGTGTTAAGAGGTAGGATTTTTGAGAGGTAATTAGGCCATAATGCTTCTGCCCTCATGAATGGATCAATACCAATTACAACAGAGCTTGAGGTTGAGAGTTGTTTCTTAATCTCTCTTGTATACTCTTGCCATTCTATCTTCAGCCATGGGATGACAATAGCAAGAAGGTCCTTATTAGACATCAGCTCCCTGTCTGGGACTTCCAGCCTCCATAACTATAAGAAAATGAATCATTATAAATTACCTAATCTTGGTATTGTGTTACAGCAGTGCAAAAGAGACTAAAACAGGAAATTGATAGTTAGACATTTGGCTATTATAATAATAAATACTTGAAAATGTAGAAAACAGTTTTGGAACTGGGTAATGGATATAGGCCTGAAGAATGTGGAGGAGCAGAGTGGAAAAAGTCTAGATTGCTCTGAATGTAGCATTAAAAGTAATTTCCAGGCTAGTGAGAGCCTGTCTGAACAGAGCAGGCTCCGAGTCCCGGAGCCGCTGCAGTGCAGTGTACTCCTGCAAAGAACCAGCGGAGAGCCTCGATCTGCAATCAGCCTCAGGGATAAGGGCAGGGCAGCCGGAGACCTCTTCAGGCGGCTCTGCCCACTCCGGTTGCGGGCTCTCTTCACGGGGCGATCCAAGATGGCGGCCTAGAGGGAGACTGCACCCCCAGTTGCTCCAGAACCCAGGAGTTAAGAAGGGGAGGCATTGAGAGACTCGGACTGAAGTGGAGCCACGGGTGAGTCAGCCCACTGGGTAAAGCTCGGCCCGGGTGGCAGGCCCAGATAGAGGTGGCTTATCGGAGCCGGGCAGGGCAGCTAGAGTCATCCACAGGCAGTCCTGCGCACTCCGGCGGTGGGCCCCGCCCACACAGCCAGCTTCTCCAGGTTCTCGGAACGGATCTGGCCCGCTAGTGAGAGCCTGTCTGAACAGAGCAGGCTCTGAGTCCCGGAGCCGCTGCAGTGCAGTGTACTCCTGCAAAGAACCAGCGGAGAGCCTCGATCTGCAATCAGCCTCAGGGATAAGGGCAGGGCAGCCGGAGACCTCTTCAGGCGGCTCTGCCCACTCCGGCTGCGGGCTCTCTTCACGGGGCGATCCAAGATGGCGGCCTAGAGGGAGACTGCACCCCCGGTCGCTCCAGAACCCAGGAGTTAAGAAGGGGAGGCATTGAGAGACTCGGACTGAAGTGGAGCCACGGGTGAGTCTGCCCACTGGGTAAAGCTCGGCCCGGGTGGCAGGCCCAGATAGAGGTGGCTTATCGGAGCCGGGCAGGGCAGCTAGAGTCATCCACAGGCAGTCCTGCACACTCCGGCGGTGGGCCCCGCCCACACAGCCAGCTTCTCCAGGTTCTCGGAACGGATCTGGCCCGCTAGTGAGAGCCTGTCTGAACAGAGCAGGCTCCGAGTCCCAGAGCCGCTGCAGTGCAGTGTACTCCTGCGAAGAACCAGCAGAGAGCCTCGATCTGCAATCAGCCTCAGGGATAAGGGCAGGGCAGCCGGAGACCTCTTCAGGTGGCTCTGCCCACTCCGGCTGCGGGCTCTCTTCACGGGGCGATCCAAGATGGCGGCCTAGAGGGAGACTGCACCCCCGGTCGCTCCAGAACCCAGGAGCTAAGAGGGGGAGGCATAGAGAGACTCGGACTGAAATAGAGCCACGGGTGAGTCTGCCCACTGGGTAAAGCTCAGCCCGGGTGGCAGGCCCAGATAGAGGTGGCTTAGCAGAGCCGGGCAGGGCAGCTTGAGTCTTCCCAAGGTAGTCTTCCACACTCCGGCAGTGGGCTCTTCCCACACGGCCAGCTGCACGGTGCAGGCCCACAGTGAGAGCATTTCCGCACAGAGCCAGTTCCCAAACGTGGAACCAGTAGGGGGCTAGGGGCAGTATTCTTCGAATGAGCTGCTTTATCAGATTCCTCCAAGACATCAGGCTACTGAAGGCTGGGAGGTGATACACTGGAAATCTACTGGGACACTATAAGCCAATAGCGGAAAACTGCAATATCTCAGGGTCCCACTGACAACTGACCATTATGAGAAAACAAGGGAAGAAAATGTCCCAAACAAACCTAGATACTACATCAATAAAACCCAATGACAGCACAGCAGAAGAAATGTCAGAAAGGGAGTTCAGAATGTACGTAATTAAAACGATCAGGGAAGCTAATGAGGAGATGAAAGAGCAAATGCAGGCATTGAAGGAGGAGATGAAAGAGCAAATGCAGGCATTAAATGATCGCACCAATCAACAGTTAAAAGACCAAATACGGGAAGCAAGAGATCATTTCAATAAAGAGTTAGAGATACTGAAAAAAAACCAAACTGAAATCCTTGAAATGAAGGAAACAATAAACCAAGTTAAAAACTCCATAGAAAGCATAACCAATAGGATAGAACACCTGGAAGACAGAACCTCAGACATTGAAGACAAAATATTTAACCTTGAAAACAAAGTTGAACAAACAGAGAAGATGGTAAGAAATCATGAACAGAATCTCCAAGAACTATGGGATATCATGAAAAGGCCAAATTTGAGAATTATTGGGATTGAGGAAGGCTTAGAGAAACAAACCAAAGGAATGAACAATCTATTCAATGAAATAATATCAGAAAATTTCCCAAATCTGAAGAATGAAATGGAAAACCAAGTACAAGAGGCTTATAGAACTCCAAACATACAAAATTACAACAGACCCACACCAAGGCACATTATTATGAAAATACCTAACATACAAAATAAAGACAGAATTTTAAAGGCAGCGAGAGAAAAGAATCAAATTACATTCAGAGGGAAACCAATAAGAATATCAGCAGATTTTTCAATCCAGACCCTAAAAGCTAGAAGGGCCGGAACAACATATACCAAGCCCTGAAAGAAATGGATGCCAACCAAGAATCTTATACCCAGCAAAACTTACCTTCAAATTTGACGATGAAATAAGATCCTTCCATGATAAACAAAAGCTAAAGGAATTTACAAAAAGAAAGCCAGCATTACAGAACATTCTCAGCAAAATATTCCATGAGGAAGAGATGAAAAACAACGATGCAAATCAGCAACAGGAGGCGCTAGCCTAAAGGAAGAGCCAAATAAAGGAGAAACCAAATCATGTCAAAAACAAATATGAGTCAATTGACTGGGAATACAAATCATATCACAATAATAACCCTGAATGTTAATGGCCTGAATTCATCAATCAAAAGACACAGACTGGCAGATTGGATTAAAAAGAAAAATCCAACAATATGCTGCCTGCAAGAGACTCATCTCATAGAAAGAGACACCCATAGACTAAAGGTGAAAGGATGGGGAAAAACATACCATGCACACGGACACAGCAAAAAAGCTGGAGTATCCATCCTCATCTCAGATAATGTGGACTTCAAACCAAAACTAGTCAGAAGGGATAAAGAAGGACATTACATGCTGCTTAAGGGAAGCATAAATCAGCAAGACATAACAATCATAAATATCTATGCCCCAAACATTGGCTCATCCACGTACGTCAAACAAATCCTTCTCAATTCCAGAAATCAAATAGACCACAACACAATAATACTAGGCGATTTTAACACACCTCTCTCACCACTGGAAAGATCGTCCAAAAAAAATTGAATAAAGAAACTATAGATCTCAACAACACAATCAGCAATTTAGACTTAACGGACATATATAGAATATACCATCCAACAAAGAATGAATACACTTTCTTCTCAGCAGCACATGGATCCTTCTCTAAAATAGACCATATTTTATGCCACAAAGCTACTGTTAGTAAATACAAGAAGATAGAGATACTACCTTGTACTCTATCAGATCATAATGGATTGAAATTAGAAATAAATGACAGAATAAAAAACAGAAACTTCTCCAATACCTGGAGACTAAATAATACACTATTATATGATGAATGGATAACAGAAGACATCAGGAGGGAAATAAAAAAATTCTTAGAAGTAAACGAGAACAAAGACACATCATATCAAAATCTCTGGGACACTATGAAAGCAGTACTTAGAGGAAGATTTATTTCATGGGGTGCATTCAAAAAAAGAAGTAGAAATCAACAAATAAACGACTTAACACTACAGCTCAAAGCACTAGAAAAAGAAGAGCAGACCAATACCAAAAGTAGTAGAAGACAGGAAATAGTTAAAATCAGAGCCGAAATCAACGAAATCGAAACAAAAGAAACAATCGGAAAAATTAATAAAATAAATAGTTGGTTCTTTGAAAAAATAAATAAAATTGATAAACCCTTAGCCACACTAACAAAGAGAAAGAGGGAGAAATCTCAAATTACTAAAATTCGGAATGAACAAGGAAACATCACAACAGACACGAGTGAAATACAAAACATAATTAGAAGCTATTTCGAAAATCTATACTCCAACAAAACAGAAAACCTTGAAGACATCAACAAATTTCTAGAGACATATGAACTACCTAAACTGAACGAGGAGGACATACACAACTTAAATAAACCAATTTCAAGCAATGAAATAGAAGAGGTCATCAAAAGCCTACCAACAAAGAAAAGTCCAGGACCAGATGGGTTCTCAGCCGAGTTCTACAAAACCTTTAAAGAAGAGCTCATTCCAATACTCCTCAAACTATTCCATGAAATAGAAGAGGAGGGAACCCTCCCAAACTCGTTCTATGAAGCCAATATCACCCTGATACCTAAACCAGACAGAGACACATCAAGGAAAGAAAATTTCAGACCAATATCCTTAATGAACATCGATGCAAAAATTCTCAACAAAATTTTAGCAAATCGCATACAAATATATATTAAAAAGATAGTGCACCACGATCAAGTGGGTTTTATCCCAGGGATGCAAGGTTGGTTCAACATTCGGAAATCAATAAATGTCATTCACCATATCAACAGACTTAAAGTTAAGAATCACATGATTATTTCAATAGATGCAGAAAAAGCATTTGATAAAATACAGCATCCCTTCATGCTCAAAACACTAGAAAAAATTGGGGTAATGGGAACATTCCTAAACATTATAAAGGCCATCTACGCTAAGCCCATGGCTAATATCATTCTAAATGGTGAAAAACTGAAAGCGTTCCCCCTAAAAACTGGAACAAGGCAGGGATGCCCTCTTTCACCGCTTCTATTCAACATCATCCTTGAGACTCTAGCCAGAGCAATCAGACAAACCAAAGAAATTAAAGGGATATGAATAGGAAAAGAAGAACTCAAACTATCCCTGTTCGCTGATGACATGATTATATATTTAGAGGAACCTGGAAATTCCACCAGAAAACTTTTAGAACTCATAAGTGAATTCAGTAAAGTAGCAGGTTACAAGATCAATGCTCATAAATCCAATGCATTTTTATACATAAGTGATGAATCTTCAGAAAGAGAAATTAGGAAAACTACCCCATTCACAATAGCATCGAAAAAAATAAAATACTTGGGAATCAATCTCACAAAAGAGGTGAAAGACCTCTACAATGAGAACTACAGAACACTAAAGAAAGAAATTCAAGAAAACCTTAGACGATGGAAAGATCTCCCATGTTCCTGGATAGGCAGAATTAATATCGTCAAAATGGCTATACTACCTAAAGTTCTATACAGATTCAATGCAATTCCAATTAAAATCCCAATGATGTACCTTGCAGAAATAGAGCAAGCAATTATGAAATTCATCTGGAAGAATAAAAAACCTAGAATAGCTAAAGCAATCCTCAGTAGCAAGAGCGAAGCAGGGGGTATTGCAATACCAGATCTTCAACTCTACTACAAAGCAATAGTAACAAAAACGGCATGGTATTGGTACCAAAATAGACAGGTAGATCAATGGTACAGAATAGAGGACATGGACACAAACCCAAATAAATACAATTTTCTCATACTAGACAAAGGTTCCAACAATATGCAATGGAGAAAAGATAGCCTCTTCAACAAATGGTGCTGGGAAAACTGGAAAACTATATGCAATAGAATGAAACTAAACCCCTATCTCTCACCCTACACAAAACTCAACTCAAAATGGATCAAGGACCTCGGAATCAGACCAGAGACCCTGCATCTTATAGAAGAAAAAGTAGGTCCAAATCTTCAACTTGTTGGCTCAGGATCAGATTTCCTTAACAGGACTCCCATAGCACAAGAAATAAAAGCAAGAATAAACAACTGGGATAGATTCAAACTAAAAGCTTTCTCTCAGCAAAGGAAACTATCAGAAATGTGAAGAGAGAGCCTACAGAGTGGGAGAATATCTTTGCCAACCATACCTCAGATAGAGCGCTAATTTCCAGAATCTATAAAGAACTCAAAAAACTCTACACGAAGAATACAAATAATCCAATCAACAAATGGGCTAAGGAAATGAACAGACACTTCACAGAAGAAGATGTAGAAGTAATCACCAGATATATGAAAAAATGTTCAACATCCCTAGTAATAAGGGAAATGCAAATCAAAACTACCCTAAGATTTCATCTCACCCCAATTAGAATGGCGATTATCAAGAATACAAGCAACAATAGGTGTTGGCGAGGATGTGGTGAAAAAGGAACACTCATACATTGCTGGTGGGGTTGCAAATTAGTGCAACCACTCTGGAAAGCAGTGTGGAGATTCCTCAGAAAGCTTGGAATGGAAACACCATTTGACCCAGCTATCCCACTCCTTGGCCTATACCCAAAGGACTTAAAATCAGCATACTACAGAGATACAGCCACATCAATGTTCATTGCTGCTCAATTCACCATAGCCAGATTGTGGAACCAACCTAGATGCCCTTCAGTTGATGAATGGATAAAGAAACTGTGGCATATTTATACAATGGAATATTACTCCGCAATGAAGAATGATAAAATTATGGCATTTGTAGGCAAATGGTCGAAATTGGAGAATATCATGCTAAGTGAGATAAGCCAATCTCAAAAAACTAAAGGACGAATGATCTCGCTGATAAGCGGATGAGGACATATAATGGGGGGTGGGACGGGCTAGCATTAGGTTTAGGGTTAGGTTTAGAGTTAGGCTAAGGAGAGCAGTAAGAATGAAGGAAAGAAGGACTGTGTAGAGGGAAAAGAGGGGTGGGAGGGGTGGGAGGGGTGGGAGGGGTGGGGGGGAGGGGAAAAATATAATAAACATCATTACCCTATGTAAACGTAAAAAAAATAAATAAATTAAAAAAAAAAAAAGTAATTTCCATGAGGGTTAAGAGGAATAAAAGGAATGTAGAAAAAATTTACAATTTCATGAGATTATTTGAATGGTCATGATCAAAATGTTAGTAGAAATGTGGATGGTAAAAGCCATTCTGAAGAATTCTCACGTGGAACTGAGGAATAAGGTGATGGAAATTTGAGTAAAGACCGACCCTTTTATACATTTGCAAAGAACTTGGCAGAATTATGTCTGTGTCCTAGGACTTGTTGAAGGCAGGTTTAAGAGTGTCACACTAAGACATCTAGCAGAAAAAAATATCTAAGCAGACAGTGTTCGAGGTGCCACATGACTTCTTTTGACTTCTTACACTAAAGAAGAAAAGAGAGAAATGATTGAAATATGGAATATATCATTAAAAGGGAAGCAGAATTAAAAGATTTGAAAAACTGTCAGCATGGTCACTTAAATAATAAAAAAAAGCAAGTTCAGGAAAGAAAGACAAAGAGTGTGGCCAAGTGAATACTTCCTAAAGAGATTAATATGGATAGAAGGAAATGAAACTCATCCATTAAGACAATGGGAGAACGACCCTAAAAGCATTCAAGAGATCTTTGAAGTAAGACATGACCTTGAAGGCAAAGTTTCTAGAAAGGCGCAGAGGGAACCTCAGCATTCACTTTCAGGGCTGCCTCAAAACTCTCTCTGCGCCTTGAATTCCAGTGCAGTACTCCTCTGACACCTGACCCTTGGCTCACATCATGTCAGATGTGGCTTGCGCTGCATCCCTGGAAAACATAAGTGGTAAGTTTTGATGGCATCCATGTATTGCTGATGCTGCAGGCAGAAGAGAGAAGGAGATATGGGGTCTTCACAATCTCCACCTAGATTTCAAATGATGTGTAAGCCCCAGGCTGAGACTGACTGCAGAAGTAGGGGCACCACAGAGAGCCCCCATTAGGGCAGCGCCCAATGGAGTGAGGATGGGGCAGTGCCTCAAATCCTTAAACTGTAGGGACACCAACGTGCAACCTAACCTGGGTAAGTTGCCAGCATGAGACTACCAGCTGTGAGAGCTACTAACTGAACTGATCCCAACAAAGTTTTATGCAGGATGTGAAGTTAAAGGAGATTATTTGGACATATGAAGATTTAATATTGTTTTTCTTCTTGGGTTCAGGACTCATATGGTATCTCTTACAGTTGGCTTCTTGCTTGTTTCTCTTTTTTATAATGGGGATGTATATCTTGATCCTGTACCAGTATTATATTTCAGAAGTAGATTTTTGTTTAATTCAAACAGGCTCACAACTAGAGGAAAATTTGCTTCAGGACTAGGTGTACCTTGAGTCTGACTATATAGGTTTTAGATGTGACTCTCACCTAGGACTTTTGAACTGATGCTGAAATATACTGACTTTAAGACTATTGGGATGAGCGAAAAGGACATAAATTTTGAGGGGCTAGGGAGCAAAATGCTACAGTTTGAATGTGTCCCCCAAAAGCACAAGTTAGACACTTAATTCCTAATGCAACATTATTAAAAGGTGATACCTTTGAAAGGTATTAGGTCATGAGAATTAATGTATTAATTACAAAAGGGCTTGAGATGGCAAATTTGATCATTTGTTCTCTCTCTTTTTGGGGGGATGGGGGGCTGGGAATTGAACTCAGGCTCTCTGAGCTATATCCCCAGCACTTTTTTATTTTGAGACAGAATCTTGCTAAGTTGCTTAGGACCTTGCTAAATTGCCAAGGCTGACTTTGAACTCACAATCCTGCCTCAACCGTGGGGATTACAGGTGTGTGCCACAGTACACGGCCATCTCTTGTTCCTTCTGCCTCCTGTCATGGATGACACAGAAGAAGGTCCTCACCAAATGCCAGTCCATCTTAGCCTCAAGAACTATGAGAATTAAACCTCTGCTCATTATACATAACTGAGTCTGTGGTATTATGTTATAGTAGTACAAAATAAGCTAGACATACATATGTTGAAAGTGAAAGGATGGAAAAATATATTACATGCAAATGGCAACAAAATGACAGCTAGAGTGACTATGTTAATATAAGATGAAATAGACTTTAAGTAAAGTACTATTCCAAGGCCCTACCAAGGACATTATGTATTTCAAAAAGGATCAATTTATCAAGAATCCATAGCAGTAACAAAATACACATGCTAAATAATGTAATTTAAGTATATGTGAAGTAGACATTGGCAAAACTGAAGGGAGAAGTAGATGGCTCTGTAATAGTTGCTGACTTCAATATGCCACTTTTAAGAGTGGGTGGAATATCCAGACTGAAGACAAATAAAGATAGGACTATGCAACCATTCTATAAGTCAATTAAATGTGACAGATCCATATGAAAAATGCAACCAACAAAAGCAGAATATACATTCTCAAGTGCATGTGAATATTTTCCAGGATAGTTCATAGGTCAGGCTACAAAACAAGTTTCAGTGAATTTAAAAATTTTGAAGTCTTAAAATGTACTTTACCTACCACAACAGAATGAATTTGGAATTCAGCAAAAAAATAAAATGTAAAAAAAAAAAATCACAAACGTGGAAATTAAAAAGCATTCTTACACAAGCAGTGGATCAAGAAAGGAATCATAATGGAAATTAGAAAATACATAAAAATAACTGAAAATGGAAAACATGACATCAAAACTAACGAAAGGTGGCACAGCCAGTCCTTAAAGGAAATGATAAACTTGTCAAAAGCTACAGCATGGTCTGGGGGTCTATCTCAGTGATGGAGTACTTGCCTACCATGTGTGAGATCTACATTCCATACTCTATACTTCAAAACAACAACAACAGCAACAAAAACACTGCATTTAAAATTATTTTCAAATAACAACCTAAATTTATAGATTGTAGAACTAGAAAAGGAATAGAAAGGTAAATTTAAAATTAGTAAGAGGGATAGCTGGGTCAAATGGGTCAATTCCAAGCTTTCTGAGGAATCTCCATACTGCTTTCCAGAGTGGCTGCACTAATTTACAACCCCACCAGCAATGTATGAGTGTTCCTTTTTCACCACATCCTCGCCAACACCTATTGTTGCTTGTGTTCTTGATAATCGCCATTCTAATTGGGGTGAGATGGAATCTTAGGGTAGTTTTGATTTGCATTTCTCTTATTACTAGAGATGTTGAACATTTTTTCATATATCTGTTGATTGCTTGTACATCTTCTTCTGTGAAGTGTCTGTTCATTTCCTTAGCCCATTTGTTGATTGGATTATTTGCATTCTTGGTGTAGAGTTTCTTGAGTTCTTTATAGATTCTGGAAATTAGTGCTCTATCTGAAGTATGAGTGGCAAAGATATTGTCCCACTCTGTAGGCTCTCTCTTCATATTATTGATAGTTTCCTTTGCTGAGAGAAAGCTTTTACTTTGAATCTATCCCAGTTGTTGATTCTTGCTTTTATTTCTTGTGCTATGGGAGTCCTGTTAAGGAAGTCTGATCCTAAGCCGACATGTTGAAGATTTGGACCTACTTTTTCTTCTATAAGATGCAGGTTCTCTGGTCTGATTCTGAGGTCCTTGATCCATTTTGAGTTGAGTTTTGTGCAGGGTGAGAGATAGGGGTTTAATTTCATTCTGTTGCATATGGATTTCCAGTTTTCCCAGCACCATTTGTTGAACAGGCTATCTTTTCTCCATTGCATATTTTTGGCCCCTTTGTCTGGTATGAGAAAATTGTATTTATTTGGGTTTGTGTCCATGTCCTCTATTCTGTACCATTGATCTACCTGTCTATTTTGGTACCAATACCATGCCGTTTTTGTTACTATTGCTTTGTAGTAGAGTTGAAGATCTGGTATTGCAATACCCCCTGCTTTGCTCTTTCTGCTAAGTATTGCTTTAGCTATTCTGGATTTCTTATTCTTCCAGATGAATTTCATAATTGCTTGCTCTATTTCTGTAAGGTACATCATTGGGATTTTAATTGGAATTGCATTGAATCCACTCAAAAACACCTGAACAACAACAACAGAAAAAACTTAAATAATTTGATTTAAAAATAGGCAAACAATCTGAAAACACATTTCTTCAAAGAAGATATATGTGATCAAAAAGTCTATGAAAAATTACTCAGCATCACAAATAACCAGGTACTGCAGATCAAAACTACAATGAGATATCATCTCACTACAGTTATAATTATTATTAAAACAAAAAGTTGCAGGTACTGGCAAGGTTGCAGAGAAAGAGACATTCATATACTGTTGGTGGAAATGTAAATTAGTTCCTCTGTATGGAAAATAATTTTGAGATTTCTCCAAAAACTAAAAATAAGACTTACCATATGACTCAGCTACCAAGCATCTGAACTTATATATCCAAAGAATATGAAATCAGGATATCAAAGAGATACCTGTATTCCTGTGTTTGTTGTGGCATAGTCACATTAACCAAGACATGGAGTCAACCAAGGTGTCTATAATCAGATCAATGGAAAAAGAAAATATGACATATACACAATGAAATATTATTTGGCTTTAAGAAAAGAATTAAATCCTTTTATTTGCAGCAAAGTGGATAGAACTGGAAAACCTTATGTTAAGTGAAATAAGATAGGTACAGAAAAAAAAAACTACCTCATTTTCTCACTAACGTGGACTCTAAGAAGGTGGAATTTATAGAAGAAGAAAGTGAAATGGTGATCACTAGAGACTAGAAAGGGAGATTGGACAATGGGTATCAGAATACAATAGAAATAAATTTTACTCTTCTATAACATGGTAGGGTGATTGTAATTTATAAATTGTTATGTATGTACTTTATAAAAAATTGAAAGAGAGGAATTCATAGCTTCCAAGAAGAAATTAATGATAAATGTTTAAGTAGTTAGAAATAGTAATTCTGAATTGGTGATTACATATTAAATACATGTATTAAATTACTACACTGTACCCCATACACATACATAATTATTAAAGATCATTTAAAATAAAAATTTAAAAAGGAAAAATAAAATAAAATTAGCAAGAGGAAGAAAATAAAGATTAAAGGTTAGATGAATGAAATAGCAAAAACAGTATGAAGAATTATAGAAACTAAAACCTGAGTATTTGATAAATCATGAAACATAACAAATCTGTAGCTCTACTAACAAAGAAAAACGTGCAAAAGATAAAATTCAGAAATTAAAGTAGAGACATCACTACAGATCTTATAGTAATAAAAAGAACTATAAGAGATTAATCTATACTCTTGCAGTTAACAAATTAAGTAACCTAGATTAAATTAATAAATTTCTAGATTTATAACATTACTGAAACATTCCAAAACATTACTGAAACTCAATCAAGAAAAATATAAGATTTAGAAAAGAACAAAACTATAACAATGATTCATGTTGAATCAATAATTTAAAATCTCCCTTACAATATTTAGAAATAGATGGCCTCACTGGTGAATTCTATCAAATATTTAGAGAGAGCACAAATTCTTTTCAAACTATTCCCAAAACATAAAGAAAAAAAAATCCTAACTCATTCAATTAACATGTTATACTTTGAATTTGGAATCCAAACATTCCAAATCCCTTAAACATTCATGTGTTGAAGACTTAAAACATGCTCAAAGAAGATTATATGCAGTGAGATTTGGGTCAGAGATATAGAATGGAGTATAGTCTACTTCTCTTTGAGTCAAACAGCTAGAACAACCGATTGAAGGAGGTCAGGAAACTGAAAGTAAGGTGTGATTTTATGTGGGAACGGGACCTCAGAGGGCCATAGCTACAGGTGGTGGTGTGCATTGAAGCCGAAATACTTTCTTTGTATACAAAGTTGGTTGTGCTGCCCTACAAGTGTATTTACTAGGGAACCTGCAGAGATAGAGTACAACAGAGGTCATCAGTGCCCCAGGCCTGGTGATACATTAAATTAATCTGTCAGGAGTAGACTCCAATAAGATAGCACTTCCTATTCCATGCTACCATGTACTGGTGCTCAGGAAATTTGAGAGCCATTTTTACCAGCTTTCATCCAGACCACTCCAGTTGATAGCCTGCTGAGCAGCATCAAAGGAGAAAGGCTTAAATAACCCCAGCTCTTGCTTTCTCCAAGGCTCATTGCCCAAAAAGACACAGAAAAGAGTACAGATTGACATAGCAGTGAATATCTACCCTTGTCCGCAGTTTCAATCACCTCAGTCAATATAATTCTTTCATTTTTCATTAAGGCTTCTTTTGTATTTGTTGACTGGCCTATGTATATACATTTTTTTCTTTTATTAGCAGTTTTTTCTTTTTATTATCCTTTTTTGTCCTGTTGTGTATTCTTTTTTTTTTGGGGGGGGGCTTCTTCTTTTCTTTTCCCTTTTTTTAAATTACTCTTTCTTTTCTAACAGTAAATTATTTTGTTCTCCTTGTCTTATTTTTATCTTATTTCATTTTATTTTTTTCAGCTGCTCATGGAACTTTCCCCAAAATAGATAATATATTAGGCCACATAACAAATCTTAGCAAGTATAAAAAAATTAAGATAATTACCTGCATCTAAGATTATAATATAATGTAATTAGAAATCAACAGAAAAAATAAGTGCAGAAATTCTACAAATGCATTGAGATTGAACAATACACTTTGAATGATGAATGGATTGTCATAAAAAAACCAAGGATTTAAAAAAATTTACAATTGAATGAAAATATAAACACAACTGATCAAAATATTTGGGATAAAATTAAGACAGTTCTAAGAAGGAACTTTATAGCTATAAGTGCCTACACAGAAAAAAAAAAAAAAAAACCTCAAATAAATAACCTAATGATGCCGTTCAAGGTCTTATAAAATAAAAACAAGCCAATCCCAAAACCAGTAGAAGAACTAGAAGAAATAATAAATATCAGAGTTGAAAAGAAATTAACAAAAAAATACAATAGATAAATGAAGTAATAAGTTGGTTCTTTGACAAAATCAACAAGATTGACAAACCCTTAGCCTAACTAACCAAAGGAAAAAGAAAGAAGACCCAAATTAATATAATTACCAATGAAACTATGTGTATGATAACAGACATCAGTATAATCCAGAGGATTATGAGGGACCATTTAAAAAATTTACATTCTAACAAATTGGAAAATCTAAAAGAAATGGATAAATTTCTAGATACATATGAACCAAGTAGATAGAGCAAATGTAAACAGACCAATAAGAAGCAATGAGATTGAAGCAGTAATAAAAGTCCAAATAGATTGACAATTAAATTTTACCAAATATTTAAGAAAGAATTAACACTAATGTTCCTCAAACTGTTCCAGGATTTTGAAAGTGAGGGAAAGCTTCCAAACTTATTCTGTGAAGCAAGCATCACCTTGATACTAAAACTGGATAAGGATACATCAAAGAAAATTACAAGCTAATATTCATGCTTAACATAGATGTAAAAATCCTTATAAAATACTTGCAAACTATATTCAAGAACATATTAAAAAGATCATACATCATAATCAAGTTGATTTAATTCTAGATATATTAGCCAGGGTTTTATAATGGAATAAAACCAACTGGATATTTATATGTATGACTATAAAAGGGGATTTATCATATTGAATTATACAATCAGAAGCTGAATGGTCCCACAATGACCATCTGCAATCTGGAGAACCAGAGTCACTGAGTAGCTGCTCAGTCCAGGAAGCTTAAGCCTCGGACAAAGAGAGAGACCAATGATGCAGTCCCAATCCAAGACCTGGAAACTCCTTGAAGAATTTCTGGTAAGAGTCCATGTTGGAAAACTGAGAGAAATAGAGTCCAGTGTCCACAGGCAATGGTGGCAGCAATAGAGGTATCCACTCAAAAGGAGTGGAGTATGTATCTTCTT
Organism: Sciurus carolinensis; assembly: GCF_902686445.1. NCBI lineage: Eukaryota > Metazoa > Chordata > Mammalia > Rodentia > Sciuridae > Sciurus > Sciurus carolinensis. Next base: position 135,629,094 of record NC_062217.1, read on the forward strand.
CCTTTCCTTCTACCTCTTGCTCCATCCAGGACCCCAGCCTATTGGACAGTGCCACTTTCATTCAAGAATGGTTTCTCCCTTCAATTTTCTTTCCTAACCATCTCTGGAAACACCCTTATGGGCACCCCAATAAGTCTCTTAATCTTAGGCATCTCTCAATCCAATTAAGTTGAAAATCCAGATTAACCATGCCAAATCCACCCCTTGTCAATCTGATACCCAACCACATCTCTTAAAATACTTAATTTCTTTTCATACTTCATCTCCAAATTAGCACAATATATGGCCAAAATTCCACACCATGAGAAATAACTATATTGTATATAACCAAAAGTGCACTAATTCCTTCCCCAAAATTGGGGACAGTTTTTGAGTGGTGCTTATTCTTCTTTCAGTATTTCACAACTTAAATACTACAGTGTAGATATAAAAACACTGAAATATTGACATTAAGTCAGTCCATATTATGTTATGTAATATAAAATATAAAAGAGAAAATAAAATAAAGGTGCTGCTTATATACATGTTTATATATGCCTGACATATCCTTAACAAAATAGGAAAATACTGATGACAATCTTCATTTCTATAATTGGTCATGTGGCTGTAGCTGGTACTTTTGACTACCTTCTTCTACTACCTATTCTCTATTTCCTCTGCCTTTGGCAAGTATCTCAGTGAGTCTTGGTTCTCTATCTGGAGGGGTGACACACATCCACTTTCTGGAAAGATCTGGGCCATTTGTCATTCTGTCTGGATTAAATTGTTATAGTTTCTCATTGACCTTAATAAGAAGACATATAACACTAAAGGATGCCTTAAGAGATCTCCTGCATGCCAGTCATACTCTCCCTTACTTCCATTGTGAAGTAATAGTTCAAGTTCTCCTTCAAAATCTGGATCAATACTCCAGTCAACATCATAACTCCCTTAGTAGCCTGTTGATTCAGAGGTATAAGGAGTCCAAAGTAACCAGGGGAAAGTTTGAACTTCCAGTTCAATAAACCCACTGTTGTGCTTCCTGATAGAAGCATTGACCCCTCTGTAACTAAGAATTTTAGACTAGCAGAGCTTAAGCTTGTGGAGCAGGAAGCAAAAACTTCCTAGGGGTCACTAGGGGTAATGGTGAGTGGTACCATTTCCATTTACACCCTTGGATCCAATAAATCCTAGCCATGAGAGATACAATACTATATATAAGATGCTGAGTCAGAGGATATAAACCTTCTAGAGAAACTTGCCTCAGCTCTACAAGGCATTGCCACCTAACTGGCACTGCAACTGCGTCTTTGAAAGACCCTTCCAACATTCTTTCAAACCAGCTGCTTCATGATTTTTGTGGACATGGTAATGCCAGTGACTCTCATGAACATGAACCCATTGCTATACTTATTTGGCTATGAAAAGAGTGACTCTGTCAAAGCAATGCTGTGTGGCATAATATGAAGGGGGAGAAAGCATTCTGTAAGTCCACAGATGATAGTTTCAGCAGAAGCATTACAGTCAGGGAAGGCAAATCTATACCAAGAATAAGTTTCTATTCCAGTAAGGACAAGTGCTGCCCCTTGGGCTGGGGAGATAGCTCAGTTGGTAGAGTGCTTTCCTCTCAAGCATAAGGCCCTGGATTCGATCCCCAGCACCGCAAAAAAAAAAAAAAGTGCTGCCCCTTTCATGATGCAAGTGGTTGAATATAATCAATCTGCAAGCAGGTTGCTAGCTGACCATCTCAGGGAATGATACAACATCAGGGAATCAGTGTTGGTCTCTCCCAATGGCAGACTGGACATTTAGCAGTGTTCACAGCCAGGTCACGTTGGTGAGTGACCTGAGACATGCATAACCTCCATCCCTGCTGACATGACTACTTTCTTCTTAAGCCCATTGGACAATGGTAGGTGTGAAAGGGGAAAGAGGTTGATTGATCAAGTTGGTTTAATATAAGGGATATAAGGACAGTTTAATATTTGCAAATCAATAAACATAATACATCACATAAATAAAAGCAAGAACAAAATCACATAACCATCCCAATAGATGCAGAAAAATTATTTGACAAAATCCAAATGATAAGAACCCTGAAGAAGTTGGAGATAGAAGGAACTTACTTCACTATAATAAAGATTATATATGATAAACCCAAGGCCAATAGCATACTGAATGGGGAAAAACTATAAGTATTTTCTCTAAAATCAGGAACAAAATAAGATTATTTACTCTCACCATTTCTATTTAATATAGTACTCAAAATTTTAGCCAAAACAATTGGGCAAGAAACAGAAATAGAAATACAAGGGATACAAATATGAAAGGAAAAAGTCAAATTAATAGGATACTGTACTTAGAAGGCCTTAAAGACTCCACCAGAAGACTTCTAGAGCTAATAAACAACTTCTACAAAGTATCAAGATACAAAATTAATAGACAAAAATCATTAACTGTTCTATACACCAATAGTAAATCCACTAAGAAAGAAATCAGGAAAACAATTCCATTCACAATAACTTGCAAACAATAAATAAATAAAATACCTAGCAATAAATCTAACCAAGGAGGTTGAAGATTTTTATAAGGAAAATTACAGTGTGTTGAAAAAAGAAATTGAAGAATATACTAGAATATGGAAAGACCTCCCATGTTCAGGGATAAGCAGAACTGATATGATTAATAACACCATACAACCAAAAGCAATCTACAGATTCAATGCAATCCCCATAAAAATACCAATGGCATTCTTCACAGAATGGGAACAAAAACCCTAAATTTATATGAAAGAACAAAGATCTAGATGCGCTAAAGCAATCCTCAGAGCAATGCTGGAAGCATCACAATACCTAATTTCAGATTACACTACAGAGTCCTAGTAACAAAAACAGCATGGTACTGGCATGAAAACAGACAATAAACCAATGAACTGGACACAGAGACAAACCCACATAGTTACAGTAATTTGTTTCTTAGCAAAGGTGCCAAAAACATATATTGGAGAAAAGTCAGCCTCTTTAACAATCAGTGCTGAGAAAACTAAATACCCACAAGTAGAAGAATGAAATTAGATCCTTTCTCTCAACCTGTAGCAAAGTCAATTCAAAATTGATTAAAGCCCCAGGTATAAAACCAGAAATTTTGCAAATGCTGGAAGAAAACACAAAAGAAACACTGCAACATACCGTCAGAGGGAAAAACTTTCTCAATAGGACTTCAGGAAATAATACCAAGAATTACTAAATGGGCTGGCATCAAAGAAAAGCGTTTTTGCACAGCAAAGGAAACAATAAACAGTGCAAAGAGAGAAACTTACAAAATGGAAAAATCATCTTTGTCAGATACTCTTCTGGCAGAGGATTAATATCCAGATATATAAAGACCTCCCAAAACTCAACACCAAACCAAAAATCAAATAACCCATTCAAAAGATGGGGAAATGAATGGAACAGAAATCCAACATATGAAAAGCTATTTAAAATAGGTAAATTGAATGTTATCAAAGTTAAAATTTTTGTGCATCAAATAACTTTATTCATAAATTTACAAAGACAATTTATAGCATGGAGAACAATATTGGTAAATCATGTGTCTGATATGGGTTTTTAAAATCCTAATTAATGAATTTTTTATCCAACATTATAAAGATAACCCAATTTATGAAGGGAAAAATCCATTAAAAGATCATTTCTCCATAGATACACAAATACCCAAAATTCCATGTAGTGTCGGTCAACATCATTATTCATTAGGGAACCACAGACCAAAATTACAAAGGTACCACTTCATACCCACTTAGTCTACAATTTAAAAAAAAAAAATTGGGAATGTGGGCAAGGATGTAAAGATATTGGAATCATCATATATTGGTGGTACAAGTATAAAATAGTTCAACTGCTATTGGAAATAGTTTGGCAGTTCCTCAATTCTACTCTTGGGTAGGTGACTAAAAGACTTAAAATCAAGGATGCAAACAAGTACATTTATTTGGGTATTAGTAGCAGCACTCAAAGTTGTAAATAGCCCACATGTTCTTCAGAAGATGAACTGATAAACAAATTGTGGTACATTCATAAATGGACTCTGATTTAACCATTAAGAAAATGAAATAACTACTGATGTTTGCTACGACATAGATGATCCTTGAAAATGCTGTGCTAAGTAAAGAAGCCAGACACAAAAGACCTGGAATAAGGTATGAATACATTAATGTGAAACTTCCGTAACAGCTAAATCCACAGAGACAGAATGCAGGTAGGTTGTTGTAGAGGCTGTGAAGAGAATGAGAAGAAACTGCTGATTGGGTAAGGAATTTAGTCTTGAAATGATGGAAATAGCTAGGCTGGGTGGTGCATGCCTGTAATCCAGCACCTCAGGAGACTGAGGCAGGAGGATCACACGTTCAAGGACAGTCTCAGCAATTTAGCTATGCCCTGAGCAACTTAGTCAGACCCTGTCTCAAAATAAACATTAAAAATGTCTGGGGATGTGACTCAGTGGTTAAGCACCCCAGGGTTCAATCCCTGGTACCAAAACACAAAACATAACAAGGAATAGATGGAGACATTTTGGAATTAGGTAGAGACAGGTTTCACAATAATGGGAATGTACCAGATGCTGCTGAATTGTTCACTTTAAAGTGGTAAATTTTAAGTTATGTGCATTTCAATTCAGTAAAGTACAAAGGGAGAGAAGGATAGATGTTTATAGAAGACAAATATCTTGCTCCAAATTCCTAGTGATTTTGTGCTGCAGCTCTCCCGTTGTGGTCTGTCAAGAGCTCCATTCAGCATCCCCAAGGATCAAAGACACTTCCAAGTTATACTGGATTTGATCCATAGTAGAAATAAGTGGCAAAATAGAGCCAACCCTGCTACAGAACTTCTTTGACTCTGTCTCTCTCAAAACCATGTGGATTATGGGTTTCTTTGTAAACAGTTCAAAACAGACACTCAAATGTGTCATATATACCTCCAGAATCCAAAATCCCCTATACAAAATAACTGTATCTCTTTCTGTGGCCACAAGCAACATATCCCTCATTTGGAGAAAATAATACAACATGCCTTGGATCATTGTATCTGAAAATTTCAGCCATATACACTATATTTTCACTGGATTTGCCTCCCACTTTCTGGCCTTTATTTATATTCCACAATATGGACTGTAGTGATATTGTTGGTCATATAAAAACAAGAAGTCCAAAATCTGAATAAACTTCAGCAATACCTCAGAAAAGCAGAATTGTTTTTAAATGATGTCTGTAGATGAATGAATTCACTGCAGAAGTTCCATTTACATGATGAAACAACTTTTCATTTAGATTAAATAACTACTTTTATACAGTAATTTCAGTTACATTTTACTTCAAATTTTCTTACAAGTATATAATAAGTGAAGAAGAGTTGCTAGTAAGTTGCCTTCGAAAGAAATATTTTACTCTCATAGTTAATTGAGACTCTTACAAGTATTTATCACAGGCTTCAAACAGAAAAACATTAAAGTTAATCCCAATAATGGGTCAAACTTTTGCCCACTGAGAATCTAGTGTTAGAAGTTCATTCTGTTGAAGATGAAACATTCATTGTCATTGTGAATGTAATTCTAAATTCAGCAAAAATACAATATTGGTAATTATTTGTTGTGCAGTAAATATACAAATAAAAATTTTAGTGAATCATGGCTTCATATTCTTTTAAAGAACATTTTTACTAAACTAATGAACCTATGGAACAAAAACATACTTAATATTTTTAGTAGCAAAAACATAATTCCTGAATACTTTAAATAAGCATCAAATTCTCATGATAAGGATAAAAACTGTAGTCAAAATATATTACTGTTTACATATACACAGAGTAACAGAATGACAGGATTGGTGTGACAAACATGTTGACTACAAAAATTCAGCTTGGCAGCGTATGATTTCATTTGGTTGCTTGACACCAGTAAAAATTTTAAATTAAGGCTTTCAGGAAGTACTTTGCAAATTAACTTAAATGTCCTGTGAGAGTATCAAACATTGTTTAAATGAGTCTTCCAAATTTGGCATACATGTTGTTAAAAATCAACTAAAATCTTTAATCAGCATATTTAACAAATGGAGTATCCAAAAAAGATGAACTTTTGAGGTTTTAGCAAATTGAGAATTTTGAAAGCAAAGCTTGCAAACAAGACGACATTTAAATTTAATCCTGCAAAGCAAAGTGAAACTGAGCAAATTAAACAAAAAAGAATCCAATTAGTGTTCGAGATTTAATTTTTAAATTCTATAATTACTCTTTCAAATATCTCAACTTGTAGATGGATATTTTAATAAAGAGCCTATTTTTATTTCAAAAAAAATGATTTTCAGTAAGAACAGAATGAAATTGAGTCAGCCTTTAGCTTTGTGGTTTTGTAGCATCTACATTTGGTAAAACAGTCAAAATAATTATAAATACAGATAATTTATTTGATGAGATTTGGATTGTGAAAATATTTTTCAAGGAAAAGTACACTTGATTGAAGCAAAATAACAGTCAACTGAAAATATATGGTCTAAAATAGATATCAACTTTAATACAAAAAACAAAATTATGAATCATCTCCATTTAGCAGTATTTTCTCTGAAATTATCAATTATCTCAGCACTTGTAAAGAGTGTACTTTTTCATTTAGAAAAATTATGGTCTACAGAGAAAGATTAATTGAAAATGTCCACAAGTTGAAATGTATTACCCATAAAATACAACTTTGAAAAGTTTTCAGTCAATTCTATTTCAAATATAATTAATATGACCATATTAAAAACTAAAATGTTCAGAAATATGCCAGTGATACAGATAAGGCTACAAAATTGATGAAGATACATAAATGTGTGCCAGGAATAAATTACTTTGTTTCATTTTTTATTTCAGATAATATCAAGTTTATTTCGCTTTAGTATACACAGAAAAGACATTATTTCAGAAATAATTATAAAAATATTTTAAATGCCATTTTACATATCCACCAATAAAATAAATTCATCTTGCTAATCAATATATATGAATTTTTAAATGATATAATTTAAATTTAATATATATACAGATAGATGTCTTAGTTTCACTCACCTCAATTTCTAACCTTGAGCTAACAGTTAGAGGGTGCCAAAGATGGGTCACCATGTTATCTCTGGGGGCAACTAAATAAATACAGATAAGCAGACAATGTGAGAAAGAATTGAACCTGGGAGTTTCATGAATAGATTCTGGTGCCATGCCAGATTTGTGGTAGCAAAATTTCCACTAACTGTTGCTACCTTGCTTCAACTTCCACATTTGTTAGATGAAAACAACTCTAGCTTTGCTATGACATTCAAATGAGTCAATGTATGTAAAGCACAGTGTTTGGGACATAGTAAGAATATAGTAAGTGTTGTCAGTCTTACTTTTGCAATCGGAGTACAGTTGGGTTTTGTATTCAAAAGCAGTAAGTTCCAGGATCCCTAAAGATACTGAACTCTGCAGATACTCAAGCCTCATATAAAATGGCTAAGTATTTTCATATAACGTATAGGAAATCCTTCAGTACACTTTAAGTCTTCTCTAGGATATGTATCATATCTAATACAAAGTAAATACAAAGTAAAGAGTTGTCATATCATAGCAACAAGAAAAAAATTGTGCATGTTCTGGAAGGGGTGCTTTATTTTCCAAATATTTTCAATCTATAGTTGATCAAATCCCAGGATGCAGAACTTATGGATCCAGAGGGTCCACACTGCAACTGCAAGATTACATCTTCACTGATGTTTTCTGTTATCCACAATTGTCCTTCCATTCTCATTGGTGTCCCTAAGTTTCTTGTTTTGAGCAATTGAGAACTGCCCCTATATTGCAACTTAAATTTCACTAACTTCCTTTCTTTCTCTGAATCCCTAATCTCTTTTAAATTTTTTTTAACCTACTCTGATTCCTTGCTTATTTCAGTCTATCTTGGGGCAAACTAACCTCAGTTCCCAACTTCCTCTGGTTGGTTGACTTGCCAAATCTGTGGCCAAACATAGCACATCAGTGGTAAGGACATTTCTGAACACAATCTGCCAACAGATTAGGAGGTGATGTAGATGAATCAAAATGTCCAGATGGGATTTTCAAAGACTCAAAGGGAAGCTATGATGGGTTTCGCCTGTCTCTGATCCCTCAGGTAGAAAACAACAGATTTATGAATAGTGTCATCTCCAACAAGTCCCCCAGGTTACAGTCCTGCAGTCCCCTTGTTTGGTTTAAATCCAGTAGCTGTACTAATTAGTGAAATGGCTTCATGTGTGATTATGCCAAAGAGCATCTTTGTGTAAATTTAGGATTCTAGCAGAAAAGAAGCAAGAATGGCTTCTAGCCCAGGAATGCATTTACAAAGGAACAAAGCAGACAAAAAAAAGAGCAGGAAAATAACTGGTCAGAAGTTTTAAGCAAATGCTTCCCTTTAATAATATTTGCTGGTAAAACAAACATGGAATAGAATGACTGTGCTTGGATCTCAAAGCAAGATGAGCTAAGTGTATTTTTTTTTTTTTTTTTTTTTTAGCCAACTGACTAAATTAGAGAGCTTAAGATTTCCTGAATGCCAAGAAATGAAATTGTATCCACAAGCCAAGTCCTATGAGCTTCCGGGTAAAGGTAATAGAATCACAAATGGCACCTGATATTTTCAAGGTAATGACCTAACCATAGAAGGAGGAACTTTTCCTCTAATTATAGAATTATGGGGAATCCAGGAACGAATTCTTTCTCCTCTCTTCCTACAGGTTCCTTTGATGACTGTTTTATTTGTGTTTAAATCTGTTCACCTGATGACTAATAATTGGCATCATACTCCCTGCTGTACCTAATATCATGTCCTCAGTTTCTATTGGTGGTGACCTCCCAACCTAATCCTCCTATTACATGGCTTGATGCTCAGACTCTGTGCTTTTCTCACAACCCCAGACCTGGGCCAAAATAATTCTCAGTTTTTAGTTGTGATGCTCCAGCTTTGTTGTCTCCTAAATTCATGCATCCAATAAACTCCCTCCATGATATCAACATAGGGGAAATCTCTTCTTTCATTCCCCATAGTCCTCCTTGAGCAGAAGGCTCTTAGGCACAAGCAGGGCAACAACATACTCCATCTAACCTAACCTACTCTAATCTGATATGAATTATACTCATCAAACTAGACTAAAATTTACCCCTCGCCCTAATAATTCATCCTTGTCCTAGTGCTAAGTTCACAGGTATCATCTCCCTCTTGCTTTAACCACTCATTCAACAGAAATTTCTTGATAATTAACTTTGTGCTATGCACTGAGTTAGAGACTAAATGCATGCCAAAGAAAGACACTGTCCTGGTTTGTATTAGTCTCCCTCCAAGGCTAATATAAAAACAACCACAACAAAATAGTACCAAAAATTGTATACTACTGGCTCAAACCACAAAAATTTGTGTCTCGCAGTCCTGGGGGTCAGGAATTCAAAACCAATGCATTGTCAGTGTTTGTTCCTTCTGAAAGTTCTAAGGAAGGATCTGGTCCACGCATCTCTCCTGGCTTCTGGTTGTTCTTATTAGTCCTTGTCTTCCCTTTACTTGCAAATGTATTACTCCAATCTTTTCCTCCCTCAGCATATGGCCTTCTTCCCCACATGTCCCTGTGCCTTCAAGTGACCTTCTTACAATGGCACCAATCACTGAATATAGGATCTAACCCAATACTGCATGATCTCATCTTATACTAAGACCCTCTCTCCAAATAAGGTCACTTTGTGCAGTCCTGTGTAGACTGGTTGACCCAGTATACTTTGATTTAAAAATTAATGGTCTACTTGTAGATAAATAACAGGAATTGACTACTACCCTTTCCAATGTGAACTTTGAGAAACATAAGCTGGAATGCTACAGAAACATTGGGAAGAAACACACAAGTAGCTTGGAATTAGAGACAACTTTCAATGAATTCTTGTGTTACTAAATGAAGGTGAAATAATAAGTATAAATTATATAAGGCAGAAGCATATAGAAGGCTTATCAGAAAATGTTAACTCCACAATAGATACTTCTAACCAGAATCTGAATAAGCACCAATTCTTAGGTTTGTTTGATATGATCCAGGTATACCAAGCAATCCCAATGCATGGGAAAATGAAAGCAGATATTTGTATTCATGAAGGGGAAGAGAGAGAAGATGAAGTATTGCCGTGAATAGTTTATAGAAAAAGAAGTGAACCTGAGAATAGAGTAGTAGAGGAGAGAACATAGCAAAATGATGATCTGATGTCTAAAAACATTGAAGGATTAGATGAGGCATTTAGATGACCAAAGGCATAGAACTTGATGTTTAGAGAGTAGTTAGATCAAGAAGTTGGAAGATCCTAGGTGTCACACGGTTGGATGTGAATTTCTGCATGTGACCCATTGGGAAATAAGAACTTTGGGCAAAACAGAAAACTAAAGATTCTCAAGTTCACTTGATCATGATGAGTAACCAAATAAGTAAAAAGGGTTTTATGTTTGGGCACCATGAGCCCCAATAACCACCATAATTGCTAACTTTTTAAAAGTGTTTTCTGTGAGTCAGGTACTGATACATATGTTTACTTGATCTTCAAAATATCTATATAGGAATCTCCTGTTATTTTCCCCAATTGACAGATAAGCACTCTAGAGACAGGGCAAATAGTTGTTCAGTAAGTGGTAGAACAGTATTTTCATCTAAACCATTTAACTTCTGATATTGCATACTCAACCTCTGCCTCAAATGAGACTTGCTTTATTTGAGTGCAAACTTGAAACAACAGAGGATTAAAAGAATGATAAAGTCGCTTTTCCATCTTGAAATTAGCATTTGCAGAAGACAGCCAGAAATCAGCATTAACACAGCACATGGAAACTTAGTTTAATCAAGTTGAGAACTTTGATGATGAACATGTGCTAATATTTCACATTTAGTAACACCTTAAAGTGTCATAAGAAGTTCAATATGGTGAAAGTGGATTTTGGAAACAGCAGAACTCTAAAAGAACATGGGATTAAGAGGTGTGTGATCAATGATATAATAAAAAATTGCAAGGATATGAGTCAGGAAGTTTGGGCTAGTTTTACATTTTCACAAAGGCTCTGGATAAAGCTGTTTATCACCAGCATGGACAATAGACCAGTAAGACATCAGATGCTTAGTGAACAGATGCTTATATATCATGTTAAGTATTTTCCCATAAGTTAGAAAGTTTATCTTGCAGCTTCACTATTATATATTTATATTCACATTAAATTTAACCTTGAATTCTCTTGGAGCTATAGGTAAAAATTTTAAAAAGGTAAAACTATATTCCATTTCAAGGATACTTGATGCTGGTCTGGTCACTCTTTGTTTTTGTCATTGGCTGATAAGTTCAGGTTGGCCATGGAAACCATGTTACAGGTAGTAGGTAGCTGAGGCTTGATGGAGTTGAGTATCACCCTCCACCCTTCCATTCAGAGCTGTGATAACTCAGACTTTATCCATTACACGGGTACAAGGGGCCATGTCTGATATGAATTCAAATGAAAGAGGATGCAAACAAGAGCTATGCCTGACCCTGAGGTATTGATCATAAGTGGAGATTGGTTTTTCAACATCAGATACCAGTGAATGAATTTATAATAATTTCATAAAATCAAAACTCCCAAAACAGACATTCAAGGTCACCCAAGACTCAGACAAAAAGCACTGTTTTAGTCAGCTTTTTCAATGATATGACCAAATAACTGACAAGAACAATTTTAGAGGAGGGAAAGTTTATCTGGAGGCTCACAGTTTCTGAGGTCTTAGTCTGTGGATGGCCTGCTCCATTCCTTGGGTCTGAGGTGAGGAAGAACATCAGGGCAGGAGTGTATAGTGGAGGAACACAGCTGAGAAGACAGCAGCAGGAAGCAGAGAGAGAGAGAGAGAGCTCTTCTCAATAAGGCCAAACTATAAACCCCAAACGCACAAGTCCATGATCAGCCTCCTCTAGCCACAGTCACCACCCAGTTAATCCCCATCCAGGGAATAATGCACTGACTGGCTTTCATAACCCAGTATTTCACTTCTAAACTTTCTTGCATTGTCTCATACATGAATTTTTGGGGAACACCTCATATCTAAGCCATAACAAGCACCATCTGCTCAGTACGCAGGCTACTATTTCTTTTTATTGTAAACAAATGGGATACATGTTGCTTCTCTGTTTGTACATGGAGTCAAGGCATACCATTTGTATAATCATAAATTTACATAGGGCAATGTTGTTTGATTCATTCTGTTATTATTTTTCCCTTCCCCCCACTCCTCCCACCCTACTTTTCCCTCTATACAGTCCTTCCTTCCTCCATTCTTACCACCCTCCTTATCCCTAACCCTAAACCTAACCCTAACCCAAACGCTAACCCCTCCCACCCTCCATTATATGTCCTCATCCACTTATCAGCGTGATCATTCATCCTTTAGTTTTTTGAGATTGGCTTATCTCACTTAGCATGATATTCTCCAATTACATCCATTTTCCTGCAAATGCCATAATTTTATCATTCTTCATGGCAGAGTAATATGACATTGTATATATATGCCACAGTTTCTTTACCCATTCATCAACTGAAGGGCATCTAGGTTGGTTCCACAATATGACTATGGTGAATTGAGCAGCAATGAACACTGATGTGACTGTATCTCTGTAGTATGCTGCTTTTAAGTCCTTTGGGTATAGGCCAAGGAGTGGGATAGCTGGGTCAAATGGTGGTTCCATTCCAAGTTTTCTGAGGAATCTCCATACTGCTTTCCAGAGTGGCTGCACTAAATTGCAACCCCACCAGCAATGTATGAGTACACCTTTTTCCCCACATCCTCGCCAACGCCTATTGTTGCTTGCGTTCTTGATAATCGCCATTCTAATTGGGGTGAGATGGAATCTTAGGGTAGTTTTGATCTGCATTTCTCTTATTACTAGAGATGTTGAACATTTTTTCATATATCTGTTGATTGCTTGTACATCTTCTGTGAAGTGTCTGTTCATTTCCTTAGCCCACTTGTTGACTGGATTATTTGTATTCTTGGTGTAGAGTTTTTTGAGTTCTTTATAGATTCTGGAAATTAGTGCTCTATCTGAAGTATGAGTGGCAAAGATATTGTCCCACTCTGTAGGCTCTCTCTTCATGTTACTGATAGTTTCCTTTGCTGAGAGAAAGCTTTTTACTTTGAATCTATCCCAGTTGTTGATTCTTGCTTTTATTTCTTGTGCTATGGGAGTCCTGTTAAGGAAGTCTGATCCTAAGCCGACAAGTTGAAGATTTGGAACTACTTTTTCTTCTATAAGATGCAGGTTCTCTGGTCTAATTCCGAGGTCCTTGATTCATTTTGAGTTGAGTTTTGTGCAGAGTGAGACATAAGGGTTTAATTTCATTCTGTTGCATATGGTTTTCCAGTTTTCCCAGAACCCTTTGTTGAAGAGGCTATCTTTTCTCCATTGCATATTTTTGGCCCCTTTGTCTAGTATGAGAAAATTGTATTTATTTGGGTTTGTGTCCATGTCCTCTATTCTGTACCATTGATCTACCTTTCTATTCTGGTACAAATACCATGCCGTTTTTGTTACTATTTCTTTGTAATAGAGTTGAAGATCTGGTATTGCAATATCCCCTGCTTCGCTCTTTCTACTGAGGATTGCTTTAGCTATTCTGGGTTTTTTATTCTTCCAGATGAATTTCACAATTGCTTGCTCTATTTCTGTAAGGTACATCATTGGGATTTTAATTGGAATTGCATTGAATCTGTATAGCACTTTTGATAGTATGGCCATTTTGACAATATTAATTCTTCCTATCCAAGAACATGGGAGATCTTTCCATCTTCTAAGGTTTCCTTTAATTTCTTTCTTTAGTGTTCTGTAGTTCTCATTGTAGAGGTCTTTCACCTCTTTTGTGAGATTGATTCCCAAGTATTTTTTTTTTTTTCGAGGCTATTGTGAATGGGTTAGTTTTCCTAATTTCTCTTTCTGAAGATTCATCACTTATGTATAAAAATGCATTGGATTTATGAGCATTGATCTTGTAACCTGCTACTTTACTGAATTCACTTATGAGTTCTAAAAGTTTTCTGGTGGAATATCCAGGTTCCTCTAAATATATCATCATGTCATCAGTGAACAGGGATAGTTTGAGTTCTTCTTTTCCAATTCGTATCCCTTTAATTTCTTTGGTTTGTCTAATTGCTCTGGCTAGAGGTTCAAGGACAATGCTGAATAGAAGTGGTGAAAGAGGGCATCCCTGCCTTGTTCCAGTTTTTAGGGGGAATGCTTTCAGTTTTTCACCATTTAGAATGATATTGGCCACAGGCTTAGTGTAGATCACCTTTACAATGTTAAGGAATGTTCCCGCTATCCCAATTTTTTCTAGTGTTTTGAGCATGAAGGGATGCTGTATTTTATCAAATGCTTTTTCTGCATCTATTGAAATAATCATGTAATTCTTAACTTTAAGTCTGTTGATATGGTGAATGACATTTATTGATTTCCGGATGTTGAACCATCCTTGCATCCCTGGGATAAAACCCACTTGATCGTGGTGCACTATCTTTTTAATATATATTTGTATGCGATTTGCTAAAATTTTGTTGAGAATTTTTGCGTCAATGTTCATTAAGGATATTGGTCTGAAATTTTCTTTCCTCGATGTGTCTCTGTCTGGTTTAGGTATCAGGGTGATATTGGCTTCATAGAATGAGTTTGGGAGGGTTCCCTCCTCTTCTATTTCATGGAATACTTAGAGGAGTATTGGAATGAGCTCTTCTTTAAAGGTTTTGTAGAACTCAGCTGAGAACCCATCTGGTCCTGAACTTTTCTTTGTTGGTAGGCTTTTGATGACCTCTTCTATTTCATTGCTTGAAATTGATTTATTTAAGTTGTGTATGTCCTCCTGGTTCAGTTTACGTAATTCATAATTCTCTAGAAACTTGTTGATGTCTTCGAGGTTTTCTGTTTTGTTGGAGTATAGATTTTCAAAATAGCTTCTAGTTATGTTTTGTATTTCACTCGTGTCTGTTGTGATATTTCCTTGTTCATTCCGAATTTTCGTAATTTGAGTTTTCTCCCTCTTTCTCTTTGTTAGTGTGGCTAAGGATTTATCAATTTTGTTTATTTTTTCAAAGAACCAACTCTTTATTTTGTTAATTTTCCGATTGTAACTTTTGTTTCAATTTCGTTGATTTCGGCTCTGATTTTAACTATTTCCTGTCTTCTACTACTTTTGGTGTTGGTCTGCTCTTCTTTTTCTAGGACTTTGAGCTATAGTGTTAAGTCGTTTATTTGTTGATTTCTACTTCTTTTTTTGAATGCACCCCATGAAATAAATCTTCCTCTAAGTACTGCTTTCATAGTGTCCCAGAGATTTTGATATGATGTGTCTTTGTTCTCATTTACTTCTAAGAATTTTTTTATTTCCCTCCTGATGTCTTCTGTTATCCATTCATCATATAATAGTGTATTATTTAATCTCCAGGTATTGGAGAAGTTTCTGTTTTTTATTCTGTCATTTATTTCTAATTTCAATCCATTATGATCTGATAGAGTACAAGGTAGTATCTCTATCTTCTTGTATTTGCTAACAGTAGCTTTGAGGCATAAAATATGGTCTATTTTAGAGAAGGATCCATGTGCTGCTGAGAAGAAAGTGTATTCATTCTTTGTTGGATGGTATATTCTATATATGTTCGTTAAGTCTAAATTGTTGATTGCGTTATTGAGATCTATGGTTTATTTATTCAATTTTTATTTGGAAGATCTATCCAGTGGTGAGAGAGGTGTGTTAAAATCGCCTAGTGTTATTGTGTTGTGGTCTATTTGATTTCTGGAATTGAGATGGATTTGTTTAATGTACATGGGTGAGCCAATGTTCGGGACATAGATATTTTTGATTGTTATGTCCTGCTGATTTATGCTTCCCTTAAGCAGTATATAATGTCCTTCTTTATTCCTTCTGACTAGTTTTGGCTTGAAGTCCACATTATCTGAAATGAGGATGGATACTGAAGTTTTTTTGCTGTCGGGTGCATGGTATGTTTTTCCCCATCCTTTCACCTTTAGTCTATGGGTGTCTCTTTCTATGAGATGAGTCTCTTGCAGGCAGCATATTGTTGGATTTTTCTTTTTAATCCAATCTGCCAGTCTATGTCTTTTGATTGATGAGTTCAGGCCATTAACATTCAGGGTTATTATCATGATATGATATGTATTCCCAGTCATTTGACTCATTTTTTTTTTTTTTTGACAGATTTGATTTCTCCTTTATTTGGCTATTCCTTTAGGCTAGTTCCTCCTGTTGCTGATTTGCATCGTTGTTTTTCATCTCTTCCTCATGGAATATTTTGTTGAGAATGTTTTGTAATGCCTGCTTTCTTTTTGTAAATTCCTTTAGCTTTTGTTTATCATGGAAGGATCTTATTTCGTCGTCAAATCTGAAAGTAAGTTTGCTGGGTATAAGATTCTTGGTTGGCATCTGTTTTCTTTCAGGGCTTGGTAAATGTTGTTCCAGGCCCTTCTAGCTTTTAGGGTCTGGATTGAAAAATCTGCTGATATTCTTATTGGTTTCCCCCTGAATGTAATTTGATTCTTTTCTCTTGCGGCCTTTAAAATTCTGTCTTTATTTTGTATGTTAGGTATTTTCATAATAATGTGCCTTGGTGTGGGTCTGTTGTAATTTTGTATATTTGGAGTCCTATAAGCCTCTTGTACTTGGTTTTCCATTTCATTCTTCAGATTTGGGAAATTTTCTGATATTATTTCATTGAATATATTGTTCATTCCTTTGGTTTGTTTCTCTAAGCCTTCCTCAATCCCAATAATTCTTAAATTTGGCCTTTTCATGATATCCCATGGTTCTTGGAGATTCTGTTCATGATCTCTTACCATCTTCTCTGTTTGGTCAAGTTTGCTTTCAAGATTAAATAATTTGTCTTCAATGTCTGAGGTTCTGTCTTCCAGGTGTTCTATCCTATTGGTTATGCTTTCTATGGAGTTTTTAACTTCGTTTATTGTTTCCTTCATTTCAAGGATTTCTGTTTGTTTTTTTCAGTATCTCTAACTCTTTATTGAAATGATCTCTTGCTTCCTGTATTTGCTCTTTTAACTGTTGATTGGTGTGATCATTTAATGCCTGCATTTGCTCTTTCATCTCCTCCTTCAATGCCTGCATTTGCTCTTTCATCTCCTCATTTTCTTCCCTGATTGTTTTAATTATGTACATTCTGAACTCCCTTTCTGACATTTCTTCTGCTGTGCTGTCATTGGGTTTTATTGATATAGTATCTAGGTTTGTTTGGGACATTTTCTTCCCTTGTTTCCTCATATTGGTCAGATGTCAGTGGGACCCTGAGATATTGCAGATTTCCTCTATTGGCTTATAGTGTCCCTGTAGATTTCCAGTGTATCACCTCCCAGCCTTCAGTAGCCTGAAGTCTTGGAGGAACTTGATAATGCAGTGCTTCCGAAGAAAGCTGCCCCTAGCCTGCTACTGGTTCCAGGGTGCCACTGGCAGGACTTGGAGCTGGTTCTGTGCAGAAAGGCTCTCACTGGGTGGCCTGCTCTGAGAAGCTGGCTGTGTGGGAGGAGCCCACCGCCGGAGTGTGGAAGGCTACCTGAGGAAGACTCTAGCTGCCCTGCCCTGCTCTGATAAGCCGCCCCTATCCGGGCCTGCTACCCAGGCCTAGATTCACCCGGTGGGGGAGACTCACCCCATGGCTCTATTTTAGTCCAAGTCTTTCAATGTCTCCCCTTCTTGAATCCTGGGTTCTGTAGCGACTGGAGATGCAGTCACCCTCTAGTCCGCCATCTTACATTGCCCCCTGGAAAGAGCCTGTGGCCGGAGGGAACAGGGCCACCTGGAGAAGTCTCTGGCTGCCCTGCCCTGGTCCCAGTGGCTGCCTGTGGGTCGGAGCTCTCCGCTGGCTCAGGGACTTGTGGCTGGCTCTGTGTAGAAAGGCTCTCACTGGGCAGTCTGCTCCAAGAAGCTAGCCTTGAAAGGTGCCTTCCGCCAGAGAGAGTCGGGTTGTTTGGGGAAGTCCCTGGCTGCCCTGTCCTGGTCCCTGAAGCTGCCTGTGGGCCAGAGCTCGCCGCTGGCTCAGGGACTTGGAGCTGGTTCTGTGCAGAAAGGCTCTCACTGGGGTGCCTGTTCTGACAAGCTGGCCATGTGGGAGGAGCCCACCGCCGGAGTCCATCCTTTGGTTTTTTGAGATTGGCTTATCTCACTTAGCATGATATTCTCCAATTTCATCCATTTGTGCAGCTACTATTTTGACAAGTATGGATGTGTACATAGGTGTGTACACACACACAAGGAAAGTGATCTATCTGGTCTTTAGCTAATTTTTTTTTTTTTTTTTTTTTTTTTTTTTTTTTTGCAGTGTGGGGATTTGAACCCAGTGCCTTGTTCTTGTGAGGCAAGCACTCTACCATCTGAGCTATATCCCCAGCTCCTCTATCTGGTCTTTAATCTATAGTTGTCATTTCCAATATGGTGGACACTAGCCACAGGTGGAGATATATATAAATGTGTTTGTGTCTGTGTGTACTTTTTTTTGGGACCAAGGGTTAAACCCAGGGGGTGCTTAACCACTGAGCCATATCCCCAATGTTTTTTTGTTCCACATCCCCATTCCTTTTTTTTTGTCTGAGATAGTTATTGCTAAGTTGTTTACACCCTCACTATGATGCTGAGGCTGGCCTTGAACTTGTGATCCTCCTGTCTCAGCCTGCCAACTCACTGGGATACAGGTGTGTGCCACCACATCTGGCTGCCACATATGAATATTGAACACTTGAAATACTGCTAGTTTGACTAAGAAACTGAATTTTTCAGACAACAGTTCTTATAAGGCCAGAAACATGGTAGGAAGGGAAGAAGTCATCAAGCAACATTGTAAGTTTGTTAATTTAACTAAATTAGAGAATATAAATTTGGTTTACCAGCTTTTTGTAGAAGACTTTACATCTATATTTGTAAAATATTATTTGGCTATTTTGTTGATGTCTTTGTTTTTTTCATCAGGGGAATAGTACTCTCATAGATTGAGATTAGAAGTGTTCCTTCCTATTATATTTTTTGGAAGAGTTTGAAAAGAATTGATGTTGATTCATCTTTAAATGTTTGCTAGAATTTATCAGGGAAGTCATATGCTCCTGGGCTTCTTGTGGGAAGTTTTAAAAATGACTAACTCTCCTGTTATAGATCTAGTCTAATTTCCCATTTTGTTTTAAGTCTATTTGTGGGTAGTTTGTGTCTTTCCAGGGATTTCATCTAGGTTACTGAATTTGTTTGCATGTCATTTTCATAGTACTCTGTATAATACTTTCTGTTTCTGTTACATTGTGGCCCCTTTATCATAGTAATATTCCCTCTATCATGGAAAATATTAAAAAGTCACAAAAGTCAGCTTGAAGATATTCGCATTAGCCAATTCTGGGATATGTATATGTCTATGTATATATTTACATACATACATGCATGTATACATACATATAGATACGGATTATAGTTGACAAAATGGATTCATTTTTATTCAACTTCATTGAATAAAGTATTTAGAAATTCATGGTAAAATAAAATAATTTAAAAATGGAATTAATGCAGGAGAAGGAAAACTCTTCCTTACAAGAGCATGTTAACTAAATACAGTCATGAGCCACATAATAACATTTTAATCAACATAGAAGAACATATACAAGGTTGGTCCTTTAAGATTATTCTGAAGCTGAAAAACTCCTGTTGCTTAGTAATATCATAGTGGTCCTGTGCAGCATCATACATTGGTCTTGCCTCAGAGGTGATCCTGGTATGAACATACCTACTGTACCACCAGTCTTGGAAGTGGAGCACATGCAGTTATATGTAGCACACACTACCTGATAGATAACAATGAATTACTATTTTACTTTTTATGTACTTATTATACTATAATTTCTTTTTTTTTTTTTTTTTTTTAGTTTGGAATGTATTCCTTCTGCTTATGTATACAAAGTTTACTGAAAGACTAAGTTGTGTTATTCTGGCAACAGGCCTCATACATATTTTGTTAACACATTGATTGAATCAAAAAGTCATATCAAAGGATTGACCTATATCATTTAGGTTTGTGTAGATACACTCTACAATGTCTGCACAAAGATGAAATCATCCAACAATATATTTCTCAGAACATATAATCATCTTTAAGTGACACATATCTATTTAGAAAGAATAATAAAATTTAAAACTCTGTACAGATACTAAAAGTTGTAAATGACTACTTCATGAGAAAAACGGGTGTTTGTATAATCTCAAAATGTTTTCATATAATTTTTTTTACAAAAGGGAAATAGTTATTTCATAATTGAGAAACCTGATGAGTACCACATGAACTAAGTGATCAAAGATTTAACATCTAATGTATATCTAAAAAGAAAAAATTTAAAAAGTGATTATGTCTTAGTCATTTTCTATTGCTATAAGAAAATACCTGAGGCTGGACGAATTATGAAGAAAAAAGGTTTATTTTGGCTTATAGTTCTGGAGGCAGGAAAGTCCAACATCAGATGACTACAGCTAATGATGGCCTTTTACTGTTCTATGCATGGCAGAAAAGTCAGAAAGAGGAACAGGTACATTTGAAAGAGAGAAAAGGGGGCTTAACTTCCATGAGAAAGACATTAACCTGTTCATAAGGGATCTTTCCCCATGACTCACATACCTCCCACTGTGCACCATCTGCCAACTTTTCCATATTGAGGAATTAAGATTCCAAAATGTGAACCTTTGGAGGACACACACAATCCATAGCAATCACTATATTGGGAATTCTGGAATCATCTGATATTTGATATGATGCATTGAGAAAGACAACATTCCTGTTCCATTCTTGACAAATAATAATAACAACACAAATGTAATGATTAGGAGACATCAATTATGTACAGTGTCCAGGTATGATGCAGAGTGTACGTCTACTCTTCAAACATATCAAGATCAATAAACACAAGACAGCCTCAGAAACTATTCCAGATTAATGAAGACTGAATATTCATGATGGAGTGTGCAGTCTCAGACTGGCCACTGAACTTGGAAAATAATGACATAAAAAGCATTGTGGGGCAACTGAACAAGTCCTTAACTATTTTGTGGCTAATTTTTGTAAACTGCTGAATGGGGGTACACCTATTCATCTCCAAAATGAAATGAAATATCTTTGTAAAGGATATAGCACAGTTCTCAGCATAATAAGTACCTAATACTTGCTAAATATTTATAGTCTTCTTTATTCAGTCTTTGACTTATTCTTATTTTGTGGTTGGGTTCATTCTGCCATTTTGATTTATGCTTACCACATAATTGCCTCCTTTAGGGTCATTTTTGCAACTGTCCTGTCCCATATCAGTTTGTGAAAACTTTGTTTCTGGTCTTTACTTACTCCTCCTGCCTACCTATACACAGTGTGTGTCTCTGTGTTATAGTGTCTCAACCTTCTTTTCTGAGATTATTCAAAGTTGTTCTCCAGGGTCACTTTCTCAGTGATATTTGAACTACATTTAAAATGACAATCTACTATCATGAGATCAGTTCATTATAGGTATGGATTTCTTTCTGGGCTCTCTATTCTGTTTCTTGCTTTTGAAACCTGCCTTTGGTCCAGCACCACACTGTTTTGATCACTGTAGCTTTGTAATACATTTGAAAAGCCAGGACATGTGATGACATGTTTTGTTCTTCCTCAAGTCTGATTCATCTATTTGTGGTCTTTGAGAGTTCCATATGATTATATAATTGTTTTTCTGTCTGTAAAAAAATACCATTGGGATTCTGATAGTGATTTCATTAAATCTGTAGATGTATGTAAATCTGTAGAGAGGTATGGATATTGTTAACAATATTGTCTTTCAACTTACAAATATGGTATATCTCTCAATTTGAGTCTTTTTTATTTCATCAACTTTTTATATTTTTTAGTGTCATGTCTTTTCCTCTTTACTTACATTTATTTATCACACACACACACACATGCAACATCATAATGGAGATTTCAAAACTCCATTTTGAAAAATGGGAAAAACCTCATTGAAACATGATCTACAAAGAACAATAAGAAAGCAAGACTTGAAAGACCTTATAGACCAAATGAACCTAACACATATTTCCAGAGCACCCTACCTAACTGACTCAACTGCAGCACAGTACACATTCTTCTCAGAAATGTAGGTGGTTATTTCTCCAGGATAGATCACATGTTATATTACAAAAATTTTTTAATAAAATTGAGAAGATTAAAATTATACCTTGTATCTTTTCTAACCACAATGAAATAATATTAGAAGTTATTAGCAAAAGGAAAAAGGTAAAATTTACCAAAATGTGGAAATTAAAACACCCTCTTGGTTGGCCATGGGGTCAAATAATAAATCAAAAAGTAAGTTACAAATTCATTCAAACAAATGAAAATGGAAGAGAACATACTAAAATTTATGGGATGCAAAAAAATCAGTATCAAGAGGGAAGATCGGAGCAACATCTACATTAAAAGAGTAGAAAGATTTCAAATAGCAACGTAACTTAACACTTCAGGAAGGTAGAAAAGAGCCAAGCCAGTGGTACATGCCAGTAATTCCAGCGACTCAGGAGGCTGAGGCAACAGGATCTCAAATTTGAGACCAACCTCAGCAACTTACTGAAAACCTGTCTCTAAATAAAAAGAAAAAAGGGCTGGGAATGTAGCTCAGTGGCAGAGTGCCCCAGGTCCTATCCATCCATCCATACATACATACATACCTAAAATAAGCTCTCATTGAGAGATTCCTTCCTCTGTAGTGAAATTTATAAATTATACTCCACAAACTTTTGGAATAGACTAGACAAATTAATACTTGTGTAATACTAACGCCAAGAATATCTGATGATACTTTTCAATGTTCTGCCGTACTCACAAGCTTGCAGATAGCATGAAGTTTCCACTGTGATCTTTGGTTGACAAAAGCAATGTGAGTCTAGATTCTATTCTGTACTGTGTTCCAGAATCAAAACTATATTTAAGAAATTAGACTTTTCTTTGGGTTTTCTAAGCTTAGTTGTTATGCAGACCTGGTGGTTCTTGTGTGATCCCGTGGGATCTTCTCAGTGAGGGACAATGAGAGTATAAAGATGGATACCTTGTTCAGAGATGCTCCTGCCATGCTTTGCTTTCCTCGTATCCTCTGTTAAACATATGGGTAGACTTGACATGAGATCAAAAAACAGAATTGTGGGTAAACTAATTTTAAGGGAAAAAGTTTATCTTAAAACTTAATTTAATTAACTTGAAATGTTTCAGTTTCCTGAGGATAAGGGGTTTGTATCTGAGGTCCCCATCTCTTTATGAGTGGCTTCATGAAAATAAAAATAAGATTGCTCCACAAATTCATAGCCCTTAAAAATGATTAATGAAGGGACTGGGGATGTAGTTCAGGAGAAAGGGGGAACATCACTGCCCTGTTTGACCTAAAGTCTCAAATTCAGTCTAATAAAGTTTGAATATTTTGAATGTCAGGGAAGATCTAATGTTTCCCTGTGTTCTCTTGGTCCATAGAAAGAGGATGTTTATTTCACTCCCCTAAGAGAGAAAATATTGAAGTGACTGTTATGGAGCCTGGACCTTTGGAGAAACTGAGGCAGCACAAAGATCCTCTCTTCAAACTTGGATTCTTGTGATCAAGGCTGAAAGATTTCAGACATGTCATTCAGAGTAACAGGAATGAGTTTGTTGAAGGGATAGGAAAAAGGGAAAGGGGACACTCAGTGGGGAGAATGGGTCCTCTCAGAGAAGAGAGGGACAATGTGCCTCTACTGCACTCCAGTTTTATTGGGGATCCCAGAGAAGTTTCCGGAGAGTCCTGCCCAGGTCCACCTCTTGACTGTTTAACATCAGGTGACAGCACACTTTCAAGTCCCTACTGCCATGGCAATTCTAGGTCCCCTTGGCCCACACTGACAATTCTAATTGGATTTTTAATCATACACTCATATAGATTTTATGGTTAGGAGGAACTAGGCTTATCCCCCAGAGTTTCAGGATCTGATCACAAAAATTTCCTGGGTTCCTCCCTTCAATGGCATCTTGAGCCAATATTTCTCCTGCAGCTAACAGGGAGTTTGCTAAAGAATGTTCACTTAGCTGGGCAGGGCTGCAGATAAATTGCTTCTTGGAAAAGAAAGCCTATGTGTGTTAGTACCCTGGGCCCATTTTATAGAATTATTCTCTTAATCTGGTGTTCCCACCATTCACATCTGTCTGCCCCATAACATGACTACTCTTAGATCCTCTCTGCACTCCTGCATCTTCTATTTCCATGACCCAAGACCCTCACTGAGTTTGAGGGAACATTCAATTTGCTTCAAAACTGGAATCAGTTCCTGGTATCACTTCCTGCTCTCACTACCTAGTATCTGATTCTCTTATGATGAAATTGAACTCTCTACTTTCTCATCTCATGCACTAAATCTAGGGCAAGTCTCCCCTCACTCCCTCCTACATAAGGCAGAGAACTAGCGACCCTATTTTGGTTGAGGTTAACTGAAACTTCTACATTGAAGGATTATAGGTGCCTCCTGGCAATACATTAGTCATATAGATAACCTTTCTTTTTGCTTTTACCCTGCTAGAACCCAAGAGACAAGGAAGGGGGCATTTTAGTCATTCCCTCCCAACTTCAATAAAAGCAATTTCTACAATTCAAAATTTCAAAGATTTGCAAATAAAAATTATGCATGCAACAGTATTTTAATATAAAAACATATTCCCACAGATCCACTTTGTCTTTTATGAAGTCATGTAGGGAGCATGAAGGAAGACCTAAGAAAAAGCTGATAGAAGGGGAGAGGGTAAGTCAGGAAGCCTCATTTTTAGACCTAGCCAATAGTGCTGCCTAGTCCTGGCTGGGCTGACCCTGGAGGTAGGTATGTGGGCTGACTGTAGAATTAATTGAATTTCACAACCTGCCTCACATTCCTGCTGGCACAAAGTGCCTTGTAAGGAGGGAGGCATCCTAGGAGGCCAATACAATGGCAAGACCAAGGCTGGCCACTGCTGTGAGCCTTTCTTTATACAACTTCTGGCTCAAAATAGCTTGCCTGTTAGCGCCCCAGCTGAGAGCCCCACAGGCAAGGAAGGAAGAAGTATGCTGTCTCTAAGATACGAGCTGGCCCTGCACTCTGAGATGAAGCCCAGACCTGCAACGGCCCTTCTTCCTCAGAGCCCCAAAGTCCTCACCTATAAAAAAGGTATTCACACTATATGAATTTTAGGTCCCTTCTTATTGTGACACTGTAGTCATCGAAGGACCTAAGAATCAAATCAAGACCTTTAGCATCGATCCCCAGACTCATTAATGTGCAGCACATATGAGGGGCCCAAGCTTCCTGTCTCACTTTCCAACTTAGATATTAACCAAAGGCAGAGCACAGTTCTGCACTGGGTACTTAGCAGGTCTTTAAATAGGTTGCCATATGCAATCTTCACAAAAATACTGTAAGCGATGAATGATGAGTCTCATTTTACTAATAAGGAGATAACAGCTCAAAGTATTTAGGAGACTTAACAAATGCCAAGAAATTTGTAAGAAAATGAGCTGGAATTCAAATTTAAATTATACAACTCCAAAGTAAGAGGCTGTCTGCATAGAACTATTCTACTCACACAAAACCTGAATTGCCTCTACGACCATTTCCTCTCCTATACACTGCCTTTCTCAGTACCTGGCATGATATCATTACTAAATACATGTTTATTAATGAATGGCTGTCTAAATGAATGTATGATTTATTGGGTTAAATACATTAGAGCATTTGATCAGTGAGCAGGAGCATATTAGAAATCTAATAGCATTTCTTGCAAACGAATTCTGACTTGTTCAAATAATATTTCTAAGAATACTTCAGTACAACCTTCATTTATTCATGTATTCAAGCATTATACGTACCAAAAAAATGGTACCTATAAGACAGTAGGCACTTAGGCAGGGATTGGTCCAAAGAAGAAATACACCCTGAATTCTTAGCACACACTGTCTTGTGGGTGGACAGCCTAAAAGAAATGAATGCACAATTACAGCAGAGACATGTGCTATGGGGGAAAGTTGTCCTGGAAGCTAAGAATAGGAAGTTAGGGCATGCTTCCGTGTGTGTGTGTGTGTGTGTGTGTGTGTGTGTGTGTGTGTTTCCTGGGAGATTTTCAGGATGTTCAGATGTTACTAAATGAGGGAGGTTGAGGGTTTAATCACTCTGGAAAGCAGACAACACGTGCAAAGGTGCTTTGGAAGGAGAATGCATGATCTGGTTTAGGAACAGAAAGAAGCCTGTGGAAGTTGAAATGAGCCCAAAAGGATGCCCACGTCCCTACCTCACTGAAGAAAGAACCTCCTAATATTATACCTGCAAACGTTTTACACTTACACTTGGGCCTCCTTCAAACATCCTTTCTCCAGAGAGTTCCTTTAAAAGACCAATCACTCCACTCGTGGTGCATGGATCACACCCACCATCTTTGAGGATTTCACATTCTTGTACCTTTGTCTGATTTCAACCTCATTCATGACCCTTTCTCTTTTGCAGAATTGCCTCTCTATATAAACATGTCTTATATCTCCTATCTAAAAAGGAGAAGAGAAAATTTCATCAATATTCACACTCACTTAACATCTGCATGGCACTTTTTCTTTTTATAGGTAACATTCCTTAAATGTCTTTATAGGTAATTTTTCACCTCCCATTCTCTCTCTCATATCTATTTCTCTCTTTCTTTTCCCATGTGTGTGTGTATCTTTCTCTCTCTCACACACACACACACACACACACCACACACAAACACATGCACATTCATATACACTTTTTAAAAATCAGGATATATAGCACACAATTAATTGCCACCCAGGATCAAAAAAAAAATTAATAATATAATGCTAGCACTTCAGAAGCCCTCCATCAGCCCTTTCCAATTCTTCTTTCACTCCAAAGTTAACCACTATTCTTAATTTTACTTGTACAATTTCTTACTTTGTTTAATAGTTTTCCCACCTATGTATGCATCTTTATATGCTAAGGTGTAGCTTGCCTGGTATTGCCTGAAGTTCCAAATTTACATAAACATAAGCATACAAGATGAAATTGTTTGTACCTAGCTTCTTTCTATCAAAATCATGTTTGTGAGATTCATTCATGTTGTTCAAAACTGTAATTTATACATTTTGTGGATGCAATTTTTCATTAGATGAGCATGCTTCTTTAACCATTCTATTTTTGGTGAACATTGGATTATTTCTAGTTTAGGTTTCTTAGAAATAATGCTGCTCTGAATATCCTTGCAGTCTGTTGGTACCTACTGTAGAAACATTTGTTTTGGATAAAGCTGGGTGTAAAAATGAGGGGTTATGGTTATTCATATCTTCGACATATAAAGAATGTTTTCCAAAATATTTACACCAACTCACTCTCCAATTAGTAATGTGTAGAGAAGTGTCTGCTGCTCCACATTGTATTTGCCAAAATAGTTAACATATGCGACAACTATCATGAAGCTGACCACTTTTTTAAACACCTTTATTGATCAACTGGACAAACACTTTGGTAAAGTGCTTATTTGGATCTCTGGCTTATTTTTCTATTGGGTAATTTATTTTTCTTATGGATTCATTAAAACTAGTTATATATTCATATATGAGTGCTGTATTGGTTATATGGGAGGCGAATACTTTCTCCTAATTTGTAGCTTGCTTTCTTGGGGGGGAGTGCAGATGGGGGATTGAACTTAGGGACACTCAGCCACTGAGCCATATCCCCAGGCTTATTTTGTATTTTATTTAGAGACAGGGTCTCATCGAGTTGCTTAGTGCTTTGCTTTTGCTAAGGCTGGCTTTGAAATCTCAATCCTCCTGCCTCAGCCTCCTGAGCCACTGGAGTTACAGGTATGCACCATCTCACCCTGCTGCTTTTTTGACAATGTCTTTTGTAAACAAAAGTTTAATTTTAATGTAATAACATTTTTCAATATTTTCCTTTTTACTTACATTTATGTCTTATTTTTTAAAAGTTTTTTTTCTACACCCAATGTCATGAGCACATTTTTATATATTATCTTTGAGAAGATTTATTGTCTTGAAATTCACAGAGGAATTTGCAGCCCCTCTGAAATTTATTTTTGTAGTAGGTGCAAGATAAGGGTCAAGTTTCATTTTCGTCTATTTTGATATCCAATTGTCCCAGGATCCTTTATTGAAAAATCTTTTCTTTCCTACTGCTCTGTATTTCCTCCTTTATTTAAATCAAGGAACCATTTACGAGTAGGTATGAAGCTGGACAGTTTATTCTGTTTTTGATCTACTTGTTTGTCTTTATTATTATGCATTGTAATTACTATGAACATACTGCCTTATATATTGTTATAACATTGTTATTGTTCGTTATATACATACTGCATTTATGTATGATATTTAGAACAAGATACTTTTTAGAAATCTTTATCAGATCAAAGCAATTCCCTTTCCCTTCTAGTTTTCAAAGACATCAAAGATGATGGAAATTAAATTTTATCAACACCTTTGTATATTTTTTGTATAATTTTTCTTTCTTATTTTTCTGATATGATAAATCACACTACTTGATTGTCTCATGTTCAAATCAATAATACCATTTGAAATTAAGTTTTATACTTTTCAGATACATTATAACCATGTTGGCAAAAAAAGTGTTTGACCCACTGAATCTTTCTTCCAGGGCGAGATTATTCTTTGCTTTTCCTTCACACAGGTATCTGTCATATTGTCATGTTAATCTTGTTATTCTGGACACATAAAATAACTAGAGTAGCATTCCATATGTTCCTATTTTGATGACAAATTTTGCTTTATTATAAATCTCAGAAAGAAAGCTTTATTTCCCCCTAAATATAAGTAGAGTTTTCCAATGACATTCTTTCTGTGAATGAACTTTCCTTTTTTGGAAGGTATTACATTATAGATTCACCTTCTTTAACATTTAGAGGACTTTTCTGGTTTCCCCCTTTCTTCAATTTTGGTATTTTATTTTTCTAGGGATTTCTTTATTTGGTCTACATTTTCAAATGTATTGTCATAATGAGTTTTCATATATTCTCATTATCTCTTCAGTACATTTCACATCTATATGGCTGCTTCCTTTTACTCCTAAAAGTGAATATTTGATCAGTTTTATTTTCTTCTTGTATGGGTCTTAGTAATTTTATTAACCTTTTAAAGGAATAAACTTTAATTTTTAATCCCTTCCTCATGTTTTTGTTTCTATTTCACTTATTTTCAGTCTTATCTTTACAGTTTTCTAAGTTTTATTTGAGTTGAACTTATTTTACTTTTTTTAACTTCTTAAAATAAATGCTTAGGTCACTAATTTTTCAGCTTCTATTCTTTTATAATATTCACTTTTAAGATTCTTTCTAATTATGTGTTAATTATGTATATTCTTCCAAAAATTTTGATATAATGCAGTTTTACTGCTCTTCTAAGTATATTTATCTACTATATACATATTTGTATATACACACACACATATAAATATGCAAATGTATACATATGTGTGTATATACACACATATCATAATAGTCTTCTTAATTTTAGGCAAATAGGAATTTCCTAGTTATATTTTTTGGTTTTGAGTTCTAGTTTAATGTCACTGTAACCAACAAACCTACTCTACAGAATTTCAATCCTCTGAAATTTGTTGAGTTTCCTTCATGGCCTAGCATGTGGTCAGTGTCTTATATGTACTTGAAATTATGTTTATTTTGAATTTGTTGAAGGCAGTGTTATAATATATTACCTAGTTAATCAAATTTGCTAGTCATCTCATTCAAATCTTTGCTCAACTTCCTTACTATTTTTTCTGCTTCTCTTATCAGCTCCTGAGAAAGGAGTATTAAAACTTCCAAATACGATTTCATCATGTCTACTTCTCTACTTTGTCAGTCTTTGCATTAAAATCAATGTTCTGACAACAGGAGCACATTAGAATGAATAGCTTAGCATTTGACCTTCTGAATATCCCCTGACCTGACCATTTCCTTAAGCTCTTTCCTGTAAGATTCTTACACTGACTGGTTCAATGGATCCACTTGACAGTCTAACAGGCTTGTCAAATATTACATATCCAAAACTCATTTTCCCTTTTAAAGTTACTGTTCCTTCTGATTTCCTCTTTCAGTAAATAACAGCACAATTTCTTCATCTACTTGAATTATAAACTGAGAAATACTTCATTTCCATTTTCCCCTCTCACACCTGTACCACAACCTGCAAAGCAACACGTGATTGAAACTTCCTGTCTCCTATCTTATTTCGCATAGTTCTCCTCATAGACTTTTTTACTACCTTACTTCTTCCAACTTCTCATGGTCTTTTCCAATATGGGATGTTTGCACATGCCCTTCTTTGTACTTGAACTTCTCTTCCTTATGTGCTTCAAGTGTGTTATTCCTTTTTCGTAAAGGAAAGGCCCTAGAATGGGCTTTTTAAATACTTGATTCCTAAATATTCCAATCTCTTGCTTATTCTCATTATTGTCATTATGCCTTGCAATTGGTTTTATCTTTTTGTGATATTGTTGTCCCCCCCCCCTTAAAAATATCTCAAGCCACTCTAGAGGCTTGAACAGTGCTTAGTACAGGGCAAGCAGTCAAGAGTTATCTATTAAATGAATTAACCAACAACTGGTTTGGAGTCCTTTAAAAGTTTTGGTCTTTATTCTTATGGTAAGAGAGATTTTAAAGGGGGTAAAATTGAGTAGGGTTGGACTTGATGATCTTACATTATTCTGGCTGATGTATGTAGAATGGTTCAAAGGAAGCAAGCATGGATGCATGAAGGCCAATCCATGTAAGAACTGATGCTGACTTGACTCAGGTATAAGACAGTAAAGATGGAGAGAAACTATGGTACCACGAAGAAAGGCCAGTAAAGATTAACAATTACATTTTTCTTTATGCAATTGAATGTTTACAAGTTTTACTGAGGTAGGGAAGAGACTGCTTATTGGCAGGGAAGGCTGTGAGTTCAAAGTTGGAGTTACTAAGTCTGATATATCTGAGACACAACCAAGTAGAGAAATCAAATGAGATTGGCTATATCTTCCGTGACCTCAAGCTCATATTTGCTTCAGACATTCAAGTTTATTACAGTTAGTTCAGTGCTATAATTCATAGTGCCTTCTTTCACTCTCAAAATTGTTTACTTTAGACATTTGTCATCAGAGCTTGGTCAGGGTTGGAGGCACATTTGGCATCTTCTACATCTAAATTTAATTCAAGCACTTGGAGAGGATATTTTTGCCTAAGAAGAAAGCACAGAGTGAGAAAAGAAAAGGAACAGGACCAATGATAACATTGAGAATACTGAGTCTGCAAAGAACATAAAAAAAAAAATCTGGTTCTATGGAAGGCAAAGAAAAGAAACAATAATTTCTACATGTTTTTAAAATTTTTTAATTTTTTTGTTCTAAATAGTTATTATACATGACAGTAGTATACATTTACACATTTTGATAGATCTTAAGTAAATAGAGTATAATCTCTCATTTTTCTAACTATACCTACTGCAGGATCACATCGGTCATGCAGTCATACATGTATATGAGGTAATAATATCTGTTTCACTCTACTATAATTCCTTTCCCCATACCTCTTCCCCTTCCTTCACTCTTCTCTACCTAATATAAAGTAACTACATTTGGGGGGGGGTTAAAATTTTCTTATTTTTACAGACTGCATTTTGATTCATTGTACAAAATGAGGTACATTTTTTCATTTTTAAGATTGTGCAGCATGTAGACTCATACTGTTCATGTAATCATACATGTACATAGGGTAATGATGTCTGTCTCATTCCACTATCTTTCATACCCCCGCCTCCTCCGCCTTCTCATTTCCCTATACATAATCTAAAGTTCTTCCATTCTTCTCTCACCCCCATCCCCTACCTCCATTATATATCATCATTCACTTATCAGGGAAAACATTTGGCCTTTGGTTTTTTGGAATTGGCTTATTTCACTTAGCATGATATTCCACAATTCCATTCATTTATCTGCAAATGCAATAATATTATTCTTCTTTATGGCTGGATAATATTCCATTGTGCATATACCACAGTTTATCCATTCATCTGTTGAAGGGCATCAAAGATATACAGGTGATTAATAAATATATTAAAAGTGTTCAACATCTCTAGTAATTAGAGAAATGCAAATTAAAACTCTAAGATTTCATCTTACTCCAATTAGAATGGTTATTATTAAGAACACAAACAATAATAGATGTTGGCATGGATGTGGGGGAAAATGCACACTTTTACATTGCTGGTGGAGTTGCAAATTGGTGCAGCCACTCTGGAAAGCAGTGTGGAGATTCCTTAGAACACTTGGAATGGACTCACCTTTTGACCTAGTTATTATACTCCTCGGTTTATATCCAAAGGACTTAAAATTAGTGTACTACAGTAACACAGTCACATCAATGTTTATAGCAACTCAATTCACAATAGCTAGATTGTGGATCTCTACATTTTTTTATGTAAAATGATATCAAATGGTTTCAAGTTAACAGAACCTTGATTAAATGCAGTGTCAATGAATAATATTAACATGTTTGATTCTTCTATCTCTTCCAAAATATCACTCTTCAAGGCAGCACTAGCATGTCATTAGGAGAGAAGGATCAGAAAATGGGGAAAAGGAAAGAAAAGACAAGGAAAGAGCAAGGTTAATCAAGACTTGAGCCAGGAAGGAGAACTGGTCATTCTATTTAGTAAAACACATTGTGGAGAATTTGGACAGGTGTGAATTTCAGGCCATAAAGATTTCCAGCACATTCCAGAGATACTGGACATTGATAACACATAAAATAGTGTCAAGCACATACATAGCAGAGACTTTATAGATATTAGTTCATAGAAAAAATTCATTTGCTTGGTTTTTAATTAAGTCTGAATTTTAACACCCACTGTGATGGGTAGAGTTATGGACCCTCAAAGATGCCCATGTACTAATTTCCAAATGTAGAAACACCTTACATGGCAACGTGATTAAGTAAAGGTTCTTGAGATGGGAAGATTATTCTGGATTATCTGGCTGGCCATTATGCTCATAAGAACATAAGAATATTCACAAGAGAGAGACAGGAATGTCAGAGTAGGAGGTAAATTTGAACATGCTAGTCAGCTGAATTTTTTTTAGGAAGTGTGCGTACAAGGGATTAAACATGGGAGAGCTTAATCAATGAACCACGTCCCCAGACTTTTAAATTTTTTTCTTGTGAGACAAGATCTTGCTAAATTGCTTAAGGCCTCACTAAGTTGCTGAGGCTGGCTTTGAATTTGCAATCTTTCTGCCTCAATTTCCTGAGCTGCTAGGATTACAGGCATGTACACCAGGCACAGGTAATCAGCTAGATTTGAAGACAGAGAAAAGGACCATGAGCCAAGGGATACAAGTGCATCAAAAAGCCAGAAAAGATTCTAGGAGATTCTAGCGAGTCTCTAAAAGGAACACAACCTGGTTTGACTCTGGTTTTGTCCCAGACTCATTTAGGATTTCTTATCTCCAGAAATGTAAGAAAATAAATTTGTGCTATTTCAAGTCACTAAGTTTATGGTAATTTATTACAACAGCAATAGGAAACCAATATATCCACACACCCAGGAATGTGAACCGATGTGTATTTTTCATGCTGTGAAATCACAAGCAATGACTCATTTGGGGGAGGACACTTTCAAAGCACCCAAGTTTCTGGACGCTGTACCCAGATGACCACATACACAAATATATTTAGATGTTTAAACCAAGAAGACTGGAACATCTGATTTCACAAAAAGAGTTGCTTACCTTGAATCACACAGCCAGGCATTGCTAAATTAGCAATAGAACCCAAGTTCTCTTAAATCCGCATCAGCACTCATTTGTTCCTAATAGCTTATATTTACTAAACTTGTATATATTATTCTACATCTGCTAAGCACAGTTCACTTTGATGAAGAATATTTCATTTCTTTATAAAACTATTGATATATAATTTATACTACATGGTAAAGCTTAATAGCTAAGAAGTATAGTTCATGCAATGGAGAAATTTCTACTCATTTGTTAATCATCCATATAATCCATAACTCATTTATTTTCTCACTCAACAAGTAATTATTAGGTGGCTAGGATGTGCCAGCTACCATTATAGAAATTTAAAAATGCTGAATAGAGTAGCAGACAGTCCTGTTTCCAAAGAATTCTCATTCTTGAAAGAAAAAGCACATAATCAACTGTCTATTAGTGGTAATGGTCATAACATGATAGAAAGTAGAAGTTTGGAGTGATCACAAGAGGGAGATATTTAAGTTCATGACTGAATGAAAAGGAGCAACAAGGAAGAACATTTCAGGTAGAGGGAATAGCAAGCATTATGGGGAGCTGTGTGACCACATGGATTTAATTTGCATAATGGAATGCAATGCACTAAGACAGACATGGATATAAGTTGTAATGTTATTGCAAATTAGATATGTCATGCTAAGCAAGTAACTTATCCAAAATGCAATTACTTTATCTCTAAAATGGTGTAGCCAAACAAGCTCCATTGACCTGAGGTAAAGACTAAGTTAGATAATATTAGTAGAGGAGATCAGCACTTGGTGGAGAGCTCTGCACAATTTACATTGCTTTCCTTTGAAAAAGAAGGCACAGAACATTTACTCTGTACAATTCTTTATTTCAAAGGTGGCCTTCTAAAAGACTCAAGGGGACTTAGGGATATGGAGTCAGAGGAGAAGACCAAGGGGAATCACAATCTCTTTGCACCTAAGAGAAGAGATTGGCAAAATTAGGTGGTAGTCAGTCATGGCCAAGATAACATCTCTACTCAAGGAGAGAGAGGGAGAGCTTTGAGATGAAAAATGGTGAACAGGGAATAGTGGGTTGTGCCCACATAACAGAGAAAAAATATATAATTTGGACATCATCCATCTCTAATTCATCAGTTTAAGAAAGATGTCCTTCCTTTGGTTATTTTCCCAAACCAACTAATTAAAAATGTCTTCACCCAGTGAGAGATCATGATTGACAACAACCATCTCTTAAGCCTACAGCTATTAAACAGTGTGTTTCCTTTATTTTAACATTCACACTTATAATGGATGAATTGTCATCACTTTGAAATTATCTGAGCACAACCTTGCATGACTGCAATGCCCTCCTGAGCTCCTCTGGGACAGTAAGCATCAGCCCTCACTGGTGAGCAGGCTGGGGTCAGTCACAGCTGAGTGGGGGCTAATGGCTTAATTCCAAGAGCTCACAATGTTGCATGTCAAGCACCATCAGAAGGCATAGTCACAAGGCTGGCTGCAGGAAACCTAACAGCCCATTCCTGGGAGGATTGCCCAGAGCAGTTCCCTGGAGGAGCCAGAGAAACCCAGACTCCAAGGAGGAAAATGGGAACATTGCTAAACATCTGTCATGTGCCAGATTCTCCATGAGGGACTATCAGGAATGCAAAATATAGCAAGAAATGCTATCTTACTTTAAAGTTTGTATTTGTTCATTTTGAGATCCATGTTCAACCCATACAACTTGTCTTCCATTTCCGCCACTCACTGAAACTGACCTATCAAATGCCAAATGTGTACATCTCAGGCTCCTATAAGAGTGAGTCCTAGACTTCTTACCATTGTTTTCTCCCTTGGGTAATGTGATAAACAAAATACCATTTTCTTGCCACTGCTTCTCATTCTGTATTAGTCTCCATTTCTAGATCTTTTCCTTAGCCTTACCCTTAACCATGTTGGTCTCCTGATTTTGATTCTCTTGAATTCCCTCTTTACATGCTTCTCCTGACAATCCAACCATGACCATGAAGCTGGCTGCCAAACTGATGCTGAACACACTTTCTAGTAGAAACATTTTCTGCCACCTCAAAATTCACAGACATGCATGGGTTGTGAATAGACAGATAAGTATGGGTTTTATTCTCTTGACAGTTCAGCATACCAAGGGACACTGCAACAGCTGGCCACTTTGCAACCGACACACAGGCTTCATTCTGATAATTATAATGAATCTAAAGCCAGTTTATCTAAATCTCCAGCCTATTTTCAAATACCTAGCAATGTTACAATTTGAATCAGCACAAGTTGATCCCCTGATAAGAAAAAGCACACATAAGTCACATTCACTGGCATCTCCTGGCTTTTGGTACCTTGTTAAGATCACCAAAAATCTCCGTTTCACATTTTGTGAATTTTTAACTTTCTTAGATATTGTTTTTATATACCTAAGAGAATGAGATGCTCATGAAGCTGTTTTAGCTACTACTGATAATACATAATTTCTGGATTGCTTCCTTTTTTTTTATTTTCAGTACTAGGAATGGAACCCAGAGGCTCTTACCACTGAGTGACATTCTCAGAATTTTTTATATTTTATTTTGAGACAGGTTCTCACTTAGTTGCTGAGGGTCTTGCTAAGTTACCCAGGGTGACCTCAAAATTACA
This sequence comes from Sciurus carolinensis, assembly GCF_902686445.1. Lineage (NCBI taxonomy): Eukaryota > Metazoa > Chordata > Mammalia > Rodentia > Sciuridae > Sciurus > Sciurus carolinensis. The sequence continues at coordinate 135,665,624 of NC_062217.1, forward strand.
ATTCTCCTGCCTCAGTCTCCTGAGTGACTGGGATCATAGGCATGCACCACCACTCCAGGCTGGATTCTTTCCCCCTACTATAAATGTTGCCTCTGGTTCCACAGCACATTGATATGATAAGTATCCCTTAGATTTTAGATCCCCTGTGTGTATCTGTCTGTCTCTTTCTCTCTCTCTCTCTCTCTCTCTCTCTCTTCCTCCCACCCCTCTCTCTCTGTCACACACCACACACACACACACACACACACACACACATGCACAAGGAGATACTCCTTTATTCATAGGTGTGGACTTCACTGACTATTGTATTTGTTAGTGTCAAGAACTTTATGAATGTCAGTAATAAACAGGAATGGGGAAATTTAAAAAGGTTTTAACCTAGTGACAGTGCAAAATAATACACATCTTTATTCTCAAATTTTCTTCCCTTAGGAATTTCTTATCCAGATGAGATGTCACATGCCAGTGTCTCCCTGATTCTCCCTACTAAAGATAACTATAATTCTTGGAAATAATGCAAGAGACAAGTCAACAAGAACTCTGAAAAGTGGAAAGAGAAAGTCATGCTTGTTAGGGAACCTATAATTGGAAGAGCAACATAATGACCAAGTGTCTTAGGCCCCAGCCAACAAAGGAGAGCAGTCCAGTCCCAGTGTTTTCAAACTTCTGCTGGGTTGAATGGCAGCCCTCTGATAACACCAGGAATGCTCAAGGCACTGGCTGCCATGCTCTGGCTTACTACTGGGCCTTGATGAAGACTGAGTTCCTAATGATATTCAGTGACTATGTGAATTTCAAGAACCAGGTGCTATGTAAACTGCAAACTATGCCAATTATAGTTACTCATAGGAATAGAACTGAAAAACAATTTTTCAGTGGTCAGAGTTTCAAGCAATACATCTCTTTACCTACATTTACTGAAAGAAGTATTTCTAAATGTATAGATTGGTACTAATTCAAGGGCAGTGGCTAATTATTTGGCCAATTAACTGGTACATTTTTTGATACCAGTTCACTAAATGCAAGGTATCCATTGCCAAAAAGCTTTCAACTGATGGAATAAGCAAGATAGTCCATTGCATGAATAACATGACTCTTTCCCTAATAATTCTTTGATTTGATCAATGGACCCATGAGCAAAGTAACTATGTTCCATTGTAAAAGTAACTGCGCTTCCATTGATGGAAGCTAACTACATGTTTAACAACATAAATTTCTCCTCACCAAGGTTGATCTGGCTCCTGTTTGTGTGGAGTACCCACCCTGATGACAGCATTGTCCAATGCTGAGCCTCTGATCCAGCACCTTTCACTAATTAGTAGTAGTATTAGTTGGATCCCTTCCATTATAGAGAGAACATATTTATCTTCTCAACAATAAACATTCATTCTAGATATATATGTACCCTCTCCATTCCAAATGATTCTTCCAATACTTTCTTCCACAGGATCTTATGATCCCTTCACCACACTATTTCTGACTCAATGTTTTGTTTTGTTTTTATAGCACATACGTTTACCAGTGGACTTTTGCCAATAGAATTCTCTGATAATACCACATACTCCACCATCCAAAAGCAGCTGGCCTGATAGAGTGCCTGACTGAAGGCACTCTCAACTGAAGTTGAGAGGCCAACACCCTGTGAGCTAGGTCTGCTTGTTGTAGGATGTGCATACTTTGAACCAGCAGCTGGTATACATAGCTGCTTCTCCCACTGCCACATTACATGGGCCCTGTACTCAAAAATACTAACTAACAAATTCTTGACTTTCAATTTTCATGACCTATGGACATCTGAGTTTAGAGATCTTGATTCCCAAAGGAAGAATGCTTTCACAGAGTGAAGATGAATAACCCTACTGACTTGGAAAATGCAGTCACGTCCGGGTCTGGTCTTCAGGCTACTGTACTACTTGGCAGAGAAAGAAACAGTGTTCTAACTGGAGTTGTTTATACCAATTAACAAATCAAAATTAGTATCCTTCTACCAAATGGAAGGGAAGATACATCTAAAATAGTCAGGAGATGCATCTGGATCTAGGGAGCTGATTGGACCACCCATACCTAAAAATAAAGCTACTAGAGGGCAATGACAATCCAAGAGAGGCAGAACTAACAAAAACTTTCATAATAAAGATTCTTTCATAATGAAGGTTGACCTTACCCCACCAGATCAAGAATCCCAACCAGATCAGGAGTTGACTAAGGCAAAGAGAACTTGAAATGTGTTGTACAAGAAAAAAGCATATCCCATGACTAAGTACAAAAATTAGAGTTGTAGCAGTTATGCATGCATATGTTAACTGCATCAGTATCTATCATTTCCCCCCTTTTTCCCTTTCTGTATTATTTTTGATGCAGTGTGCAACTGGTTTACATTGCACTTCATAGGCCAAAAGAGCATACAAAGCCACATCCAAAACTAATGAGGAAGAAAGCATATTACTTGTAAATGCTAGATTCTGAGCTGGGGACAGTTAGTGATGGGACATTTTGTATCCCCTTTGGCTTCCTGAAGTTGCTATTGTGTGCAGGTTAAATAAATGCAGAAGTATGAGGAAAGTTGCACTAACGTGTGCTGTACAAGCTTTACATCTGTGTGCTTTCAGACCCATTTCCTGACCAGAGTCCAGACAGGAGGCAGTGTGAGGAGATGGAAGCAGGACGAGGCAGAAGATGAGCTTTACTCACTCATGAGGGAAAATATTCCAAAACAAGGGATAGATCAAAGAAAAAGAGCCAGGATTGTAATTTCAGAAAAATTGTCAGGACTGGATAGATCACTGACAACTGAGAAATGAGGGAGTATGTCAACCTAGGCAGGAGATTTAGATCCCTCTTTCAAAACAACTATGATTGACATTCTAAACAAGACAGATTGGACGCCAGAAAGAAGCACAGTGCATGGCATGGTGAGATAGAGAAGACTTAGCAAGGCATGTGGTGGTCATAGAGAGGATGTCATCATGGTAAATGGAGAGAGAATGGAGTCGGGAGTCAGGTAGGTCTAGACCATAGTTAAAATCAATTGATCTGTAATTGCTTACTTTACTTGCCTGCATTTTGACTCAGATGAATTCAGTGTTGTGAGTTCAAAGCAAGGATTGGATATACCGTGCAACTGCTAGCTCATGAAATTAAAATACAGGTGAGAGTTGACTTGATGAGTGGTGGCAGTGAGAAAACTGCCTGAGTGAGACAAAGGACGCTTTCTCTTCAAACCCAGGCACTTAAGAACAAAGGGAGAGTGATGGGGTGTTAGAGGTGAACCAAAGAGACAGAAGAACAGGCAGGAGCTAAGAGACCAGGATCAAAATAGCAAGGATTAATGGAGAGAATTTCAGAGGCAAAGTTAGTTTCATTTAAAGATAAACTGTTGCCCCAGGGTATGCACTGAGAGTGCTACCAAATGATATCAAAAGCACAGAAAAGAAGAAGAAGGAAAAAAGAGAACAAATCAAATGCTTGGAAGGAAAAAAAAAAAAAAGGAAATTATCTTACTCTTATGAAGACGATGGGTTTCTTCATACTATAGAGCACAGAGCTGCCAGCCCAGGCAAGTGAAATAGGTTGGGGTGGAGCGAGGGGCTACAACAAGACAGAGGGGAGAATAACACTCTGTATCACTGGCCAGAAAGATGAAACGTGCTTGATGAGTCTTGAGCACCGACCGGGCAGCTGCTTGTCCTGGGACCTTCCCTGCTCTGTGGTGGAGGCTGCATCCAGGGCCGGAAGGATTCCTGGGCACTGAGGTTGTGTTTGTAGAGAATGTTATTAGCTCTAAGAAATAGGGAAAGCTCCCCAGAGCAACTAGCCCGTCTTTAGAAATGGTGGATTGGAAAGAAAATATTTCCAACTCCCTCTCACACAGACAAGGATCAGGCCCACTGTGCTCTTTGCAAAGATTCCACTACAAGTCACAGCATTGGGTGTATACAGATTTCCCCCCAAAGCAAACAGTCCCTGAGCTCCTACTGTTTGTCTGGGCCCAGATTCCTGCAGGGAGGAGGGAGGACTTAGAGAAAATCACTGAACTCAACAAACACACTGTCTGCAAAGAAAATGTGACAAGTATTTAAATATGTATAAGAAAAAAGTAGAAAGGGATAGGACCGCTGTAGAGAGAAAGAGATGGTATTATTATTTTGTGAGCTCCTGATACATCTCAGGCTGCCTGGAATTGCCCTTGGCAGACTCAGCTTGAGAGGCTGTTTTCTTTGTTTTGTGGTGTATTTGCCTTCTTTCTGTACTCAACACTTAGCAATCTAGTGGTTTCATCATATTGTTGTCTGGGGGTCCATCCAGGAATGATACCACAAATAGCACCCAGAAAACCCAGCACTGTGTTAACAAGGGATTAAATCCATTCCTAAGTGAACTTGTGATTTTTCTTCAGTCACAGCATGCGCAGCTTTAAATCAGGCATAAGCCCAGGACAGGGTCCACAGCATCTTTTTGCAGCCTTCTTATTCAGATGTAAGAAATCTGTCTTTCCTTTTGCTTCATGAATTGTGCTGGCTCAGGACCCACATCCCAGGCGTGCAGAGCATGCTTGGTTCACATACCTCCACAGAGAGTTCATTCTCTAAGCTACCTCTGCCCATTGCTAGCTCAGCCTGCTTCTAGTTCTGCCTGCTTCCAGACGGAGCTCAGCAAGATGGTGACTTCAACTCTGCTCTCCGCAGAGGGCTTCAGTTATGCTCTGAGCTCCTGAGAGGTTCCTTTTGTTTGTGAACACAGTTCATCCATCATCACTGTTTAGTGCAAGGGAGGTTCACGGTGTGAAGTCCAGTACCATTCTGATCAGTGGTCTATGTCATCTCTTTTAATCTCTACAATACTCTGGGGAGGTCAGGAGCACCATAAATCATAGACCAGATTTCACTTAAAATTATTAGAATAAAAAAATTCACAGGCGGTTGGTCAGGTTGAAAGAAGTAGGAGTTAATATCTGTATTTTAACATAAATACATTGACTGGAAAATTATAACCTGACCAAACCATGCCTCTTAGTAAAGTAAGAACAGAAACTTGACTCCATATCTTTGGGGCTTCAGAGCCTACAGATGATTGTGCTTTATGGAAAAGGAATTCATGCCAGTCGTGTGCACAAGGATTCTATCAGTCCTGGAAAAATGAGTGAAGGATGGCAACATTTTAGACAGTGTGAGCCTATGATGGGCAAAGAATTGGACATCAGAAATATTGCATGTATTTCCAAAAAAGGCCAGTCCCTGAACTGAAGCATCCTTCTCTTCAATTATTGGTCAGTTAATTCATCTATTCCATCAATTCCAATAAATTCATGGAGTACTTTTACATGTCAAACCCTAGGCATTGAGAATGCAAAAGAAGAATCTCATAGACTGATAGGAGAAAAAGATATTTTTAGGAAAATGTTTGTTAGTCTATATATTAAAATATATGATAAGTAAATGACCAGGGTATCTTATAAACATAGAGAAGGATGATATCAACATTGGTTAGGGAAGAGGAAATTTTTTATAGAGTTTACATTTGAGTTTGTTCCTGAAAGATGTAGAATTGCAAGAAATGCAAAGAAAAAGTGTGGGCCTTCCAGGTTGAGGGGATGGCTGTGCAAACACGGGGAATGTGAGACGAATTGCAGCATGTTCAGGAATGGCCAATGGATCCATTGATCAGATCCCTTCTCTTCCACCCATCTTGCCCAGATGCAAAGACTGGATAGAGGTGGGAGAGGAAAGGGAACAGGTGTAGTCTAGAGAAAGTGTTTAGGACTGGTCTTCACTTAGACCAACCCTGCGCTGAAGCTATAGCTCCAGATGTGTTAGGAATGCTCCGGTCAGAATTTGGCCAAATTTGAGATGCCACTGCTGCAGGTGCTGCTGCCATTGCCCGGAGGTCTTTTCTCTAGGTGGCTGCGGCTACACTGCTACCCTCAACACTGCTGCTGCCAACACTGCTGCTGACCCCCAGAGGTCACCTGGAGGTCTTCTCTCTGGGTGCCACTGTAGCTACAGCTATAGCCCAGGACACCACTACTGCCACTGACCCCCTACCTGCTGCCAACACCACTGACTCGCTGACTGCTGCCACCGACTCCCACCACTACCGCTTCCACCACCACCCAGAGGTCCACTGCCAGGGAGACTCCAGGTTTGGTTGCATGCAGCTGTGTCCATCTTGAGATGCCAGCCTGGGGGTTTAGGGTGCCAGTGGGTTTGCTGCCACTGCCATCTTGGGGTGAAACCGCCCCTGTCTGGGGACACTGACACCGGAGGTTCAGTGTCAGGGTGCTTAGAGGTTTGACTGCGCATGGGGTCTTCCTCCTGGGAGTGCTGGTGGCCGCCACCTAGTTGCTGTTTCTCAGGATTGCTATCCCTGGTGGTCTGTCTCCAAATTCCAGTGGCATTGAGATCTTGGGATTGCAACATGGCCAAACCCAGGATATCTGAAGGCCAGATCGGTGGGATAGTGACTGGGTCTGCCAGGGCCCGTCTGGGCCAGGCAATCTTTTGAGAAGTCAGAGACAGAACTGAGAAACTTTCAACCTCTGACAGAGAGAGTTGTTCAATTTGCCATCAAGATTTATTTTATTTTTGTATTTTCCTTATCTAACATCTTTATCCACCATATTTGGAGCAAGGTATTTTTCATGCGTGAGTTTGTTGAGGATGGTGATATATGCATAGTGTTTTGCAATTCTGTTGTATATTCATATATTTTTAATTTTTTTCTCTTTATATTGTATTCTTCCTCTCACTTGTCTCTTTTCCTGGATTCCCTTTATACCTTTTCTCCACTTAACAGCCAATCTGTGTTGGTTCCTCTTCCACTCTTCCTATGGATTTTTACTTCCAGCTTCTCTCTTTCTCCCTTATAAACATCACATCCTACACTATTTCTGTTCTCTCTTTGTCCTCCATTTGAAATGGTAAGCCCTTTTAGCAAATTTTTTGTTTACAGTGTAGACAGTGATTTAACTCATCATTTCTGTTTATAGTGAGAAACCAGTAGATACCTTTGTGGAAGTTATTAGAGTTAAGGCTATATATTGTTCATACTGGGTGCTGTTGATATTAATTTCCCTTTAAAGGTGGGGTACTGGAAATCTTCAGGGACAATAAAGGTCTGCAGGGCAGAATTCGTACTGCCTCAAATCCATACAACTAGATAGGAAAACACACAAGCAATATGAAAAAACGGGAAACAAAGTGCTCCAAATAAACCAAAATGCCCCAATAAGAGAAGTCACTGACAATACAGTGAAAGAAACATCTGAGAAGGAGTTTAGAATGTACATAGTTAAGCTGGTCTGCAAAGTAAGGATGGTATAAAGAGTGAAATCAAAGAGAAAATACAGGAAGTGAAAGATGACTTCAATAAAGAGAAATTCTGAACCAAGAAAAGGAAGCAGAAATCCTCAAAATAAAGGAATCAATGAACCAAATTATAAATTCGATGGAAAGCATCACCAACAGACTAGACCATTTGGAAGACAGAACCTCAGACAATGAAGACAAAATATTTAATATTGAAAATAAAGTTGATCATGCAGACAAGATGGTAAGAATCCATGAACAGAACTTCCAAGAATTATGGAATAACAAGGAAAGACCAAATTTAAGAGTTATGGGGGCAGATGAAGGAGCAGAGATACAAACCAAAGGAATGCACAATCTGTTCAATGACAAAATGTCAGAAAATTTCCAAAACCTAAAGAATGAAATGGAAAATCAAATACAAGAGGCTTACAGGACCCCAAGTGTACAAAATTACAGTGAACCCATACCAACACACATTATAATGAGAATGACTAAACTATAGAATAAGGATAAAATCTTAAAGGCTGTGAGAGAACAAAAGGAAATTATGTGTAGGGGGAAATCAATTGGGATCTTGAACTGATTTCTCAACCCAGACCCTCAAACCTAGGAGGTGATGGAACAACATAGTTCAAACTCTGAAAGAAAATAGATACCAACAAAGCATTTTATATCCAGCAAAATTAAGTTTCAGATTTGAAGATGAAATAAAAACCTTCCATGATAAACAAAATTTAAAAGAATTCACAACTAGAGAGCCTGCATGACAGAACATTCTCAACAAAATATTCCATGAGAATAAAGTGAATTAAAAAAGTGGCTGGGGAGATAGCTCAGTTGGTAGAGTGCTTGCTTTGCAAGCACAAGGCCCTGGGTTCAATGCCCAGCACCAAAAAAAAAAAAAAAAAAAAAAAAAAAAAAAGTGAAAACCAGCAAAGGGAGGAACTACACTAAAGAAATAGTTAATTAAAGGAGAAACTAAATCAAATTAAAAACCAGAAATAAGCCAAAATGACCGGGAATACAAAGTCATATCTCAAAAATAACCTTGAATGGTAATGGCCTTAACTTATCAATCAAAAGACATAGACTGGCAGATTGAATTAAAAAACAAGATTCAACAATACACTGTCTCCAAGAGACTCACCTGATAGACAAAGACATCCACAGACTACAGGTGAAACAATGGGAAAAACATGTTACTCATACGGATTATGCAAACAAACAGAGGTTTCCATCCTCATATCAGATAAAGTGGACTTCAAGTCGAAGTTAATCAGAAGGGACAAAGAAGAACATTTCATTCTACTGAAGGGAATTGTACATCAGCAAGACATAACGATTTAAATATCTATGCCCCAAACAATACAGCATATATGTATATCAAACAAACCCTTCTAAATTTCAAGAATCAAATAGATCACAACACAATAATACTGGGTGACTTCAACAAAGCTCTCTCACTACTGGACAGATCTAAACAAAAACTAAATAAAGAAACTATAGAACTAAATAATACAATGAATAATTTAGACTTAACAGACATATATGGAATATTTCATCCATCAATGAGTGAATACACTTTTTTCTTGGCAGCAATGGATCCTTCTTATGCCACAAGGCAACTCTTAGTAAATACCAAAAAATGGAGATAATACCCTGCATTCTATCAGATCATAATGAAATGAAATTCAAAATCAATGATAAAATTAAAAATAGAAGCTACTCTGAGACTAAATAATACACTAAAGAGTGATGAGTAGATTGTAGAAGAAATCAAGGATGAAATGATAAAATACTTAGAGGTAAATGAGAATACTGATACAATATACCAAAATCTCTGGGATACTATGAAGGTAGTACTAAGAGGAAACTTTATTTCATTGAGCTCATTTATTAAAATAATAAAAAGTCAACAAATAAATGACCTAATATTACATCTCAAAGCCTTAGAAAAAGAAGAACAAATCAACACCAAAAATAATAGAAGATAGAAAACAGCTAAAATCTGAACTGAAATCAATGAAACAAAAGAAACAATTGAAAAAATTGACAAAACCAAAAGTTGGTTCTTCGAAAAAAAATCAACAAAATTGATAAACCCTTAGCTACACTAATGAACAGAAAAGGAGAGGAAACCCAAATTATTAAAATACATGATGAGAAAAGAAATATCACAATGGACACAACTAAAATACAGAAGATAATTAGAAATTATTTTGAAAATTTATACTCCAATAAAATAGAAAATATTAAAGATATCAATAAATTCTAGAGACATATGACCTGCTCAAACTGAATCAGGTCATACGTGATTTAAACAGAACGATTTCAAGTAATGAAATAGAAAATACAATCAAATTCGACTGTCATATACAACTAATTAGAACAAATTTAAAAACTAAAAAGAAAAAAAAGCCTGCCAATTAAGAAAAACCCAGGACCAGATGGATTCTCAGCCAAGTTCTACAAGAACTTCAAAGAAGAATTAACCTGATACTCCTCAAATTATTCTATGAAATAGAAAAGGAGGGAATGCTTCCAAACTCATTCTATGAGGCCACTTGATACCAAAGCCAGACAAAGACACATCAAGAAAAGAAAACTTCAGACCAATATTCCTGATGAACATAGATGCAAAATTCTCAATAAAATTTTGGCAAATCACATACAAAAACATATTTAAAAGATAGTTTACCATGATCAAGTTGGCTTTATCCCAGGGATGCAGAATTGGTTCAACATACAGAAATCAACAAAGATAATTCTTCATATCAATAGACTTAAAAAAAACAAGAATCAAATGATCAGATTAATAGATGCACAAAAAGCATTTCACAAAATACAGTACCCCTTCATGTTCAAAACACTAGAAAAACTAGGGCTAGTAGGAACATATCTCAACATCATAAAAGCCATATAGGCTAAACCCAAGGCCAACATAATTCTAAATGGAGAAAAATTGAAAGCATGCCTTCTAAAAACTGGAACAAGACAAGGATGCTCTCTTTTACCACTTCAATTCAACATTGTCCTTGAAACTCTAGCCAGAGCAATTAGACAGAAGAAATTAAATGTATATAAACAGGTAAAAAAGAACTCAAACTACCACTATTTGCTGATGACATGGTTCTATATTTAGGAGATCCAAAAAATTCCATCAAAAAATTTTTAGAATAAATGAATTCAGCAAAGTAGCAGGATATAAAATCAATACCCATAAATCAAACACATCCCTATATATCAGTAATAAATCCACTGAAAGAAAAATAAAGAAAACTACCCTATTCACAGTAGCCTCAAAAAAAAAAAAATACATGGGAATCAATCTAACAAGAGATGAAAGACCTTTACAATGGAAACTACAGAACAGTACAGAAAAAAATTGAAGAAAAACTTAGAAGATGGAAAGACCTCTCATGCTCCCGGATAAGCTGAATTAATATTATCAAAATGGCCATATACCAAAAGCATTATATAAATATAATGCAATTCCTATTAAAATCCCAATGAAATTCTTCATATAGCTAGAAAAAGCAATCATAAAATTCATTTGGAAAAATAAGAGACCCAGAATAGCCAAAGCAATTCTTAGCAAGAAAAGTAAAGCAGGAGGTATTACAATACCAGACCTCAAACTATGCTACCGAACTATGGTAATAAAAACAGCATAGTCCTGGCACCAAAACAGACACATATACCAATGGTACAGAAAAGAAGACACAGAGACAAATCCAAATAAATACAGTTATCCCATACTAGACAAAAGCAACAAAAACATTCACTGGAGAAATGATAGCCTATTCAACAGATGGTGCTGAGAAAAATGGAAATCCATATGTAGCAAAATGAAATTAAACCCCTATCTCTCATCCTGCACAAAACTCAATTCAAAGTGGATCAAAGACTTTGGCACTAGCTCAGAGACCCTGTGACTACTAGAAGAAAAAGTAGGCTCAAATCTTTACCATGTTGGCTTAGGATCTGACTTCCTTAAGCACAAGAAGTAAAATCAAGAATCAATTAATGGGATGAATTCAAACTAAAAACCTTCTTCTCAGCAAAAGAAACAACCAATAATGTGAAGAGAGACCATACAGACTGGGAGAAAATCTTTACCTCATGCACCTCAGGTAAAGCATTAATCTCTAGGATATATATATAAAAAAAAAACTCAGAAAACTTAACACACACACACACACACACAAAATAACCCAATCAATAAATGGGCTAAGGAACTGCACACACTTCACAGAAGATAAACAATTGATCAATAAATACATGAAAAAATGTTCAATATCCTTAGCAATTAAAGAAATGCAAATCAAAAGTACTCTAAGATTTCATCTCACTCCAATCAGAATGCCTACTATCAAGAATACCAGCAACAATAGGTTTGGCAAGGATGTTGGAAAAAAGGTACCTTCATACATTGCTGGTAGAAATGCAAATTGGTGCAGTCACTCTGGAAGGCAGTATGGAGATTCCTCAGAAAACTTGGAATGGACCCACCATTTGACCCAGCTATCCCATTCCTTGGCCTATTCCCAAAGGACTTAAAATCAGCATACTACAGTGATGCAGCCACATCAATGTTTATAGTAGCTCAACTCACAATAGCTAAACTGTGGAACCAACCTCAGTGCCCTTCAACAGATGAATGGATAAAGAAAATATACATACATATATATACACACACACAAATATACAAAATATATATACACACACACACACACAATGGAATATTTACTCAGCTTTAAAGAGTGAAATTATGGCATTTGCTGGTAAATGGATGGAGTTGGAGAATATCATGCTAAGCAAAATAAGTCAAACCCAAAAGACCAAAGGTTGAGTGTTTTCTCTGATATGCAGATACTAATTCAAAATGAGATGTTGGGGCACTAGGGAAGAACAGAGTTACTTTAGATTAGGTAGAGGGGAGTGAAGGGAGGAGAAGGATTATGGGTATAGGAATGATGATAGAATAAAGCAGACATTATTACCTCATGTACATTTATGACTGCATGACCAATGTGATCCTACAATATGTACAATCAGAAAAATGAGAAATTATACTCCATTTATATATGATTTATCAAAATGCATAAATGACTTCTACTGTCATATATAACTAATTATAACTAATCAGAACAAATAAAAATTATATATATGTATATACATGTATACATATATATATGTACATATATATATATGAAGGTTTGGCCAAATGCTGTGACTGAGGGTGCTGCCATGCTGGTCAGTACTGGACTTGTTACCAGCCTCATTCAAGAGCACTCACATGTACATGGTGTCTGATACAGAATCAAGAACATCCATATCTCCAACCACACATCCCTCTCTCCATAGCATTCCTAGTTGCTGTCTTGTTTTCCTCTTCCCAAGTAATGCTCAGAAAGAGGTGATGGGTAAGCACTGTCTTGATGGCACAGAGCTGTCAAAACACAGAATCTTATCCTGGAAACTTGCCATACAAACAGCTGTAATTCTATTTCATTCTAGAGCAAAAGATAAGGCGAAGATGTGTAGAAAGGGGACTAGGGAGTTGACGTACTAGGAAAGAAGACCAGCTAGGAGAAAGATTTAGAAAGGAGACTGGGGTGGGGTAGAGCAGGATGGTGAGAGACAAAGATGCACCTTCCATTTACTTTCTTTTTGTTTTTAAATTCCTCCCATTGTCTGACTACATAGCCATATTCCCCAAGGTCTGCCCTGAGTATTTCTAAATAAATATTATTTTTTGTCATTTTCTTTGCAAATCCAAACCGAGTCCAAGAACTGTGTGCTGAGAGTTGGAATCCAAAGGAAAGTAAGGCATAAATTCCATCTTCATGGAACCCACAATCTAATGAAAAAGAACATGCCCCAATGCATAGTATTAATAAAATATCAATAAATGGGATGGCCTAAAACTAAAAAGCTTTTTCTCAGCAAAGGATACAATCAAGACTGTGAAGAGAGAGCCTACAGAGTGGGAGAAAATCTTTTCCACACACACTTCAGATACAGCACTTATCTCCAAAAGAACTTACAAAACTTTACACCCAAAATACAAAGACCAATCAATAAATGGGCCAAGGAACTTGACAGACACTTTACAGAAGAATACACATAGGCAATTAATAAATATATGAAAAAGTGTTCAACATCTCTAGTAATTAGAGATAAGATTTCATCTTACTCCAGTTAGAATGCCTATTATCAAGAACACAAACAATAATAAATGTTGGTGTGGATATGGGGAAAAGGCACACTTTTACATTGCTGGTGAAGTTGCAAATTGGTGCAGCCACTCTGGAAAGCAGTATGGAGAATCCTCAGAAAACTTGAAATGGACCCACCTTTTGACCCAGTTATCCCACTCCTCATTTTATACCCAAAGGACTTAAAATCAGCAAACTACTGTAACACAGACACATCAATGTTTATAGTAGCTCAGTTCACAATAGCTAGATTGTGGAACCAACCTAGATGCCATTCAACAGATGAATGGATAAAGAAACTTTGGTATATATACATGATGGAATACTATTTAGCCATAAAGAATAATATTATGGCATTTGCAAATAAATGGATGGAATTGGAGAATATCATGCTAAGTGAAATAAGCCAAGCCCAAAAAACCAAAGGGACAAATGTTTTCCCTGATAAGTGGAGAATGATATATAATGGGGGGTGGGGATGTGGGAAGTGAGAGATGGGGGAACTTTAGAATATGTAGAAGGAAATGAGAGGGAAGAGGGTACCCTATGTACATGCATGATTACACGAATGGTATGAATCTACATTGTGTATGACCATAGAAATGAAATGAAGTACCCCATTTGTGTACAACGAATCAAAATGCAGTCTGTAAAAAATTTAAAGCTAAATAAAAAAATAATAAAAAGGAAAAAAATACTATAAATGCAATAAAAGAATTAAGTACAGAGAACTGAGAGGATACAGAAAAGAATATACCTTAGGGATCAAAGCAAGGATTTTTAAGGGATACAGATTCCTAAACTGGATATTTAAATATCCTAATCTTGATATTTAAAGATAAGTCACAATATTTTCAGTATTAATGACATTATTGATAATGATAATGACTCTCAATAGACATGACATGAAGTAATTATGTTGACTAATCCTGAATACATGTAAATATAACAACTGCTATAATATGAAGGGAAAGTAATGGAACCTTGATCAAGTTAGGAAACTAAGTTAATTTTCTAAATCTTTAACAGATCAAATAGAAAATAATAAATGCATTTTGGAGACACTAAATTGTATAATAATAAAGTTAATTTGATAGATGTACAGATTTTGTACTTCACAATGTTTTCAATTGATGTAGCATATTAAAAAACATAAGCATACATTCTAAACACACACAGACCTTTAATCCAATCTAAAAGTTGGAATTATATTAAAATAAAACATGAATTAGAATTAGTACTATTATGAATTTTTTTTAAATATCAATAAAACAAAATTCTGATAAATTTAACTTAGGGGTAGAAAGAAGAAATTTGTCAACTTTGGGAATAAGGAAATGGATTTGACTCTATGCATAATTGGCTAATATTTTAAGAAATTTCTTGAATAAATTCATGAGGGATATTCATCTATTGACTTCTTTTTCAATAATCTGTTTCTGATTTTAGAATCAGGTTGATGGTTCATGTATAAAATAACAAGGAAGCATTATTTCCCTTCTGTTTTCTGAAAAAGTTGTAAAATAGTGGAATTATTTTTTCCTTGAATGTTTGATAAAATTTATTTATGCTCCATATGCCTGGAATTCCTTTGTATCTTTTATAAGGAGCACAGTTGGATTCCACCCGCCATCTACCCTGCTTTTTTTTTAATCCCAATCTAAGAGGTTCTAACTTTCCATTGGAGTGTTGAGTTCATTTACATTTGTGCTATGTTTCTGTTACTACATTAAAGATACCTGAAGTAGTCCACTTATAAAGAGAAAAGGCTTATTATCTTGGTTCACAGTTTTAGAGGTTTTAATTCATGATTGGTTGGCCCTGTTGCTTTGGGCCTGCGGTGGCACATCATGGTGCGAGTGTATGGTGAAGTAAAAACCACTTGTCTCAAGGTTGGGAAGCAAAGTAATTTGAGAAAGAGACCAGGATCCCACAATCCTTTTAGAGGGCACACCCCCACTAACCTGAGGACATCCCACTAGGTGTTACCTCTTAAGGTTTCTACCACCTCCCCAATAGCGCCACCATGAGGATCAAGTCTTCACCACAAGGGCTTTCCAGGGCTATTTAACCCCCAAACCATGACGATATTCCATTTGATTATCCCTGTGATTGGATGAAAGCCCACAATCTTGCTGTTTTCCATATCTGTCTTCTGTTTTTGTTTTTCTGTATGTGTAGAGGGTTGCTAATAAAATACAATAATGTCTTTCATTCCCTCTATTGATTTCTCAACAATATTTATTTGGGGTTTTTTGTTTGTTTTCAGTGATCTCTCTAGGACTAACGATCAGTATTTTTAACTTGTACTATCTAGTTAGATTAATGTTGTGCCACTTCACACTGACATTTTCCACTTCTGAGATTACAATGCTCCACTTCACTCTTCACACCTCCCACTTAACACTTTTCAAATGTAAGAAAGAATAGTATGATTTTATGTACACAACTCCTTCCTTTAGTGCTATTGTGCCTTTTAAATTTTTCTCATACATAATAGAATCTACCTG
Organism: Sciurus carolinensis; assembly: GCF_902686445.1. Lineage (NCBI taxonomy): Eukaryota > Metazoa > Chordata > Mammalia > Rodentia > Sciuridae > Sciurus > Sciurus carolinensis. The sequence continues at coordinate 135,681,662 of NC_062217.1, forward strand.
AGGATGCTATTTTTGTTTTAAACACTCAGTTATTGTTTATGGAAATAAGAAGAAAAAATGCATAGTTTTATGTGCAACTGCTTATTTTTAGTTTCTGTTGCCTTTCTTTACTTCCTATTCTAAGTACCTGAATGGTATCATTTTGGCTTTAAGGACATCGTTGTGAATTTCTTCTATTGCAGGTCTGTCACCAACAAATTCTCTTGGTTTTGTTCATCAGAAAATGTTTTTATTAAACCCTCCCTTTTGAATGATCCAAACAATTCTGAGTTTACAGGCCTTGCTATAACTCCAGCCCCTTAAGGAGATCATTCCATTGTATTCTGGGCCTTCTCTCTTCTAGCTGAGAAGTTAGTGGTCATTGCCATCTTTGTTCACATATAAAAATTGTGGCCTTTTTTTCCCCACAGAATATTTGCAAGATTTTAATTTTGTGTGTGTGTGCGTGTGTGTGTGTGTGTGTGTGTTTTAATCAGTTTGACTATGATATGTCTGTTGGTGGTTTTTCTTGTATTTTTGTTTCTGCTTGGAGTTCAGTGAGCTTCTGTCTGTAAATCAGTGTTTTTCTTCAGATTTTATAACTGAAGCATTTTACAATTAAAGCATTTTTTCTTTATTGGTTTATTCTTTTGGAAATCTTAGCTGAGTCCCTATTGAAATTTTTACTATCTTTCCTTGAAGATTAGATGAATTATTTGGACCTATATTGAAGTTAAATGTCTCTTTTTCTCCCTACTTCCAGTCTGATAATATGAATATTCAATGAATTTTTTATTTCAAAAGTAGTTTTCAAAACTTGCTTTTGACTACTTTCTTACAGTTTCCATTTCTTTGTGGTGATTCCTGGTCTTTTCACTTGTTACAATAATGTTTTATTTAATTTTTAAACACATTTCTATAAGTTCTTGGAACACTTTTATAGTAACTGCCTTAAAATTTTGTGGGGTTCTAATTTTTTTCTGCTTAATCCATATTAAGGGCCATCTTGTGGTCAGTCTCTATTAACGCACCCCCCAATGGGTATGGTTCATATTTTCTGAGGTCTCAATTTTCAGCAATTTTTGACTATATTAAGCATAGTTGTGTTAAGTTGCTTGAATTTTGAATTCTGTTATCTTCTTGTGAAGAGTATTGGGTTTGTTCAAGTAGGTAATTTGACTACTGCCTGTTCCTCTTGAAATTGAGTAGATTTTCTTTACTTTTTATTGTGGAAGATCCATTGAAAGCCAAATCTGTTTCTCTCACCTAACTTGACAAGACTAAACCTCCAAACTCTGCCCCTGTCCAGGTTCATGTTGGAGTTTCCTTCTGGCCTTTGTTGGAGAGGTCTAAATTAGCCCCATGTGAGGGAAGGATTAAGGATATCTCAAGAGAATGCCTCTGAATCTTCCAAGTCTCTCTTTCACTTTACACAACCTACCTCTTCATCAAAGACTGGTGGGGACTCAGGAGGAAATCTCTTCTCAACTTTCTGCACTCAAGTGCCTGCCTTTTAAACTCCAGAAACTTCCTTTCCTCAAACCCTAATATCTGCCTTCTTTGATCCATGATAATTGCTGTTCACTGCTTGGAGTCTAGTTCATTGTACTTCCATCATGAAAATGTACCCCAGACAGAAATGTCAGGTCAGGTTGGGGTTCACCTAATGGCTTACTCTTTTTTAAAAAATCTTTTTAAATTTTTTGTTCTAATTAGTTATACATGGCAGTAGAATGCATTTTTGCATTTTGATAAATCATATATAAATGGAGTATAATTTCCCATTTTTCTGATTGTACATACTATAGGACCACCCTACTCTTCTTCTCCAATGACTATCATACTCTTCATTTCCCCCACTATAAGTGAACAAATCTTCCAATTTTTGCACATTACTTACCAATACGTATTTTCTGTTTCTGTAATGATATCCACCCTAGTGGATATGAAGTGGTCTGTTACTGTGTGTGTTTTTAAAATAATTTTTCACTTCCTTGAATTGATTATTGATGTTGTCTTTTCATGTCTTTATTGGCCATGTGTGTATTTTATTTGATTAAATGTCTATTCAAGTCCTTTGTCCATTTTTAAAATTAATCTTTCATTGTTGTTGAGTTGTTGAAGTTCTTTATATTTTTTAGTTGTTAATTCTGATTGTACATAGTAACCAAGTGAGCATTTTAAGTATGTAAATTATATCCTCTCCATTCATTGTTTTAAACTTTTCAGAGGATTTCCATTGCATGTAGCGTAAAGAAACTGCCATCTACCAGATCATGGTCAAGACTCTGTAACTATAGCTAAGGGATCTTCCTTAAAACCTGAAAATATTTTTACCTCAGAATATTTGCATCTGCCAGATTCCTGGATTTTAACTGCCTCAACTTTTCATATAACCAACTCTGTCTCATTTTCTATAATTTAGCTTAAATATCAGTTTTTAAAAGATTCTCCACTGATCTCTTTATAAAAGTTCTACCCCTACCCTCACTGTTCTTTATCACGGGCTCCTGTAGCTCTTCCGAGTGGTACTAATCACAGTTCTGAAGGCAGCACTTATTTACTTTTGTGTCAAATATTTCTCCAGCTATGAGGGGAGGCATCGCCTCCTTTGCTATAATATGTGAACTACGTGAGAATAACTGTATGTCTCCTGTGCTCACTCTGGTGTCACCTTGACAAGAATGCACAGAAGCTTTAATATTCACAAATCTTTGATACCATTAATCACATTTGTAGGTCAAAAATAATCTCAGTAGGTCTTTAAAAAGACTTTGATAAAATTAAACATCTATGCTTGGTAAAACTAGGAATCTGAAATGAGGTAAGATGGGGTCAATGTAATTGAAGATCAATCTGCAAATGAAACCCAATGTAATTAGGATCAAAGTAATAAACATTATAAAGAAGGAAGCATATTAACCAGAATGACTTTACAGTGGGATTCACTGGCCCCCTTTTTTCTTGGCAGACTAGGTTAGTAGATACGATACCCTGCTCCAAAGTTAATATAATCTGGTTAGAATCTTGTTAGAATCATGGTTTGCTGCTCACGAGTTTGCCTTACTGGTAACTTGATCTCTGCCAGTCTCTGTGGCACTAAAATTTATAATTTACTCTGCACAGGATCTAGCAATCAAGTAGGAACTCAGTGGGGGCTATTGTCTTTTTAAATGTTTCTAGGATGAACTTTTGTGAATTAGAAGACCACCTATTAAAAACAAATATTACCCAAAATGAAGACTAAAGAATCTTAAGAGCCAGAACTAGTTACAATCCTGTCTGCTATAATCTGCTCTCTCCTACTTCATCTTTTTTTTTTTTTTTCCTTCCATTTGTGTTTCACTCCTTGGATGGCCCTGAATTTCTTGGTGACTTGGCAATAATTATAGAAGCAAAAACTAAGACATAGTAAAATGTAGGACATGCTTAGTGGTACTCTGCAGTTATTGATCCAAAACTGGGTCTGTCTTTGCTATCCCTTCTGCCAGCCAGCTTGTGAACTACAAGAGGGTATTGTCCTTGTTGATCCTCAGTCCCTAGCACCTAGTATGTGTCTTCAAAAACTAGTTTGTGTCCTGGAAAGAAAGAAGGAAGGAGTATGGGGAAAAGGAAGGAGGGAGAAAGGGCAGGGAGAAGAAATTTTTAGAGACCAATTCAGTCATGTTGCTAGTGTTTTTATTATATTGAATTCCTCACCTTTTCTTCTTCCGCAGCAGTTCTTAAAATAACCTAAACCTATGATCCATGAAACTGGAAAAGAAATGAAATCAGAGGTAATCTGATTTCATTCTGACTCCCTTTGCTATTGTCTCTGAGGCAATTGGGAACAACTGAGAGACGGTTCCTAGTGGGGGAAATTAAGTGTGCTCTGTCAGATACATCATGTGTAGCTGTGGGACAGGCCTGTGTTCAAAGCAAGGCAGGTTGAAGTTTCTAGAAAGCATTTAGGCTCAAATTTTCTCTCTGTCCTCCATCAGGCGAGCTACACCTAAGAGCATCAGTCACATTTTCCTCCTCTAAGTCATCACGTGTACCTCCTGTGGCTGGAGAAAGACCTTCCATCAGAGATAAGAGTGCTCAGTAATTAGTAAGTCTTTGAGTAGCCAGACAATGACAAAATTAGCCTGAATTGATTAGATAAATTAGGACACAGGCAAAATTGGAGTTTATAACAATAGAGACTCACAGGAAAATACCAGTTTGTCCTCTGTATCCATGGGCTCTGCATTCATGAATTCAACCAGCCACAGACAAAAATATTTGAAAAAAAATGTGTCTATGCTGAAGACATACAGAGATTTTTTTCTTCCATTATTCCCTAAACAATACAGGCTAACAACTTTTTACATAGCATTTACATTGTATTAAGTATTGTCAGTAATCTAGAAATGATTTATAGTACGTAGAAGGACATAGGCTCTCTCTTCATGCTCTTCTTTCCTTTGCTGTGCAGAAATTTTTTGATTTGATGTTGTCCCACTTATTGATTATTGGTTTTATTTCTTAAGCTCCAAGAACTTTGTTAAGGAAATCAGTGTCTGTACCTGGATGTTGGAGTGTTGACCCTGTTTTCTTCTAGCAGTTGCAAAGTTTCTGGTCTAATTCCTAGGTCTCTAATCCACTTTGAGCTGACTTCTGTGCAGGATGAGAGACAGGGATCTAGTTTAATTCCCCTACATGTGAATATCCAGTTTTCCCAGCAACATTTGTTAGAAAGGCTATCTTTTCTCCAATCATGTTTTTGGCAGCTTTGTCAAGTATTAGATGATTATATCTATGTGGGTTTTTCTCTGTGTCTTCTACTCTATTCCACTGGTCTTCATGTCTGATTTGATACTACTACCATGCTGTTTTTGTTACTTTAGCTCTATAGTATAATTTGAGATGGGAGATCAGTGGAATAGAGGAAGGGGATTGAGTGAAAGGGAGGAGGGGTGGGAAAAGAAAGGAACTATGGAATGAAATTGACCAAATTATGCTATGTATATATATGAATGTACCATAGTGAACTCCACCTTTATATAAATCTATAAAGCACCAATTAAAAAGCAATAAGAAAAGAAGAAAAATATACAGAAGAATGTGCTTAGGCTAAAAGAAAACACTACATTTCATATAAGTAACTTTGAGCATCCATTGACTTGGGTATCCTCAGGGGTCCTTGAACCAATCCTCTGCAGATACTGAAGGACAACTGTCTTTCATAGAAGCCTGTCACCTCTGTGTTTGCTATGGTGAAATCAGTCCAGCCCTGTGCTCCATTCTGCTATGGTATAAATGTGTGTGTGCAACTACAAATGTGTGTGGTGTGGAATTGAATGTGGCTTAGTGTATGTGTCAGGGGTTGAGGAGAGCCACAGAGAAAAACATATAGCAGCAGAAGAGATTAGGTCTTTCCCTCTTTTTCCTTCCATGTTCTATGTTTGGTTTCAGAGTGTTCTGGTCTGGGAACTGTCAGAAGACAGGCTGCCAATCTCTTGGATTCAAGGCTGTACTTAGCTGTCCTGGGAATGAGAGTTTCACCCTGATAATCCCTCAGATAAAACAACTTCAAAACTCTGGGAATAGATCAAGCATGGTGTAGAGCTCTTAGTGAGCCATCAATGATTTAAGAAAAAATAAAAAGGATCCATTAAGAGATGCATGGTCACTGAATTGGTCATATGGGTGTTCTCTGAGACTGGAAACTGCTGTGGAATTGAGAGGGTGCCTGGAAATGGAACATGAGTCATGTGTTGTTGGTGGGAGCAGACAGTCCAAGGAGTGTGGAGGGTAGGTGCACGTAGCAGAGGTCCGAGGTGGCAGGAGAGACCCAGGTAAGGAGACAGGGGAGAAGAGGGAGAGAGTATCCAAGGCTTGATCCTGGGTTCCAAACTTTCAGATTTTAGACTCACTCTGCAAGTTGGAACATCTTTTCTTTAAACCTTTATGACACAGTGACAGATGTCTCAGAAGTGCACTTTTATTTCATTCTTTGCATGGCTTTGGATGACAGGTATTATTATTCCCATTTTACAAATAAAGGACAGAGAAGGGAGTTAAGAAACTTGTCTGAGAACTCCTGCAAAAACCTGTGCTTCCCCCACCCCTGACACTTCTATCACATCACTTCTGTCCTGGAAAATCTCTTCTGCTGGTAGTCTGCTTGTCACTCAGGCAACTTGACCTTGGCTTTTCAGACTATGAACAAGGGCTTTGACCTAGAAGGTTCTGTAAGATCTCATCTTGCTCTAATGTTCTAGGCATTTCAGGAAGGGACAGAGGGAGAGGACCCAGTTAAAACATATCACTAAAATACACAGAAAGTGAATTGATTCTTGTATTCCACAAATAATGGTTTGTGGTTCTCTGTATGCCACAGCGTAGCCATTTGAATGTAGAAATTGTCTCCTTCAGATCCCAGCTGAGTAAGAAACTGTGTGAGCTTAGACAGTTCCTTAACATCTCTGAACTCCAGTTTCTTACTGGAAAATGGGGGCAGTTGTATGACTTGAAACAGCTTATGAAGGATTAAATGAAATAATCATTCCATTTCTTTGCATAAAGATGAATGGATAAAGAAACTGTGGTATATATACACAATGGAATATTACTCAGCCATAAAGAAGAATAAAATTATGGCATTCGCAGGCAAATGGATGCAGTTGGAGAATATCATGCTAAGTGAGATAAGCCAATCCCCAAGAAACAAAGGATAAATGATCTCTCTGATAAGCGAATGATGATACCTAATGGGGGATGGGAGGGAGGCAAGAATGGAGGAAGGATAAATTGTATAGAGGAAAACAGGGGTGGGGGGGAAGAAAAACAACAAATTGAGACAAACACCATTTCCCTATGTACATGTATGATTACACAAATGGTATGACTCTACTTCATGTATAACCAGAGAAATAAGTTGTACCCCATTTGTTTACAATGAATCAAAATAAATAATTAAAAAAAAAAGGCACAAATACTTCCCATCCAATGGCTGATCTCCATGAATCTGGGTCAGTCTTTGCTAACATAAAAGGAACCTCATTCTCATGGATTCTGCTAGCCCAGTTCTCCTTTAAGTGAAAAGTGTGTATCCATGTCTGAGATCTGGTGAGTGAAATTTTATTCAAACTTCACGATTACTTTTGAGCTACTGGTCAATGTCCATGTGCTATGAAGGGCCGGGCGGGAGAGTGCCAAAGTGGCATACATTTACAGGGCAAAAATGCTCAGAATGCTCCTAGGAAGGAGTGAACAGGGCTGCCGATGTCACAGGCCCTCATGTGCCACTAGGAGCTGAATACCACTGGGAAAATCATACGTGAATTAGGAACGGTCATTTGGAATCACTGATAGGTGACCACCTCCCCCCACATTCTAACCCAGGTTGGGAATACAAAGCTCTGTCCAGTATCAGAGAAGAACACTGGTGCTTTTGCAAGAGGTAAGTGAAAATCCAGTTCTAGACACCAGAGGAGCTATCATTTCTGTGCTTTGAATATCTGAGTTTAGAGGAAGTAGCTTTGTGTGTGGAAAAAAGCTAAAGAAGAAAGCCGCTTCCAGAAGTTTCCTTTTAGACAGATTCCACTGAGATGGGAGTGAAGAAGAGGGAGGCTGCAGGACACAGGGAGGTGAGCCGAAAACGAGAGCTAGTGGGGACTCACATGTGATATGTCTTCTATGAGATCCAGGTAGCTGCACACGTGAGGTCAATGGAGGCCAGCCTTCACAAGAGGATGGAAAAGTCTTACAAGAGCTCCTTCCCATACTCTGAAAAGACTGTTGTCCCCACTCTGGTTGGGGAGAGTAGGGCTCAGGTTACACTAAAGGTATAGAGTGGTCATAGCTTTGCACGGGAACTGATTAACTTGGCACATGTATTATCTCCCTAAACCTCACAATGATACAGATTAGGGGTGATGAACACTCAAAGATAAAGACCTCATCCAGAATCATATATTTTTTAGGCATGAGAAAATACTCTTTGAATGGATAAAGAGGATTTTTCTTGGTTTGGGTTCAGCTATATCTTACTCTGTAGCTAGAGTCAGAGTTAACACCGCCTGTGACAGAGCTTAGAGAGCCAGGGGGCAAGAACAGTTTGTGACTATGATCAATGCTTAGTCTAGACTGTGCTGTGTTGAAGGTTGGGCTCAAATCAAACTAGGGCCTGATCCGCTTTCTGCTTCGGCGTCTTCACACTTAGAGTCTGTCCTGCAGATGTGGGGCTCACGTTCCTCCCACTCACCTCTGAGTTAGCAGTCTCTATCACTCCGCACGCTATCTCCCATATATAGACTGTTCCACTGTAGACCATGGACCGCCCGTGCTCCTCAGTGCTATATCCTGGAAAAGGCTCTGCTTCAAAATGGCAAGGCCGGGATGTTGCCAGGTGATATAGGACGCTGCTTCCCGATAGGCCATGCTATTCTCACACCTTCTGCATGACAACAAAACACAAGCTGGCGATAGAGGATAACCCACAATTGCATCATGGATGATTTCATTGCAGTTGTAGTTAAACTTAACTGCAATTAGATTATCAGGCAATTAAAATGAACCAGGGAGGCCATCTTGGCTGGATCTCTGTCCAGGCTCTTCTGCAGCTCTCCCGGTGACCTGCAGGAAAGGAGAGTGCAGCTGAAAGCATGGGAAGTTGAGCTTCCCTCATCACTGGTCCTCTCTTCTCTTGGCTAATTTCCATTTCCTTCCCTGAAGACACACACACACACAATCCAAAACTACCGTGACCCAAATGTGTAACATACGGCGCAATTAGTAAAACGGCATTAAGAACCAAATTGGTCCTCCACTGCCGCTTTTCAGATAATGAGAGGGAAGGAAGACGAGGAAAACAATTCCAAAGCAAATAGCTGGGACATGGTGTGAAGTTCTCCAAGGAAGAAAGCTCTGAAGATAGTCTCAGTCTCAGGATCCAGGGCTTCGCCTTAAGGAAAATACCTGCATGATTTTCTTTCTGAAAAACAGTAATTCTAAAAGCAACTTGGCCATATATAACCTCAAAATGACTAAAATCATTGCTCCACTAACTTCATTTCTAGGGACCTTTTGTAAAGAAACCACAAAATACATAAACTGAGATTTATTTCAACATTGATCATAACAGTGAAAACTTGAAAATAATTTGGAAGGACAGGGACATGGGGATAGTTAAGAAAATCATAATGGGAACAAACAATGGAAAAATTATGCAACCATCAAAAATGATGTTTACAAGGAATTCTTAATAACACAGGGAGATGCTTCTGATAGAATTTTAAACCAACAGCAGCACATAAATCTACAAGTGCAGTGTGATCTCAACTGTTTAATCTACCAGTTGATGCCTTCATCTAGCTAAAAAGCTCATTGTAAATACATTAAAAGTATAAATAGTGATTATTGCTGGATTTTGAGCTCTTGGGTGAGTTTAAAAGTTCTTTTGTTATTTTAAGTATCTTGCAAACGATTTCATAAAGGATATGTAATGCTTTGATATTCTGAAGAAAAATATGCCTCCTTTGAATTAAAAATTTCTTCTCTTCCCCTGCCTGTTCTTTTTCCCATACCAAGTAAGGCTCCCTCTCATATAAAAGGTCATGAACTTTTTCTCTACTACCAATACTTTCTTCAGCTCCCAGAAAGACAAATTCTGGAACCCCAAAATGCAGACTCTCTGAAGTTCTCCAGGTCCCAGTTTAGGGACAGTTCTTTGCTTCCACAGGGCCAGCTCACCTGTCCACTCAAAGCAACTGCTTATAAAGTGTCCAGAGCCAGTAGCATGAGTATCAGGTGACAAAACCCTCTTTGAAAAGTGGTATTAATCTCAAAAATTGTAACTAAAGAGACTAGAGTCACAGCTCCAATCTCTTCCTACCTTCATACCCAATGTGTGGTCCCTGGGTTCTCAGCATCAGCATCACCCAGGAACTTGCTAGAAATGCAAATCTGTGGACCTCACTCCAGACCTACTGAATTGGATTCTGCATTTCACAAGTTCCCTGGGTGAATACCGTGTACATTAAAGTTTGAGAAATGCCATTTGATAAAATAGGTTTGCAGCAATCAAATTTAATAAAACAAGCACAAGATGATGAGACAAGCACCAAACCTTTAGTACCAGCTCTGTAACCAAGAAACTGAATGACCTTGAAAAGCTGGGTACCCTTGCCTGAGGAATATAACATCTAGATTTTAGTTTCTGCATCTGTAAGATGGGGAAAATAAAATATCTTCACTATAGGGTTTGGATGGATTGAATTTAATTAGCATAAAACTTTTAGGATACTACCCAAAATGGAATAAAAATTAAAAGATTTTTATCATTATTATTGTGATTATGCGTGACAGTCATAAGGATCGAATGAGATAATGAATACTTAAGGCAGCTGCAGATGGAAGAGATTCTTATGCAGATGTGAAGAGAAATTATTTTACAGATGTTAGGAATCATCCTTATTCTGAAAACTGAGGGTGAAATGATACTTGGTAAAAAGAGTGAAAATACAGGTTCATGAATGAGTTTCAATTCCTTGAACCTGATTTTACACAGAGAATTAGCAGGGGCAAAAGGAGACAGGATAGAGTGAAGGTCCCAAGGCTCCTGGCTTCCCTCATTATTCTCAGTTCCTTCCCACTCAGGAAAGATTTGGGGAAAAGGACACCCTCATTAGGAGAATTAAGGAAAGTTTCAGTGAATTTGTTCTCACTCCCCAAGGAATACTTACCAGACAATCCCTTGCTCCCAAGGCTGCCAGGTAAGTAATTTTTGCAAATTCTTCTCATTTTCAGATGCTTGGAGGCTCTGCCTTTATGTCCTTGAACTAAGAGAAAGAATGAGCTTTACATGAGCCAAGTTAGCTGTCAAGGTAAGTGGCCAACTGCCTTGAACAGGGACTAGATAAGAGAAAAGGTTTAAGAAATGGTTCCAATCAACTTGGCCTTGAATCAAAGCAACAGGGAGATGTCCTAGGGAAGAGGGCAGATTTTGAAAGGTAAAGAACAGAATGGGCCCAAGTTGGGGGAAGTGAATGTGAAAATAGCTGTCAGAGGAGCAGGAATAGAACTCCATGGGGAAATAGGTGAGTACTTCTTCCTTTAATATTAGCCCTTAACCAATTAAACAGAATCTTGGTTGCACTAGTCAAAATCCTAGTGGAGACATTGATCATAAAACAAATTGACCTAATAAACTTGATCCTCAAAATTTTGAGTTCCTGACCATGCCACAGAGATTGTTTTTCTGGTACAGGCACTGGACAGGACCTGATTTGGTCTTGATTTGGTCTCGTTCAGCACTTTGCCCAGTGGAGGCTTTATATGTACATCTTCTTAGATCTTCCTCTGACCTTAAACTTGCTGTTGTTCACACTTTCATATAAGTGATCATACTTTCACCTGGCCTCCTGCATGCCTTGTTGACTACTCTTCCTCTGAACTTTTTCATTTGGTCTTCCCCAAGCTGACTTGGTACCTCCCCTAGAGTTCTATTATCTGCTCTTGGACAGAGGATGCAGACTTAACTGCTTTAGGGTCAGGGGAAGAAGATAATGTATAAATAGACAGATGAATGGTGTGAAAAATTAGAAATGATAAGCTTTGCTTGAAAGAATTTGGGACTCTTTTTCTGAATCCGTTGTCCTGACAAGATTGATCTATCCCTAAAATCTGGCTATTATCACTTACAAATGTCCATCTCATGTTTGAGTCAGGATCTCACTGTGTCTTTAAAAAAAAAAAAAAAAGTGAGCCAAGGTTGGATTTCTAATGAGGTCAGTGGGGTGTCAGGGATCAGTAGTTTCAACAGGAGAATGAATGTAGTCATTTGTCTGATCTTCTCCACTGTCTTTAGCCCTTTGTGCTATTTCAGGTCACATTCCAATTTTATCTTGATATCAACTTGGCTTCCTGGGCTTTTAAGCAATGTCTTATGATCAAGAAGTTCTAGTTTCCAAGATTCATGCAAGAAGCACACATGCCAGAGGCCTCCAGTGTTACCCATTGCCTCCTTCTGGCCTGTTTCTCTTTTCATGACAGCTGCAGTGTTTGGTTTCATGCAAGTTTGGCCTCATCTAGTAGGGACGGTATCCCACTTCACGCAGAAGCCAGGCACCTGTCAGCTTTGCTTCTCTTCCAGGACCTTGTCAGACAACCATGGTTCTCTCTTAGTCCATGTATAAACATAGCCAGAAACACCTAGAATTAAACCAAGCTTTCCATCTCTATCCCATTCTTGGTTCCTATGCATCTGTCAGCCATGTCTGAGATTCTCATTCTGCCCCTTAGAATAACACACCTTCAAACACAGTGCCTGTCCTTCACTTTTTCTCCCACCCCTCAACTGACTCCTATTCATTATTCACAGTCCACTGCCTTTTGAATTACTGTAAAAAAAGACTTTCATCATGACCCCACTCCCTTTATCCATTGGTATTAGGTCCTTTCTTTTCATTTCCATTCTTCTCTGAATCTTGCCAACATAGAAGTACTTACTATTTTTTCTTGTAACCAATAATTTTTTTTTCTTTCTCTCCCACATGTATGGTAAGGTCTGTAAAGGGCAGACTTTTCAATCACCTGTATTTTTGCATTTCTATTGTGTGTGTGGCTAATGGTTTAAGCCAATATTTGTTGAATGAATGAATGACTTGTTGTTATGCTCAGAATCCTATTGCCATGAAATATACTATTTTGCATAAGACTAATTTTGGATCAAAATTAGTAAATACTTCATGGGAATTTATTTTGCACCATGAACCTTTATTTGAACTAAAAAAAAAATTACTCAAGAGAGTGAGGGAAATGAATATATATGCAGCAAACCTGACAATAAAAGTTTTAATTATTTAATGAGTCAGAGAGCAGGTAAATGCATGACTGATTGTTTCATGGACCTAGGGGGTTATGAGAAAGGGCTAGAGACCAATATTATTAATTCAGGAAACACAGGGTGTCTAGTTAATGCCACTTTACATGTATAGTAAGACTGAACTTATGTGACAAATACGTCACTATTCACCAAACTGTAATTACTTTGAAAGTAAAAGATTGGTTTGAATAAATTCGAAAACTTCTAGTACATTGAAGGTAAAATTTGAGTTCCAGACAAAGGAAATCCTAATAATGAATGATCCTTAGTTTCATCAGAGATTTTGGTTAACAGTAGACTATTCACGCCTGATATCTCTCTGCCGAAACTGAATCCAAGTAGAACTATTAAGGATAGTTGTGAAAACTAATTGTTAGGACTACCACAAATTTCATTGATCTATATAGGAAGAGGAAGAATCATTGCTACCTGATATGAGGTTTCAGGTCACTGTTACAAAGGTACAATTTCTGTTACTGTAGTGTTGATTTTGTCACCTTCATCACCTGTCCACCTCTGCAAATGTCTAGAGAAACAACTTTTTATAACATTAACATCGTGGGTACCAAAGTGAGTCTTTTATTCAAATATTTTTCAAGCTTGAACAATTTGGTTTTCTTCTCGGAACCTTGGTTCATTTACCTGTCAACCTAAATAACAGAGATTTCAAAAATAAAAAATGATATAGCAGAGCATTACAATGGGAATACATGTTCCATATGAACTATGAGCATCTTCAAAGAGGTTGAGCAAGATGAAGTTCTTAAAGGCAAAAATAAGAAGGGTTATGTTGATATTTTGAAATACTAACCCTGGATCACAAAGATAAGATGCTGGGCAATGTTCTCATAGGAGTCTTTTTTGTGTAAGGTTGTGTTGGCCTCCATGAATGTTGTGGTTCTGCCTGTCTCTTCTGATGGTTACTATCAGACGGTGACTGAGAATCCTTTTATCGTAACCCCTTGCTTATTTACTTATTTGATTAGGGTTAACATAAGCAACTCCATTTTGATTCTGATAGTTTTCACACCTGAGGCACTGGGGCAAAACTGCACATCTCACAGAATCCAGTGAGGTGATAGTCAAGTAGGCCTGGACAGGTATCTTTCCTTCCCCAGAATTAATATCCCTGCTATTGGGATTCCTCTGCTCAACTTCTGAGATTCTTGGTATTTCTGCTCCCTCTGTGCTCCTCTGGTCAAAAGTTCAGTGTCAGAAAGAATTAAGAGGGAAGACAATTTGGAGCCTAGAACCCAAGGACAAGAACTTCTTACCTCTTCTTTACAAGGTCTCCCAAGTTGCAGTTTCTTGCTTGAACAGGAGAAGCCTCAAATAAGGAGGTTGCAGAGAATGGGAGATTCTGGAATTTTCATCTTCAGTTATGTAAAATGACAATATTTGAAATGGATGTGTAAGTGTCCATATGTTATTATTATAATCTCATACTTTATCTTCATTTCTGATTGCTATATAATCAGCAATAGCTTGGAACACTTCAGCCTTTAGTTTCTTCCTCTGTTAAGCAAGTAATGATCTGTAAACAAACACTTAAGTAAGTGCTACTTTAAAGGACCTTTCTATCCTTTTGTAATGGTAAGAATCATTTCAGAGTGCAAATGAGTCCACCCTCTAAATTGCAAGCAGGATATTCAGGGACTCCATTTACCTATGTAGTTTAGAACTTACATGTTTCAGAGTATATACTAACTTTCTATTGCTTCTATAAAAAATTACTAGACTTGCCAGGAAAAAATAAACTATCTTTCTTTCTTGCTTTTTCTTAACTAGTCCATACTTCTGTAGGTCAGAAATCTTATCCAGAGATTCTGAGTTCTAGTCTCAGGGTTTCACAGGACAGAAATCAAGTTGTGGCCGAACTGGATTCTTTTTTGAAGGATCTGGGAAAGAACCCATCTTCAGTCTTTATTCATGTCATTGACAGAATTAACTTCTTGTGGGACTGAGGTCCCCATTTCCTTGTTGGCTCTCTGCTGGAGGCCACTATGTGCTCCAGAGACTGAGAGTACCTATTTCCTTCTTATGTGGTCCTCTCCATCTTCAAGACACAGTACATTCTTTCTTTTCAAATTTCCCTTTTCCCTTTTCTTTTACTTCTCCTACCCTTTAGAGAAACAAACAATGACATTTGTTAAAGTAAAGTAGAACAGACTTCACTCAGGACCATCACAACAGGTATAGGGACCACAGCAATAGAATTTTGCAGCTGGGGAGAGATTGAACTCAACTTCAAATTGAGCATGGGCAAGTGGGAATTTATAGAGAAGGAGTAGGCTAGGGGTCAAGAGATGGAAAATTACAAGAAGTAACAGCAGGAAGTTCTCTGAAGAAGCCACATGGATACTCAAGATCCTGTAGCCTGCTTGACCTTGACTGACAAGAACATCATGATTGTGGAGAGATGGAATGTTGTAGGTCAAGAGTCAAAATCATCTTGTGCTACCTCAGGCTCTTTAATAGTCATTTACCTTAGCTTTTGTATCTGGCCTAACATTCTCATGGCCATTATGTAAACGCTTCAGAATATCTCACTAAGCTTAGCAGCTCTCTAACCTCTGACAATCCTAAAGATGAGAGTGCTGCAAGGTAACAGCTAAAACCAGCCCAGCTGATTCTTGATGATCCCTGCCCCCCCATGTGATTGGTAAATGCATTGACTCCTTTCTTTTGTTGTGTAGCAATATAAATTTACATAACCTCCACCATGGTGGGGCATGTCATTCAGTGTAACTTGAATCCATGTTCCCAGGTCATGGTCACTTACATTTGGCTACAAATGAACTATGTTCTTAGATCCTTTAAATCAGAGTTGTTATTTTAAATGGACAGGAGTAAAGGGGATTCTGGCTAAACCAAACTATCAGGATTCTTGCTGAAGACAGGTCAGTATGCTCAGATATTACCTGGTGGATGGTGCAAGATGAGGAACCTAATCATATATGGAGGGTGATCGGATATCCTGGGTCAGTGGTGGTTTTTGCTAAATTGACTTGACAGAGTTCTTATTAAATCTGAATTTTATAGGGAAGTGCCCAGATAACCCTAAGAGAAAGTCCAGGAGCCTGATTGAAGTTTGGCCAAGCAAAGAATCTCTGTCACTAGACAGAAAGTCTTGTTTGGTAAAGGACTTGTGAAGAGATCAGCTGCTCCATGTAACATAACACAGTCATGGGCATAATCTCTTCATACTCACTAGTTCCAGTGTTTAGGGTGTGGAATCTTGAATGCCATTCCTAGAAACTCTGTCACCATACAGATAGCTAAATAAACATTGTGGAAGACCATTGATTTGGACTAAGCTCTACACTAGGCCCCAAAATACATACAAATATCAAAGTAGAGTCAGCCATGCTAAAGTTCCACCTCCCCAAGCTGAAACTAAATTGTCACCTGATTTTTCCAAGAAATCAGCATCAGCGAGATAACAGACAGATTTGCCAAACAGGCCAGTTTCAACAGGCATGATAATGAAAATCCCTCTGTTTTAATCCTTACACAAAAAGGCAACTTGGGTAATCTGATGTTAACCAATCTGTAATTTTTCTATTACTCTGCCTTGTTCTCCTTGCCTTAGAAGGAAAGTAACTTTGAAATGACCAATCTGCTTTTTGTTCTTGGTTTTTACTTTCTTTAACCTTTTTCTGTCTATAAAATCAACTACCCCTGCTCAGCCATTGGAACGCTTATTCTATTTTACAGAATGAAGTGCTGCCCATATCTAGAATTGGAAATAAAACCTATTGAGATCTTTAAACCAAATCTGTTGTAATTTTGTCCTTCGGCAATCTCTAGACTAATGGCTTCACACTCTGTCTCCTCCTCCATCACCTCCCCCTGCCCTAACCACACACCCCTGAACTGTTCTTGAAGAAGATACTCACATCCCTAGGCAAGAAAGACTGGGAAATTGGATAAAAGTAGACAGAGTACCAGTCACAGAGTGAGAAATCAAATAAAAACAGGGATTACTCAACAATTTTCTTGAGTTAACATCACTGAAAAATAGGCACTTCTGTTGAGGTAGAGCTGAACTCAAATTCTGTAGGGCATAAGACAGGAGGAACATTCACAAACTCAGTTTCCCTGTGCTAGAAAGAGTAATCCCGCCGAAGGGGAGGATGACAGAAGGCCAAGGAAGGAGCCCAGGGACTGTCACCCCAAAATATGGCACCCCGTAAAGCTGATTATTTGACATTAAAGGAAGAACAGCAGATATGGAAAGAGTCTTTCCTCTGAATCTGTAACTGAACAGTTTTACCCCTTGGTGAGCACAAAGCCCATAAGCACAGCCAGGAGAGAAAAGAGTAAAGAAAGGTTTATTGCTTGCAGCAACTAAGGAGGGCACTGGGGATGATTCTCAAAGCAGTACCTCCCCAAAGAAAGCAAGTCAGGGGTTTTTATTGGGGAAACTTTATATACTGATGTTGGAAGGACTCATCGGGAGTAAGAACAGAGGTGGGCTCATTCCTGAGCATGTTCAGTTTGAGGTCACATATTGCATGTTCAAAAAAGTGGTGGACACAGATGTCCCTGGACAAAGAAGTTAATATTGTAATGAGCAATGTTAACTCCAGGTCACCTAAAAAGATTGAGTCCAAGTGACTTTGTGATATGGACTTTTCTTCATGAGTTTCTCTAGAGGACCTTATCAGAAACCAGAATAATAATAAGAACAAAACTCAAAAGAATGCCAACTGTCACTTAAAAGGGAAGCAGTTTGCACCACTGTGAACAAAGATGATAGCCCTAGGAATACCTGCCTAGGTATTCACAATATCTCCTTGCTTGCATTATGTCCAGACCCACCAAGGAAGCAAACTATTACCTTTGGTCCCTTCCCTGAGTTTTCATTTAACTAAACTCACATCACAGGATAAAAGACTGAAGTCTGTCAATACACCTTGACAAGAGCAAATTAACAAGTAAAAAGGTACAAATTTTAGTGATCTTTGAGGTCACATACCATTGTCTTTCATTTTAGTCCCATTCAATATTCCAAAGAGAATTGTTTACAATCTACTATTTGTTCTGTGGGCCCAACAGACTTGGTCCAGGTCATTGCCTGTTTCTCCATATCCAATGAATCCTCTCAAAAATAGTTTATTCCCCTAAAATTTCTCTACATACCCCATTTTCCTCTGCCCCATGGAAAAGAGGGCATATAAGTGGAATCACAGCAGGCTAATAGGTAATCATACTCTGTGAATTCCTCCACGCATGTAACAGATGTGTGTGTCTTTTCTCCTACTTAACCTGTCCAATGTCAGTTCACTCCAGTGAAGGTTGGGAGGGGGGAGGCCCAGCCCTATGCCTGATAATCTTGATGGGTTGAAGAAGGCATTCACTGTCTATTGACTATTAGATTAAGAGGGATTAGAGTAAACCGTTGTTGAGAACACTGACAGATAAGAAAATTCTTAGTTAAAACTAGGTATTTATTTCTTTATGTATATGTGTTGTTTCACAAATTTATCTTAGTATCTATTTATAGTTAAATATATGCTCCTATGCGTTGTAGCTAAAGCTGAAATAATTTATTCCAATCTTCCATGTGCTGTGGGCAAAGTCTCCATAAAACACTGGATGAGAAGCAACCAAACTGTCATTCCTGATTGTACTCATTAATTTTTCAGTAAATGCTGAAAAATCAGGTCCCAGATCCTGATGTGAATATAAGAGAGACAGTAATAAACAAGACATGCCCTGTCCCTGTTGTTACAGAACTTAGGTTCTAAGGTCCTGATAAGAGAGCAGTCACACAGGTACAGATGCTTCTGGGTAGGAGAAGCAGAGTTGAACCCTGGGGCATAGTAACCTGTAAGAACAGGGCCCAAAGTGAACTCCCATCATGTGCTGGAGACCATGTGACAGGTCCAGAGTTGGTCAGAGTAAAGGTTAAAGCCAGGTACTGTCCTAGTTCCATAAGAGAAGTGCTCTATTGTCTCCTGCAAAACCAAGTTCTCCTGAGCCTGCTCCAAGAAGGTGAATACATTTGAATAAGAAGATTCAACCAAGAAACATCAAGGTTTCACTGGGGATATATGAGTTCCATATTATTTAAAATACATAACAAAATTCCATCTTGCCCAGAACTTTGGGCAAGGCAGTGATTACAGCACAAAGGCCTAACTGCCTTTCTTCCCATTTCATTCCATTAGAAGAATTGATAGATAATAAAAATAAGGACAATTTTCATCAGGCCTGGGTTGCCATCAAAAGTGAAAAATAAATCTTTAGGAATTTCTAAATTATACCTTATTTGCATCCAGGGGAAAATAAAGAGGCACAGCTGAATCTCCAGAGGAGCATCAAGTGGGCTGATCAAGCATAGTCAAAAAGAGCATTTGTTCATAAACAAACTTTGGAAAGTGAATTTGATGAAATCTTCTTGGCTGCTTGAGATCTGCAGATGCCAAAAGAAAGAGCGCTGATAGGGAACAGTTGTAAAATGCTATCCTGAGCCCAGCAGAGGAGGGGGAAGAGTACAGAAAGGTCCCTGCACCCAAAACAGAGGCACAGCTGCCCTCGTGAGACCAGAGTCTGTCTCCACAAGGACGTTGAGAAATGCTCCATTCTCACTCATCACAATAGAGAGAAGAGAACCTGGGAGGCCCAGCCTTGGGCACCAGCTCTCTTCCTCCATACTCTTTTAACATGAACAGGCAAAATTTAAAAGCAACCTGCACAGCATCCGCAGGCTTCTCGTGTGCTTGGACAACACAGTCAGCACAGGCAGCCAGGGCTCTTCCCTGCTAGAGTGAACAACAACAAGTGAAGCTCTCACCCAACACTAACCATGTAGTACCATTATTGCCCCATTTTACAGAAGAGAAAACTAAGGCACACACCCCAAAAGCTTCCCAGTAGTATATAGTAAAATTTAGAGCTAGGAGTCTAAATGTGACAGATTCTTGAAGTCAAGTTCTCATTGATTACATTATATTGCCTCTTTCAAGAATAATTCTTGATACGGTTGTTACTTACAGCTTCGCTTAGGAGGAAGCCATTGCAGAAATCTGACCCTGGTGCTACCTCACCAAGTAAAGATAATGAAAGGTATTTAGGGTATGCTACTCCCAAATATTTCATTATTCCATATTTCATATGGATAATTTTGAGCTGAAGTCCACTGAGAATCAACAGATGCAGAAAGAAACTTTGTGAGGGATTCCCTTACCTGACTAAGAGCTGATACTTCTGAGAAATGGGAACTGCCATATAGTTTCTCGCCATGGAACTTGTATGGTCAGAAGAAGATGGAAAGTCAGCACTGAGATGAGTCACACAATCCGCACACACAATCTTAACTAAAATAATCATCACCTTCCATTGACTTCTCCGCTTAAGTACCTTTACACAGTTTACTGCCCCAGAAATTCCAACCCTCCCTCCTTGGTCTAGTGGCTTCCCTACAATTTATCACCCTAGGTTCAAATGCATCTAAACACTATTCTTGATTCTCTTTTCTGTGAAACCTCCATTCTTATAAAAATATTAACATCACCAAAATTTGTACCTTTTTACCTGTTAATTCGCTCTTGCCAATTTAATTTACAAATTCCAGCCCCTAAACCTAAAAAGGTAGAGAAAACTTTTATTGTTGTTGTTTCCTCTCCCTTACAATAAGAAGAATCACAGAAAAGGCACAGACTAGCCTTCCTGAGATTGTGGCCCCTCCCACTCTAATTAGTTTACCAAATTGCTGGATCTATTTCATCAACCACCAGAGTGGGCTCTTATTTCTCCCTCTGTGTAGACGAGGAGGATTTGGTTACAGATCATCCTAATTCTCTCACAGAACCCGTATCAGTTGTTATTTCACTGGCAGACAATACCAGCTAATAGCAGGATTGAGCTCTATGGGTGACAAATAGGGAAATCGCACTTCTTGGAAAGATAGCGCTGTAAAGTTGGGAGGGAGAGAATTGTGCCTGCTGCTTTAAACAGGAAAACAGAATTACAGGACTGGAGGAAAGTTTCACCAGGGGCCATGTTTCCCTAACATCTGCAGTTTGTTCTCTGATGCCCCCGGGCAGTCACTGGACAATGTAGGTATGGAGCAACAAAGTGGCCAGAGCCTTTAACTAGGAGAGTGAGTCAAACTGGTCTCTCTCACCCAAGGAAAGAAAAAGAATGGGTGGAGATTAGCATGTAGAGGCAATGACCTTTCCTCTCTTTCAAAAGCAAGATGTCCATGAACAAGATTGGTGAGGGGATAAAAGGAGAGATCTGGAATTGCAAATACCCACCTCCTATTTGTTACATAAGAACTTAGAGTTCGTTGCTTGAGTCCCAGACTCTTCTTCATATGGACACCATCATTATCTATCTCCTAGTAACAGAATCAATAAGTGGAATGGTAACAAACCAAAAAGCTTCTCAGGGAAAGAAACAATCAATAATGTGAAAAAAGAGCCTACAGAATGGGAGAAAATCTTTACCACATGCACCTCAGATAGAGCATTAATCTTCAGGATATATAAGGAACTCAAAAAATTTAACACCAAAAAAACAAATAACCCAATCAATAAATGGGTAAAGGAATTGAACAGACACTTCACAGAAGAAGTACAATCAACAAATATATGAAAAAATGTTCAACATCTCTAGCAATTAGAGAAATGCAAATCAAAACTACTCTAAGATTTCATCTCACTCTCATCAGAATGTACATTATCAAGAATACAAGCTATAATAAGTGTTGGTGAGGATGTGGAGAAAAAGGTACACTCATACACTGCCGGTGGGAATGCAAATTGGTGCAACCATTATGGAAAGCAATATAGAGATTCCTCAGAAAACTTGGAATGGGACCACCATTTGACCCCACTATCCCACTCTTTAGTTTATACCCAAAGGACTTAAAATCAGCAAATTACAGTGCAGCAGCCACATCAATGTTTATAGCATCTCAACTCACAACAGCTAAACTATGGAACCAACCGAGGTGTCCTTCAACAGATGAGTAGAAAAAAAAATGTGATACACACACACACACACACACACACACACACACACACAATGGAATATTACTCAGCCTCAAAGAAGAATGAAATTATAGCATTTCCCAGCAAATGTATGGAGGTAGAGAATATCATGCTAAATGAAAAAAGCCAATCCCAAAAAACCAAAGGCCAAATGTTTTCTTTGATACGTGGATACTAATTTACAATAAGGGTGGGGGAGACTAGGGAAGAATAGAGTTACTTTGGATTAGGTAGAGGGGAGTGAAAGAAGGGTAGGGGTATAAGGGTAGGAAAGATAGTAGAGTGAAAGACATTATTATCCTATGTACATATGTAACTATATGACCAGTGGGATTCTACATCATGTACAACCAGAAGAATGAGAAATTATTCTCCATTTGTATATTATGTATCAAAGTATATTCTATTGTCATATATAACTAAATAGAACAAATTGAAAAATCAAATAAAAATAAAAAGAATAAAATGTTATGGACATGTGAATCAAGTGCTTGTCACACACTCATAGACTCCTTCTTACCCTTGCCCACCCCAGTTTATCCTCCACACATCAGCTTGGCACCTGAAGGGAACTTTATATATCATAAAGATCATCTCATTTGCCCATTTCAGTCCACCAGTGGCCTGCCATCATGCTCAGAACCATGCCGCTGTGTTTCTCCAGGTACACATGGTCGGCCCATGGCTGCTGCTCCAACCTCATCATTACCCTCCTCCCCTTTACCCCCTGAGCTCCAGTCCTACTGAAGAGATCATCATCCCTCCACTGGCCAGGTGTAACTCTACTTAGGGTTTCTGCATAAGCTGTGGCCTGTTATTCAAAGCCCTTCCCCAGATATTTACATGGTTTATCCCTTCAGTTCATTGTGGTATCTGTTCAAGAGCCATTTTTCAGAATATTCTTCCTGAACAAACTATGAAAAATAACCATCTCTTTATGCTTCATCTGCTTACTCAACTTTACCTCCTTTTTTAGGCATTATGGTCACTTTTGCATGTGCTGATTTTTATTTTTTTTAACACATCATAGGATCCACTCCTCTATATCCCAATCCCTAGGCCAATGCTGGCACATAGAGGTAATCAGTTCATTGTTATTTTCCTTCCCATTTTCATTCCCCATTTTCCCTCACAATTAAGAATCTCCTTTCTGAAAATGTGAGAATCAATATTGTGTTTTCATCCCTGAAAGAGGGATGCCACCCCTTGACACTGGAGACCCCACCAACTTTACTCTTTAAAGCTGCACCAAGAGCATGTGCTCTGTCCACTTCCTCCTCTGTGTCCTTACCACATGGAGCTTCCTGAGCTCTGCATTCATCTCCCCTGTTAGGAGAAAGCTGGAAGTAATAGATTGCTCCCCATAACTGCTTGCCTCATATTTGGACCTCTAGCTCCATCTCCCCAGTAACTGTCTAAGTGTGGCTGTATGCTTTGCAGTCAATGTCTGGTATCTTTATAGGCACCTGATAAGCTTTATGATCCTTTATGGCACTCGATACATAATAAATAATAATATATTGCCAGATGATTACTATATGACTGCCGCTATGATGAACCACTCAGGAGGAAGTAATAACCATGAGCAAATAGAAAAGCAAACAAAGAAACAATCTGTTGTGCTGCACCTAAAAATAAATCTAGGAATCCAGAGAGATTCATCAAGGATTGAAATATTTTGTTGACAAATCCACGGGGATAATAGTTGGGTTTAAATATGTCATTTTCTGCACAGAAGCTGTGCTATGCTGGCACACTCTTCTCCAGCACTCCCAGTTGCATGGAGGCAGAGGGGGCCACACTGAGTCCAGGAGGAGGGGGATGCACTGTCCCCTTGTCATAGTTTGTGACTTGAAGCCATGGCTCAGATATATTATGTCCAGGGGAAGCTGGTTGCATTCTGACTTTGGCAGGCCAGCAGTCAGACACTCAGAAATGAACAATAATAGAATAATAGGGTATATGGTTCTTTAACAGATCCTAGTCAATAAATGGGGAAGTATTGTACAGCTTTTGCCCAGAAAAGGAATATTACTGGATGTCTGAATGCCCAATAGCAACAAAACACATGGTGCCAAAAATTGGATTCTGGTAAAAACTGATGGATATACTGTAGGATTCCATTTCCAGAACAATGTTGAAATGACAAAATTGCAGTGACAGAGAACAGAGCTGTGGTAGCCTAGTGTAAGGTTGGGGGAAGGTTATACAGAGGTAGCATGAGGGAGTTTCTTTGCAGTGACGGAAGAGCCTGTACTTAATTGTGGAATGTCAACAGAATTTATACATGTGGTGAAACTCCAGCCACATCATCACCACCACCACCACCACAAACAACACCAAAAACTTAATGAAAACCAAATAACATCTGTAATCTAATTAATATTAACTTTAATTAATAATATTCAAAACCAAATTTCCAGTTTTGAAAAGATACTGTGGTGTGTAAGTTGTTGTCATTGGAGAAAGTTGGGTGAGGCATACATAGAAACTTCCCATATTAAGGCCCTGGGTTCAATCCCCAGCACCAAAAAAAAAGAAACTTCTTGTGTTATTTTTGCAACTTCTGTGAGTCTTGAATTAGTTCAAAACAAAGTGTGAAAACTAAAAAAATAAAATAAACACTCCAGTGGATATATTCTAGGTCTGTATCTCTGGAGCAACTATGCTTGTGTTCTCTCCCACGGCCACTACAAAACCAAGACAGAATGCATAGGAGGAGCTATTTTAGGATGGTGAAAACAAATAGTAAGCAGGTTGTGGTGGCACTCTCCTGTAATCCAGCAACTCAGAAGGCTGAGGCAGGAGGTTCATAAGTTCAAGGCCAACCTCAGTAATGTCATGAGACCCTGTCTCAAATTTTAAAAATAAATAAATAAATAAAAGAACTGGAGATGTAGCTCAGTGTGAAGCATCCCTGGGAGGTTCAATCCACAGCATTGCAAAAAAAGAAAAAAAGAACTATCCCCTGGTTGAAATACAGTACAAGTGGAAACAGGGATGCCTCCAGTAAAAGCCCTCCAGTTCTGGCTCCAGGAGTTGGAAGGTGATCTTGAAGGGAATTTGTAGGTCTTGTTGTTTTTGCTAATGCTGCTGCTGCAACTCCTGTCTACTTCTTCTCTGGCCTCTCATGCCCAGTGCCAAGAAGTAGCATGGTGGTAGTGGCAGAGGCCTCTCATTCAGCAGTTAGGATCCCTGGAGTAGGGGATGAGTTATCACTGTCGTTTTCTGCCTTGGTCCTCCCTCCACTTGACTGCAGACAAAGGTGCAGTTATGAGAGTACTTGGCAGGACAGGGAAAATGAAGCCACAGCCTTTTGTCTGAAGGAACAAAAAGAGTCCCTTTTTGACCTGGAACCCTTTGGAGTCTGTTAAAAGCCAATGAATATGATGAAGGTGTTTAACAACTCTGAGGATCACCTTCAAGCTTCAAGTACATGCATGGTTCTGATTCTACTGTGCATATGAAAGATTTAGAGAACCAAACAAACAAATCTTTGTCCACATCTTAGATTAAACACAGGGAGACACATATATGAGGAAAAAAATGTGTAAAAAGTTGTAAAGCATTGAACTGAGTGAGTTGAGATTGGATACGCAGCCAACAGAAAGTAAGTTGAAATTTATAGTTGGAACTTAGCCAGGTCAACTGGCTACTAAAAGAACAATAGCAACATTTACCACATACTTTAAATAAAATCTAATATATAAAACATAATATTCAAAACATTTAGGAAGCAATCCAAAATTACTTGCCACAAAATAAATCTCTCAACTAACATGAGAAAAGACAACTAATGGATTCAATACCAAGATGACACTTTTATTGGAATGATCTGGGGAAGACTGTTGAGCAACTATTATACAAATGGTGCAACAAGCAATGGTGACCACTTTTGAAACAAATAGACAAGAAGAAAATAAGCAAAGAAAGAGAATGTATAAAAAAGAGTCAAAGAGAAATTTTAGAACTGAAAAATACAATAACCAAAATTAAAAACTCACCAGATAGGTTAGATAGCAACATAGAAGAAAAATTGAGCAATGAACAGAAGCCCAGGAATTTGTTTGACAATAATCAAAGATTTGACGTTCATTTCATTGGACAGAAGAATCTTGGTAAATTTAATAGATTATATTTCTCTAATATTTAAAATATGTTCAGATTCATTTCAGAATTAGACAAAGGGAAGGGAAGGGAGAGGAGATTGGAATAGAAAAGACAGTAGAATGAATCAGACATAACTTTCCTATGTTCATATATGAATACATGAGCAATGTAACTCCACATCATGCACAACCACAGGAAGAGAAAGTTATACTCCATGTGTTTATAATATGTCAAAACACATTCCACTGTCATGTATAATTTTAAAAAGAAACCTAAAATATGTGCAGTGATTGAAACAAAAATTAAAACAATCATCTGATGAAGTTATCCATGTAGGTTGTTATAATATGTTAAGAAAACTTCATAAAATTTCACAGGAGAGAGAGGGTAAGGGAATCTGTGTGTCAATAAGAGTTTTATATTCTACATGATATGGCAAAATACTTAGCAGTTTATAAAAATATAGTATGTATATTATAGTTCTGACAATAGTCACTAAAATCTGTATAAACTGGCTTATTTTGCTTATCATGATGTTCTCCAACTCCATCCATTTACCTGCAAATGCCATAATTTCATTCTTCTTTAAGATTTGGTAATATTCCACTGTGTACATATAACACAGTTTCTTTATCCATTCATCTATTTAGCGGAATCCAGGTTGGTGCCACAATTTAGGTATTGTGAATTGAACCATAATAGTGGGGAGGGAAGAATGAACTTTGGATTGGGCAGAGGGGAATGAGGGGAGGCAAGGTGGTATGGGGCTGGGAAAGATGGTGGGATGAGATGGACATTATTACCCTATGTACATGTATGATTGCACAAATGGAGTGACTGCATTGTGTATAACCAAAGAAATGAAATTTTGTGCTGTATTTGTGTACAATGAGTCAAAATGCATTCTGCTGTCATGTATAAGTAATTGGAACAAGTAATAATAAAAGTTATGTTAAAAAATCTACATAAACTGATAAAGTATAAATCACAACAGAATCTGACAGAACTATCCAATGTACACAATGTCCAATGTGAGTATATCACAGTGAATCTCACGATCATGTACATTCACAAGACTTGGATCCTAATTAGAATAAGATATATTCCATGTTTATATAAGTGTGTCAAAATAGATTCTACTATAATGTGTAGCCAAAAAGAACAAATAATTTTTTTTTTTTACAAAATGAATGAAAAGACACAAAATCCACTCAATAAAGGAAAGAAAGGAGAAACAAGAAGGATAATTAGAAGAAATAGGAAAAAAATAGTTAAACTGATAAGAACAGAAACTATAGGGGCCCACACGGTGTAAGGCGATCAGGGGCCTGGCCTCGGCGGGGCAGTGGCCTTGGTGCCCATCCACACCCTGTGTAGTATTTATTGTAAGTTATTGTCCAGAAGGGGTGGTGTTGGGCCTGGCCCCAGGTATTTATTGATGTATATAGTGTATGTTTATGTTATGTAAGGTTTTCTTTATTTTGTTTATGATCAATAAACACCTTTTAAAGAGAAAAAAAAGTTAAATAACAGAGCCAAATTCAACAAATGTAAGTAGTCTAAACACAGCAATTAAAAGAGAGATTTTCAGAATGGATTCTTTTAAATGACCCAACTCTATGCTGTCTACAGCAAACTAACTTCAAATAGAGCAACACAGGTAAAAATCAAAGGACAGCCAATTATAGCCTATGAAAACATTAATCCAAGAAAATTGAAAAGGCTTTATTTCTATCAGAGAGAAAACACTTCAGAGCACAGAATATGACTAGAAATTAAGGGGTCACTCATACTGACCCCTTAATTTCAGTTCAGCAAAAAGAAATAACAACTCTACATACATACATATTTAACAGAGTTTCAATATGCAAAAACTGACAGAAATATACTTTGATATAAATCTAAAACCATCCAGTACAGAATCTGTATGCTAAAAACTAAAAAGTACTGATGAAATAAATTAAAGAAGTTATAAAAGAATAGAAAGGGCCTACTATGTTCATGGAATACAAGTTCCTTTATAAACACTGCTTTTTTCCAAACCTTATCTGTAAATTAATGCAATACAGACCCATGAGTCAGTTACCCTTTTGAAGAGATAGGCAAGTTGATTCTACAATTTTAAGGAAAGCATGAAAACTTGAACGGCTAGAGCAACTTTGGGAAATGAATAGATTCTGAGATGTTACTATCCAATTTTAAGATTCACTGCAAGTCCATGTTAGTCAATAGAGTATTAGATTGGTAAAGGAATAATCATACAGATCAATGGACCAAAAGAGTGTCCAGCAGTAGATTCATACAAGAATTATGATTCAACTGATACTTGACAAGGCCACAAGAGCAATTCACTGGAGAAAGTTACTGGTTTCAATAACTGATGACAGAACAATTTGGCATACATAGATTAAGAATAAACATTAAATTACATTTCACATCTTATATAAAATTAACTCAGAGTTGATCATTCATATAAATGTTAGGTCCAAGATTGAACATTTTAGGAGAAAAGTTTCACAACCCAGGGCTATGAACATAATTAGAATTCTTAGTCATAAAAACAGAGGCCTGAAACATTAAAGAAAAAAATGACAAATTGAACTTTACCATATTTTGCAACTTTGGCTCTGCACAAGACACTATAAGAATGACAAAAAGACAGGCTACAGATTGAGAGAAAACACTTACAAATCACAAATCTCACAAAGGGCTTCTCTATGTGTAATAAATTTTAAAAAGTCTCAAAATTCAATGGTAAAAAAGCAAACAACACAAATTTTTCTTCCCAAATGGATGTTGACAGACAATTCATCAAAAGATATGTTGATGATAAATAATCATATGAAAAGATGTTCAATATCATAACCACTAAATAAAAATTAAAATCATTATTAAATGCCACTGCCACCTATTGAATGTCCAAACTACTGACAATATCATGTACTGGCTAGGAGGTGGAGCAATCTCTACCCTGCTGGGGAATGTAAAATGATAACTACCACTACAGAAACTGGTTGGGTAGTTTCTTTTAAAGTGATAATACATTTATCATGTGGCTCAGCATTTCACTCCTAGTATCTATCCTAGAGAAATGAAAACATGTCCACACAAAAAAATCTATATTAAGATATTGATGGCAGTTTTACTTTTAATTGCCCTAAACTGGTAGCAAGCCAAATGTCTCTCAGTTAGGAAACAACAAATGGAGGTGCATCCAAGCAAGGGAAATACCCCTCAGCCATAAGGAACGACTCCTGGTACACCCAAGGAAAAGGATGAATCCCAAAAGCATCATTCTGAGTGATAGGAGCCAATATGAAAAGGTTGTATATCACATTATTTCATTAGATGGCATCCCCTAAAGACAAAACTAGTATGCTGAAAAAAAAATCCAAATAGGTGTTTTCAAAAGGTCGAGGGTGAGTGGGAGGTATGAGTAGAAAGGGATAGCAGGAGGGAATTATTAGTATTGAGGAATCAGTTCTGTATGCTGATTATGACACTGTCGTTAATCTATACATGTATCAAAAGTCATGGAAGTGGTGGTAATTAGGACAGCATGTCATTGGGAAAAGACAGATAAACAGATCAACAGAGAAGAATAGAGGCCAGAAGAATGCACATAAACCTAGCCATATCTTTGACAAAGGAGCAAAGACAATTCAATGGAGAAAGAATGTCTTTTCAACAAATAATGCTGAACAACTGGATATTCACATACCAAAAAAAAAAAAAAAAAAATCCAAACCCAGGATTTACCCCTTTCACAACCATTAACTTAAAATAGAACACAGAAATAAGGGTAAATGCAAAATTGCAAAATTTCTAGCACGTAACACAGGAGAAAACCTAGGTGACTTTGGGCTTGACTATGATTTTTCTAAGGAAAACACACAATCAGAATTCATGAAAGAAAAAAATGATAACTTAGATTCATTAAAATTAAAAGCTTCTGCTCTATAGAAAACATTGTTAAAAGAATCAAAAGACAAGTTACAATCTGAGAGAAAACAGTTGTCTAGCATATCCTATGGCTAGTATCCAAAACAAAAGCAAGAAATGAAACAACTCAATTAAATGGGGAAATATTGGAACAGATAATCCACCAAAGAAGATATATGGATTGTAATTAAGCATATGGAAAGACAACATATGTCATTAGACATTTGCAAATTAAAATAATGATGATAAACCACTTTATATCTATTAAAATTGCTAGAATTCAAACTTCTGATAACACCAAATGCTGGTGAGGACAAGTAGCAACAGGAACTCTCATTCACTGATAGGAATGCAAAATGGTACCCTCACTTTGGAAGAGAGTCTGGCAATTTCTTATAAAACTCAACACAGTTGCTGGGTGTGGTGGTGTACACCTGTAATCCTAGCAGCTTGGGAGATTGAGGCAGGAAGATCAAGAGTTCAAAGCCAGTCTCAGCAAAAGGGAGGCTCTAAGCAACTCCGTGAGGCCCTGTCTCTAAATAAAATGCAAACTGGGACTGGGGATGTGACGCAGTGGTTGAGTGCCCCGAGTTAAATCCCTGGTACCCACCCCCCCCAAAAAAAAAACTCAACACAGTCTTACCATACAATCCAATAATCACCAAATGGAAAAACCCAAATAAATTGGAAACTAACATTCTATTTAACTCTAGAAAGGGATGTTCATACATGCTTGCTTTCTGTCAAATTTTGAAAGCAAAAAGTTTTTCTTCAATAGGTGAATTGATAAACTATAGACTATCCATACAATAGAGTATTATTCAGATTTTTTTTTTAAAAAAAGAGCTATCAATCCACCAAAGATATGGAGGAACATTAGAATGCATACTACTACATGAAAAAAGTCAGTCTTAAAAGTCTACATACTATAAGATTTCAATTATATGATTTTCTGAATTAGGCAAAAACTATAGAGGCAAAAAAAAAAATCAATGTTTATTAGAGATTGGGGAGAAAGGAGGCAGGGCTGACTGGGTGCTCTGAGGCTTTCTGAGGCAGTGAAACTATTTTGTATGATATTGAAAAGGTGGAAAAATAACATTTTCATTTATTAATACCCATAGAACTTTATTATATGAAGAGTGAGTTCCAATGTGAAGCATGAAATTTAATTAGTAACAATATGTAAATACTAATTCACCAATTATAACAAATATGTCACATTAATGAAAGATGTTAACTGTGTGTAGAGTATGGGTAACATGTGATATCTGGGAACTTTCTATTTTCAGTTCAACTTTTATGCAAACTTAAAACATCTCTGAAAAATAAAATCAATTACTTTAAAAGACATAGAAACACTCATTGAAAGAAAAAAATACATTTTACTGCATCGATAATTTCACAAACTGAAATGAAGAGCAACATAAGTGAAAAACAACAGAGTAAGCATACATGCCTAGTGATGCAGTCACTCATCCATCATTCCAGAAATGTTCATGTGTCAGTAAGCGTTCCATGATGCCAACAAATGCCTGGGAACCCACTTATAAAGAGCAAAGGTTTATTTGTGTTCACGGTTTTAGAAGTTTTAATCCATGACCAATTGGCCCTGTTGTTTTGGGCCTGTGGCAAGACAGTACCTCACCGCAGGACAGTACCTCATATCGGGATGCATAGTGGAGAAAGTCACTTCACCCCATGGCAGGAAATGAAAAGAAAGAGAAAGATACCAGGATGCCACAGTCACCTTCAAGTCTATACCCCCAAGGATCTGAAGACATCCTTCAAGGCCTCACCTCTTCAAGATTCCACCACCTCTCAACAGTGCACAGTCTGGGGAGCAAGCCTTTAAGGCATGGTTGGAGGCGGGGGCACTTGTCTAAGCCATAGTACTTCATATCCTGTGAACTATGTATGACAGTAAAGTAAAACATCCACTCAGAGAATTATCACTTTTTCTTTTCTTCTTTCATTCAATCAATTAGTATCAATCTCACACAACTGAGATCAATCCTGTGGAACATTTTTCCTTCTTGGTGAAGTGAGATTTTGTGGCTAAACATTTTCTCCACTTCCTTGCCATTGCTTGCCTCTCTTATCCCGGTCTACACCCAACTGTCAGGTGCATGTGCTCAAACTATCTTCCCTCTCTTGTCTTCACATGAACCCCACTGAACAATGCTGGACACAGTGTTTGCAGTTCCTTGGGCTGGTTATCTTTGCGCTCTGCTGATCTCAAGCAGGTACATATCACTACTCAATATTCCTGTTACCTCTTCCTTGTGAACGCTTCCTCCACAAGGGTAATTTTTAACTTCTTCATTTTTCTTAGGTATCTAACCCACCACCTTGTCCTCAGCAGTTGAGATTTCACCAAATATAAAATAGGAGTCAACACATTATATCTACCAGAAACTCCAGCACATGAACTCCCTAATGTAACCTCATCCAGAATCATGGTTCTTTGTCACTGTCTATTAAAATGGAAGCTTTATTCCTGTTCTGTTCTCATTTCCTTAAGGCCACATCCTACCAATTACTTCTCTATTATCACACTAAGTATTCCTCTCTGAAAGCATTCCCCTAAGAGTATTTTTACTTTATCAAATCTTTCCCATTTTTTGAAAAAAACATAATCACTCTTGAACAGTACAGTTTCTTTTCTCTCACCCTTATTGATAGTTATCTTCTATCATTATCTCTGATTTCTCACTTAGCACTCACTTCTCAATCCAAATCATCTGACTATTTTCCATGTCCCCATAAAATTATACTTAGAACGGTTCTAATGAACTGTTTAATGCCAAATCCAGGGGGCACTTTTGAATCTTGATCTCTTCTCAGCACTTAAAATTGACTTCCCTTGGCTTCTGTGACTTCACACTCATTATATTCCTCATATTTTTTTTTGTTTGCTGCTTCAAAGACTTCATTGTCAGCTTTTCTTCATTTATCCTTCATTTAAATGTGGTTTTTATTCTCTACACATGGCACATGGTCAGTTGGTGTCTCTCTCTCTCTCTCTCTCTCTCTCTCTCTCTCTCTGATGCCTGGGATTGAATCCAGGTCTTTCTAGGCACACACTCCACCACTGAGCTACATCCCCAGACCTTATCTGTTTTTTTTCAGTTACTTAGTTTTGAGACAGGGTCTCCCTAAGTTGCCCAGGCAGGCCTTGAACTTGTGTTCCTCCGGCATCAGCCTCCCAGTAGCTGGAATTACAGTATGTGTCACAGTGCCCAGCTCTACACATGGTCTCTGAGTAATCTCATTCACTCCTGTAGATCCAGTTAGGAATCTTAACTCTGGTGTTAGGCTGGTTCCTGAATTTGTTTTATAACCAACCTTTCTACCGGTCTTAACTTTCCTTATCAGTCTCCTCTACTTATATTTCAAAAAATACCTTAAAGTTTAATTAAAATCTGAATTTTTCATCTTATCTCTTTCTCTAAGAATTTCTGTTTTACTTGTCTATCTAGTTATCCACACCAAAATCCTGGGAGCTATCCATAACATATTCCTCTAACACCTCACATCCTGTCAATTCCCAAGCCCTGTTTTTTTTTTTTTTTTTTTAAACCACATAAATACCTCTTGAATACTACTTACTAGTGTCCAATGTAAATCACAATGTAGGTCAGGTCATCATTATATCTCCTATAAATTATTAATTCCTTGAATGGTCTCTGCCCTACCTCGTTGTCTGCCTCTGATGGATTTTTTTTTTTTTTCACAGAGCAACTAGTTTTATCTTTCTCAAGCAGGGTTCTGATTAAATTACTCCTCTGTTTAAAATACTTCAGTGGCTTCTCTTAAACGTTTCAAAATTTTATCCCTTAACAGAGTTGGCAATCTTTCACAGTTCGACCCCATCAGCACTCTGCTGACTCAGCTCTCATTACTTCCCATTCATATTGGGTTTCTCAGTCAAATCTGAATCACATGCAGTTCCCAGAACTCCATTCATCCCAGCCTCCAGGCCTTTGAATGGTGCCCCTACTGCATGGAATGCTCTTGAACTTAAAAAAAAAAAAAAAAAAAAAAAAAAAAAAAAAAACCACCTAGCTTCTATGTATCCTTTAATGCTCTGTTCAGATACCACCTTCTCTAGACATCTTCTGGGTAAGGGCTGCCACTTTACTGTGTCGTGTGCATTTCTGTTAGAGTCATTGCCTTGCTAGGTTGTAACGGGTGGTTACTTTCCTACTTACACACTAGAGGAACTTCTCGAAGGTTAATTATAAATGTCTATTGATCTCTGTATTCTTGCTGTCTAGCCAACTGGACAATCAAGAAATGTTTGAAGAAGGAAGAAAGGAAGAGGGAAGGAGGAAAGCAGAGGGAGAGAGAAGGAGACAGAGAGGGAGGGAGGGAGGGAGGAAGAAAGGAGAAGAAAAAAAAAAAAGGGAGACGAGGAACTTCTAATCAAGTACATGCCCTCAAGGTTACAGCTATATAAACTTACATAAACATTAACAGATATTTTGCTCCTGCATGGAATTATGGATTCTCCTCTAGTTATGAAATATTTTCTAATTCTATTACATTGTTTATGTAAATTAAATCAAACTGATCTGTGCTCTTCAGACATATTAAGTGCTCCTGGCATGGCAGAGTGCTCTGAGGTCTCCAAAAAGGTGTTGGCCCCCTAGGAACACACCTGGACTGGATTGGATAGTCTTCCTCTCTATGGAATTGGCCATGGGACCAAGTTTCAGCAAAGAGAATGTTCACAGTGGTGCTATGTTCTATTTCAGGACCTGGTTTACAGTCTTCTCACAGGATTCTCTTTTTTGTCTGGATTGTGATTAAAAAGAACATCAAAAACTTCAGAGAAGAAATATAAGATGGAGGAAGTCCAGGTTCTTGAATGATTTCTTGGAAAGTCAACCTTCGGTATACATTTGATTGGATTTTACATGGTGAAAAATCAATGGCTATTCATTTAAATTACTGAGGTTTGAGAATTTGTTTATAAGGCAGTTAAAGTAACACATTGGTAACCAATTTATATGACCCCATCTAGAACCTTAGATCATCTTGATTTATAAATGACTTGTTCAAGGGCAACTGAGGAAATTTGTGCCTCTATCCTGTGGAACAAATTTGATTCCTACAGCTCTGGAATGATGGACATATATTAGTGAATATAATTCCATCTTGGGCTGTTTGAGTTGAGGGTATAGTAGGGATGGTATTGCTTGTCCTCTCCACATTACATGTGAAAACTCTGAGAGTCAAGTGCTGCTGAGTTGAGTCTTGCTTCTAGTTCTCCTAATTTATATGTTGAAATGCTTTACCTGGGACAACTGACAACCCAGTGATAGTCCAGGCAACATGAGCTGATTGTTTCTCCCCCAAACTCCATGGGCATTCCTCCTGAAACTGTCCCTGTGGTTGAGAAGGATCAACATCTCAGAAACAAGAGAATAGCTCTTTGGCCAACAACATCCAAGGAACTGAAAGTTTCTGCTAATACCCTTAGAACAATAGTCCTCCCCCAAGGATATTTTTGTAATCATGGGCTGAGAGTGAAGTCCAAAATGACATGAGGAAAAAAGACTAAAAAACACATCACATGAGGTGAAAAGGAACTGATTTTGCTACATTGCATTTAAGAGTTTCTGTTTCAATGAAGGATGCTGGAGCTTTTGCTATCCAATAACAGGGTGGGAGAAGACTGGAAAAACAGAAGCCCTCTTTTACTTCTGTCAAAGTGTAAAACGAGATGTCAGTCAGAGCTCTCCGATCTAAATTTCTCAGGGAGTGCCTAGTGAAATTATGTTAAAGTACATTCCATGATTTAGCAATATATGAAGAAAAACTCTACATAGGTCTACGAGAGGGCAGGTTAAAAGACAGCCAGAATTCTTCCATCACCAGAATGCAAGTAAAATCAGAGGGATCAATATTGGAATACAATGTAACATGGGAAACCATTGAAGACACAAAGAGGGACACGTGCAAATATCAAAAATATCTTTGACTGGTTTGAGTAAAAAAGTGATACTAGCCTCATAGAATGAGTTTGGAAGCATTCCCTCCCTTTCTATTTCATGTAATAATTTGAGGAGTATTGGTGTTAATTCTTCTTCAAAGGTCTTGTAGAACTCAGTTGAGAATCCCTCTGGTCCTGGACTTTCCTTGGTTGGTAGTCTTTTGATGGTGTCTTCTGTTTCATTACTTGAAATTGTTCCATTTAAATCATGTATGACCTCCAGATTCAGTTTAGGTAGGTCATATGTCTCTGGAAATGTGTCAGTGTCTTCAAGTTTTTCCATTTTATTTGAGTATAAACTTTCAAAATAGTTTCTAATTATCTTCTGTATTTTAGTTGTGTCTGTTGTGATATTTCCTTTTCTATCACATATTTTAGTAATTTGGGTTTCCTCTCTTTTTCTCTTTATTAGTGTGGCTAGGGATTTATCAATTTTATTATTTTTTTAAAAGAACCAACTTTTCATTTTGTCAATTTTATAAATTGTTTCTTTTGTTTCAATTTCATTGATTTCAGCTCTGATTTTAATTATTTCTTATCTTCTATTTTTGATGTTGATTTGTTCTTCTTTTTCAGGTTTTGAGATATAATGTTATTTGTTGACTTCAAAGGTCTAATGTTTTCTCTGATATGCAGATGCTAGGGTGGGGTGGGGTGCTAGGGAAAAAATGAGTTACTTTAGATTAGGCAGAGGAGAGTGAAAGGAGGGAAAGGGGTATAGGGGTAGAAAGGATAGTAGAGTGAAACAGACATTATTCCCTCAAGTATGTCTATGACTGCATAACCAATGTGATCCAACAATATGTACAATCAGAAAAACAAGAAATTATGCTCCATTTATGTATGATTTACCAAAATGCATAAATGCATTCTACTGTCATGTATAACTCATTAGAACAAATTAAAAAATTAAATTAAAAAAACTCTTTGAGGGAATAAAGTATAAAACAAAATTATGTATAATGAAATATAGATATGTGTGTATATATGTGCATACATTTATATATACATATGAACACATGTATATACATATAAAATGCAAATACATAGAAAATAGCATAAAATTATTTTTCTTTTCTATCAAGAACATTGTCAGGCATACAAAAGTATACACAATTAACAAAGAACATAAAACTTCCAATCAGCTTAAAAACAAATCACCAATGAAATTCAACTCCATATATAATTTAAAATGAAATTTCCAAGAACAAATTCCCTACACATTTACCAAAGTCTAAAATGGTGTTGATCATTTATATGTTTATACTCTGGCTATACATGTATTTGTGCAGAAACAGTGTATAATGTTATTTTATTTTTAAAAGTTTATTTAAAAGGCATTATACTGCACCTGTCCTTTTGCAACTAGCTTGATATATTTAGTATGTTCATTTTGACTGTAGAGTAGTTCATTGTATGAATATACCATGCATTACTTTGCTTGTCTTATTGATAGATGGATTCAGATTTTTGACATTAGAAATAATTTTGAAATGAGTTCCTTTATACATGTCTTTTGTGTTGAAAAGATGTGTGAGTTCAACTATGGTATAAAACCAGAACTAGAATTTTTATGGCATTTGTGTTTGCGATTCACTAAATATTGGCAAAAGATTCTCCAGAGTGGTAATTCCTATTTGAAATCTCATAGGTATGGCATGAATATATATATATTCCTTGTTCTTTGTTGACATTTTTGCCAGCATGTGGCACATTAGGGATTGTTGTTAGTTAATGTTTTTAAATTTTATTTATCTGATGAATATGAAAAATCTCCTGAGGTTAAGAATCATAACATGTATTTATTGACTCTTTGGAGTTTTCTTTTTCATAGCATTTGTCTATTTTTCAATTTTCATTGGTTTTCTTATTGATTTATAGTAATTTTTATATACACCGAATATTAATAATCTACGATTTCATATATTGTAAATATCTCTCTTGCTCTGCTGCTTACCTTTTCAATATTTATGTTTCTGATACAGAAACTTTTTTAATTAAAAATTTTAAAGCCAACTTTTCCTTTATTGCTCACATTTTTCTTTCCCATATCAAGGTCATAAGGATTTTTGGTATATTTTCTGCTAAACATTTTTAAATTTTACTGTTCACATTTAGATCTTTAATTGACTGGAAGTGATGTGTTTTTATGGAGATGGGATCCAATAAAATGAGTCCAGAAAAAATTCCTTCTTCCCAACTGATCTTCAATGTCAACTCTTGTCACATATCAATTTTCTATTCATTCAACATGTTTTTATTATCTACCATATATTCATCTCTGTTTGAACCACTAGCTATACATCAATGATAAAATAATTATGACTGCATTTGACTATGGGTTTCCATTCTGTACCATTATTTAATATTTCTATAACTAAAAAACTCATCCTTACAATGATTATAATGTTTACTTAGTCATGCTGTCTACCAAAGAAAACCCTCATTCCTCTTTCCCTAACTATTTGACTACTCTTGGCCCTTAACCATATATTCCTACACATGTAATGTGTATTTATATGTATTTATTGGATTATTTCTATAACAGTTTTCTATGTCATAGGCTGGACTCTAAAAACAAAATTGGACAGAGGGATTTTTGTGAACATGCTTCTGAGAAAAGAAGAACCAGAGAAGCAAGCTGCAAGGTATGGCAGGAGATGGGTCTTCTACGCAGCCCAGGATAGTACCACAGAGTCAGCACACATGGCAGTAAGGGCACCTGGCAGAGCACCAGCATGATCCACTGCCACCTGCGATGTTTTTAAAAAGTGCATATAGACCCAGAATCATGTAGATCTCACACACTGTGGCTACAAAGGCAGGAAAAAGAAAGGGAGCTGGCAATAAATTTTTTTAAAAAAAAGAAAAGAAAGCATTTCATACTGCATGGTTGAATGGTGGTATTTCATTAATGCACATCTTTGTGTCTGTGATATAATAAAAGAATGATATAAATAAATCCACGGTAATCAAAAAATGCACAACCCCATTCCCAAATACACACTTACCCTTTAAAAATATTGATCTGCCAAAACCAAGGAAGCCTTGTGAACAGCTGAGGTCTATAATTTAGGTGGTTTTTGTTGAGCTTTTGTATCTCTCTCCTAATGAGTCAGTGTTCAGCCACTGTTCAGTTGTAGCTTTTAATTGCAAACTTTGGGACACTGTAAATTAGGGGTGAGTGAAGCCAGATTCACTAAAACCCAACACATGCTGATGGGCTTAATTTTTTTCCCAGTGTGGACTTATTTTCAGCCTCAGCTCTTACATGTATTTGCATTATAAAGAAAAATAATTCTTGTGTTCCAATTTATTTATGCTTAACTCCACAGGCACATTCTTTGCTAAGACTTGTTTGATATCCAAGATGTCTCAGGGGTAATATTTTTCTATGCTGGCTATCTTGCAAGTGGAATAAAATTTCGTTGCACAGTTCATCCATTTTGTCTTGTTTCCTGATCACCCAAATGCATTGTTATATTACTATAATATCTGGATGAGTGTTGTCATCCTTACTACCTCATTTGAATTGCACAAACCAGATTCCAGTTTAACTTTCATAAAGATAACCTAGAATTGAATCGCAGCAACATGGTGGAGGGATCTAGCATGAATCTCTCACTGCAGTCTATTCCAATGCTGAATGGAAAAAGAAAGGTGGAACTAAATGAGTGGAATAATGATCTCTGTCAATGTTACTGCAACATGGCGTGATAGAGTTCATGACAGATCCAGACCTCAGAGAGAAGGGGTGAGGTCTCAGCATTTTCTCAGAAACACAATACTTGGCTTTGGGTCCAGATTAATCAGGAAGGGAGAACTGAGTTCCTGCTCAGAACCAGAATCTTGGAAGGATTGTACTTGAGTGTTAGGAAGAGGAGAATACCAGCCCCCTGACCTGTGATGCTAAGAAATGAAGAGTGAGCATCCTTCTCTTAGGGCTTTGAGTAGGTAAAAATGTCTTTTCCATCTCTTACAGAAATGGAATTCATAAGCCCATTTCATGGATGGGAATGATGTCAAAATTCCTTCTACTCTGATAAATAAAAAATAATTTACCTATGGAAAAAGAAGGTAAAATCTACTTCTGAAATGTTGAAGCTCTTAGGCTGTCTCCTAAAACTAAATGCAAAGCAATGCATATTAACTATTAGACAAATTAGAGTTATAAGGTTTTATCAACAAAAACAATCTCTGCTGAAAATACACTTACATAGGAGAACGACAGACAAAGGAAGAATCAGAAGACACGATAAGCAGCAAATTAACCCAAAAAGGAAGTATGAAAGAAATAGGAAAAATCCACATCATAAGAAATTAAATGGAAAACAAAAATATAATTGAGAGAAAATGATTCTTGAAAAACTTAAAAAATTGATTTAAAAATGCTGATATTGATGAAGGGGAAAAAGAAAGAGTAAAATCTTTAAATCAAAAATGAAAAGGAAGGTGTCATATTTAAAAATAAATACTATTATGATAAACTTTTAAACAGTTAATTAAAAATTTAGATAAAATGAGCACATTCTTAGAAAAAATTCCAAATTTATTAAAACTGACATAAGAACAAATAAAAATACAAATAGTCCCTTCTTCATAAATGAAACTATCCCTCATTTAAATAAAAATATCCCTAAAAATAAAAGGACAATCCCAAATGTTTCACAGGACAAACCTGGCAAATTTTAAGGAAATAACACCAACGCTTGGAAAATTTTCCAAAGAATGGAAAAAGTAGAAACACTATTTTAAGAAACCGGAATTGCCTTGGTACTGACATAACAAAGGCATTATTAAAAAGGAAAAATACTGTCTAACCTTACTTATAAACATATGAAAACCACTAATAACATTTACAAAAAATACAATAATACATAAAAGTATACCATATTATGTCCAATTTCAATATTGCAAAGTTTAATATTCAAAAACCAATAGTGTTAAGAAAACATAAGAAAAAATATATTAGTTAAATATGCCTGGATATCATTTAATAAAATTCAACCTCCATCAATAACAAACCCAGAATTAAAGAATTTTCCTTGATCTCCAAATAAAGAAAAAGTATTTCTTGATATTTGAACAACCAATGTGTTAACTCTCATGCCTCTATTCAACTTTGTGTCAGTGTTTCTGTGCAATAAAATAAGACAAGAAATAGAAAGCAAATGAGTGTGTGTGTGTGTGTGTGTGTAATGATCATAAAGTAAGATTTAAAAATATAATTATTTGATTATCTGTAGCTGATACAAAATTGAAAAATACAAATATCAATGGAAAAAGTTCATGAAGAAAAAATAAATTTCATCATACTCATACAGTGGAATATTACATAGCTATGAAAATGAATCATCTAAGATTTCACATAAAACACTGTTGACTCTAACAGATGTGTTGTTGAATAAACAAGATGATACAAAAAAAATGTTTGTGTGATGATTGAGAGGGAACATGAGGGAGGATTATGGGTCTCTAGTAATTTTATTTCTTAGAAGACAATATAGTGAACACCCAAATGTGTTCATGTATATTATTCACTAGGCCATGTCCTTATCATTTGTATACTTTTCTGAATTATAGAATGGATTTTTAATATTTTTAAAGTTTATACTCAAAGACGGTACAAAATAGTTCTTAGAATGTTATCTTTTAAGTTAGGAAAATTGAGAAATTAATACCTATCTACCAGATTATCTATATACACATTTACTAACAGTTGAAAAATAAATAATGAAAAACAAATAAGCAATACTCACATTATTTTTTAAAAGAGAAAAAGTTCAAATACAATTCTCACAGTATACTTTTTAAACATGTTTGATTTTGAATCAAATAAATGTTTCATATATTCAAAAATGGACCTTAAAAAAAAAGTAATCCCTAAAGTGAAAAAAAATTAACTGAAACAGACCTTGTTTCTCATTAGTATTTAGAATGTTACACAAAACCATTGTTTGCATATTATCTACCAAAACAAGCTGGTTATGCAAAAACTACATATATATTTTTCCCAAATTGATCAGAAACTTAAGAATGCAAATGCACTAAATTCTGGAAAAGGCTAAACACATTATAGGATAAAAGAAACCAAGGCTCATAGAGAAATGTGAAGAGGAAAAATCCATCTTGAATGTGTTTAAGAGAAAGTACAAAAAAAACTCTTAACAAACTTGCCATGACTGAGTGTGAGCCAGCATGACAGTTGGAAATTATGAGACACCTCAGACTCAGAATAAGTCTGTAATGTGAGTATTGCTTATTTGTTTTTCATTATTTATTTTTCAACTGTTAGTAAATGTGTATATAGATAAT
This sequence comes from Sciurus carolinensis, assembly GCF_902686445.1. Taxonomy (NCBI): domain Eukaryota; kingdom Metazoa; phylum Chordata; class Mammalia; order Rodentia; family Sciuridae; genus Sciurus; species Sciurus carolinensis. The sequence goes on from NC_062217.1 coordinate 135,723,864, forward strand.
CTGATAGATAGGTATTAATTTCTCAATTTTCCTAACTTAGAAGATAACATTCTAAGAACTATTCTTGTACCGTCTTTGAGTATAAACTTTAAAAATATTAAAAATCCATTCTATAATTCAGAAAAGTATACAAATGATACTTTCTCATGGGCCTGCCCTGAGTGGTCCATCCTGCAGCTGGATGCAGAAAGATTGCTGAGAGGTCTCACAGAGTTACATGACTACTTCCCAAGTGCAAGGTGAGGATCCCCTACAGGCAGAGGCAGGAGAGGAACCGCAGGGACATGGGTCTATCAGGGAACACCAGGCCTTCAACAATGGAAAAACTAAAGGCAAAGCAGGAGAATTGAGAGAAGCTATAGTTGAACATTTTGTAGTCGTCTCTGAGTAACTGAGAGAACAAGTATAGAAAAATTATAAAATACAAGATTAGAAGAACACTATCATGCCACTAGCCCTAACTGGTGTTTATAGAGCAGCTCCCCTCAAACTGCAGAGTACCATTTTTTGTTTCAGTTACATATTAAATAGTCGCCGGCACTAGACCGAAATATTCTGGATCATGTGAGAAACACACTCACCTGTCCCAGCCCAAAGAATGAACTGAGACCCAAGGTACAGCAAAAAGTGAAGCTTTACTTTAACGATGATCTTGCAAGTTCGGGTGCCTGGTGGTTAGGGACCCACATATTGGGTACAACCAGTGTTTTCTCCACTTGAGCACAAGATCCCTCCCTGGTTCCTCACTGGCTGAGTACTATGGGGTGCACAATCTTCCTGAATGTCTCCTAGGTTTTACTGTCTCCTATTGGGTTATATCAAGAAATAAACCATTCATATACCTTTAGATGTCTCCATCTCCCTTTGGTCTCTTGTGGCAGAAAAGTCCCCTTGGACTGAGTGCCTTTTGGCAAATACACACTTTATCTCTGTTGGTCAGGTTGGGCCCCTTCCTCTCACCTTCTGTTTGTCAAGAGGCTGTGAATTTTCACTCTCCATTGTTAACTGCTTATAACTTTTCATTCTCTTCTCCCCTCCAGCTGCCATTCTTACAATCCCAGTCCTTTAACATTTAAAGCTAGAAACTGTATTCTGAAAATGGACCACTGGACCTTCTATTTCTCACAGGTCATGAAGCACATTTGAATCAATATTAAAGAAAGGAATTATACAGAATATATTCTCCAAACAAAAGAGTTTAAAATTAGAAATTAATAGCATTAATGTATTCAGAAAATCACCCAATATTTGCCACTTTAAATAACCTATTAGTCAAGCAAGAAATCAGAAAGGAAATTTTTAAGTATTTCGGACTGAGCAATGATGGAAATGCAACATATCTGTACAGGGAGGTTATAGCTAAAGTGTTTAAAGGGAGTTAAATAGCTTCAAATGAGTGCATTAGGAAAGAAGAAAGGTCTGAAATCAATTATCCTGGCTTCCACTCCAAGAAGCTATTAAAAAAAAAAGCAAATTACATCAAAAAGAAAAGAAAAAAATTAAATGTTGGAAATAAACAAAATAGAAACATGACAGAAAAAAAAACTGATAAATCAGAACTTTGAAAGCAATAATAAAATTGGTTAAAATCTTGCAGGATGGGTTAAGATAAAGAGAGAAAAGATGAATTTCCGACAAGAGGAATAAAAGAGAGGACATAATTATAGGTTTATAAACACTAAAAGGATAAGAAAGCAATATTATAAAGAATGTTGCCAATAAGTCCTGTAGCACATATTAAATGAACAAACTCTTGAACAGCAAAGCTTACCACTGTTAACAAAAGAAATGGAAGAAAATTAAAACCCAATATTTATTAAAAATTGAATGTATAATAAAGAACTTTCTAAAAGGAAAATTTTAATCCAGATGACTTCCTAATAATTCAATGCAACTTTAGTAGAGATAATGAAAATTCTACCAAACCTTTTCAGAATGAAAAGGGGAAAACTGAAAGGGGAAATGTGTGACTATTGCTCACCATTTTATGACTGAAAAAATACTGACACCTGACGAACACATTTAAATACGTGACAAAGATGTTAAAAGAAGAACAGTGACAGATCAATACCTATCATAAAAATGGACATAAAATCCTTAATAAAACATTAGTAAATCTTTCCCAGAAATATATTAAAAAGGTAGTAAATCATGACCAAGTGCAATTTATCTCTGGAATGCAAGATTATTTTAACATTTGAAACTCAAGCAATATAATTCATCACATCCACAGAATGAAGAATTTTTCTCAGTAAATGCAGAAAAGCATTTGATTAAATTTACAACCACTTCATGATAATAACTCAGGAAGCTAGGAACAGAAGAGAAATTCCTCATTCTGAAAAAAGGATATTTACAAAGTAAAAACAAAAACAAAACACCACCATAGCAAACCTCTTGCTTAATGATGAACTATGGAATGCTTTTTCTGCTAACAGCAGGAAGAAGGCAAAAATATCTGTTACCCTAATTTGTGTTTAACATTGCACAAGAAGTCCAAACTAACCAAAAACAAGAAGAGAAAGAATAAGAGGATGAAGAGGAAGAAAAAGGAAAATATAGTTTGGGAAAGAACAGACAAAATGATTGACTATCATTACTTGCAGATGATGATTGTGTATGTAACACACATTATGGAATTTACTACAAAAAACAATTAGAAGTGAAAACTAAATTTAGCAGACTCACAGGTGGCAATATCAATATACAAAAACCAAGTACATTTCTAACACTAGCAAGTAAGAATTGGTGAATACAATTTATTGTAAATATTACCACCAGTAATCTCATGGAAAATATTTAGAAAAAATTAAGAAATAATATGCAAATCTTATGCATTGGAGACTAAAATCATATTTCATTTCATTGTTGCTCTCAGAGTTACAGAAAGGATTTTTAACTTGAAAGTTCATATGATACCACTTTAGATTAATATGAGAGTCTTGCCATTGTATAGTTCCATTGGTTCTTGTTCTCTGCAATATTATTGCTTTCAAAGTTTTGTCTTTTAGAAAAATTAAGAGATATGGCCCCATGTATTTATTACTTCTTGGGTTCTTCATTTCTTCATGTTAATCTGAATTTGCAACTGTATCAATTCTCTGTAGCCCAAGGCAATGTCTTAACTTTCTATGGTGAGGAGATCTGGATGCAAATTCTCTTCATTTGTTACTCTGAGAGTATTTTTATGATCTTATTTTGAGGAATAGTTTTTCTGGCTATATGATTGTGTGTGTGCACATATGCATTTTCCACCACTTTAAAGATGATATTTTACTACTATCGATAAAATATACTAGAAAAGATTCTTTTTTTTTAAGGGGAGGCTTTGGAAGGAAGGGAGGGAGGAAAGAAGGGAAAAAAGGAAGGAAGAAGTTAGTTTAAGAAAGTCCCTGCCCAGGTTCCCACTCACTCCACTGTGTAAACGTGGTGCAAGTGTGTGGGAATCCATAGTCCTCACTGGTAGATTGCAGATCACAATCCTTTGGTCAGGTTGAGGTAGTTAATTGTGACTTTCCAGGGGCTCTTTACTTGGTGGTGGAAACACACCTACTCAAGGGCCACCAAGTTTAGTGCATGGTTCTTCAATGAACACAGTGCAGTAATTTATGACCCCAATCAGCAAATGACTACCAGGCTCTATTCTCAATTTGGGCCCAGTTACCATTTGGGACTCTTCTGGAAGATTCTGCATTTCAAAAATTCAAGCTCATTTTCTGGCCTCCATTTTCTTCTGACAAGTCATCTGGCATTCAAATATCCTTCTGCTCTATGTAATACTTGTTTTCCTCTGGCTCTGACTTTTTCATGGATTCATACTCTCTTGTTCTCTCTCCCCTGCCCCATCTCCTTCTCATTCTTCCACATCTTGACACTGATCTGCATGACTTTGGTAGATTTATCCTGCTCCCAAAGAATAATCATTCTGGGGTAATCCAGTGAGAGCCCAGGATGTTCTATAAGGTCTCCTCACTCTAGATCTTTGAAACACCTAGGAATGACTGGCCATTACACATCCTTGGAAATCTTTGTTCAACCCACAGATCCCCAGGGTTTCTTTCTACCAGATAGAGTCTCTGCATATTAAAAACTTAGTATTTGTCCAAAACCGTAAGAGGCAGGATAAAGATATCTGAAGTTCTTTCTCTGCACAGCTCCCTTTTTCTCCAGTACACCTGCTTTTTCTCGCTGCCTCAGCATTTCAGAACATCTGATTTCAGTCATCTCCATTCCTCTAAGCCACAGTTTTCTTTGGTCTCTGCCTCCCCGCATGGCAGAACACTGTCCCCAGGCAAAATGCAGGGCAATCACAGGGCTTGCCTCTTGTGCTTCAGCCTGTCCCCGGGAGCATATTGCTGCTGTGCCTCTTCCATAACCTTTTTGTCCCATTTTTTAACATTTATTTACAGCAGGAAGGATGGTCTAGTACCAATTACTCCTCATAGTAGAAGAAGAATTAAAACATCCAGAAATTCTGCAACGACTAACAATTGTTAGCATATTACCATTTTCAAATGACAAATGATTTTTGACTCAAACATTTTTAAGCAAGTTGCAGATTTTATATTTTACCTGTAAGAACTTCATACATGCCTCTGAATAAAGACTTTCTTCAGCAGAGTTAGAATACCATTATTATACCTAAAATTAATAATAATCACACATCTAATATTCATTCTATTTGTGAATTTAGCTATATGTTTAACTATTTAGCTTATTGTTTGTTTGTTTTGTTTTTTTATTTATTAACTCAAGATCCAGAATCTGATCAAGATTTGTGAATTACATTTGTGTCTTAAGTTTCTCTGATATCTTTATAAAGGGTTCAGGCTACCTGTTGTCTTAATAAATTTTTCATATGCTGGATTTTTCTGATTGTGTGATGATGGTGTTGTTTAATGTGTTCCTTCAACTAAACTTGGGCTTAGAGCTAGATATTTGACTAGATTAAAATTAAATGTTTTTGTAAGGATGCTTTATATATGATATAACAATCTTCAGATATTATCTTATCAAGAGACAAATGTTCTGATATCCCACGATAAATGATGCTAGTTTTGATTAGTTAATGTGGTTACCAGCATGTCTCCATTAAAAATAAAAATTCCTCTCTTTTAAATGATAAGTAAGCAGTAATATTTGTCAGTGGGTGTGTGAATTTTTTCCCATAAAGGATTTTACACCATTGCTACTATTTGCTGGAATAACATTTTTTGTTAGAAATTGCAAATTGAAGATTTTCTAATTCTATATCAATTAGCTGTCATTTTTGTAAATATGTATTTTCCTTTATCCCCTTCTCTGGAAACATTAAAAAATAATAAATAAAAATTTGGAAATCATCATTGAAAATCACATCTGCAAATCATCTGCTCCTTTTGAGGTACCCTCCATAGAGGTGCAGTGCTAGATATCAAGGTCATTCTGACTGGGGTTTCTTTCAACCAAAGCAAGATGGCAGTTCCAGACCTTCATGAAGTTCCAAGAGCCATTACCCAGAGTTCTTCTCGGGCTTTGATGTCCCCAAATAGCTTGTCTGGAAAGAGCCTTTTCTTGCTAATTTCATTAGAAATGCTCATCTTCCCAATGGTGATGTGTGGATTTCTGGACTGTAGTAGATACTAAGGTGTGTCTATCCCCACCTGATTAAATGTTTATCATCCAGCTTCAGTCAAAACAAACTCCTTACCCAAGGACAACTTCTTTCTTCTGGGCCAACAATCCTCTTTCAAACCAAGAAGAAATAATCCCCAACAAGAATTTATGAACATGACTGCAGAAGATCCTATTGCATCTTATCTTCTCCTTATTTGCTTGGAATGGTCAATTCTCTCCTTAACAGAAATTCAGAAGAGTTGTTATTTTCCTTCTTAAAAAGTAAAACAAAATCTAGGTCAAAAGGGTCAGCTCTTCTGAGAATCATTCAGCATTCTATAGCTTAGATGTTTCAGGCCAAAGTAGCACCATTCTTGGTCATTCCAGAGAAGGGATTCACTGAGAGAAGAGCTAATCCAGTCTTAGATTTCTCATAAGCCCAAGGGCAAGGAAGTTCTTTCAACTATATCAATCCTTTTGTCCTCACTAGCTGATTTTCAAGTGGAAGTTCACTAGTTTCCAGTTATATAACTTGGGACAAGTGACCTACTATTCATTTTTTATTTCAAAAGCAATAAAAATAATTTCACATGAGTATTAGAGGAAACACTGTGGTTTAGAAAGAATGCACCATGATTTTAGTTCCTTGGCCCTTTTCCTCCAAGGTTTGTCACACACTTGACCTTAACACATATTTTAAGAACACTAAGACTGAGAGATAATTGATTACCATGAGAAGAACTGAGCTGCCCTGGAACCTCCCTGACCCTTGTCTTGAACTTCTCATGGAAACTGCATTGATGACTCATGCCCAGCTCATTCCTTACTGAGGGATTCTTGCAATTAGGGCTTCCGGTTCTAAAGCCAGGATAGTCCTGGGTAAACAGAAGTGGCTTATCACCCTAAATATCTACTCCTGGACTTAACTATCATTCATTTTTTAATTCATTTTTCCTGACAGGACAACACATTGACTCTACCAGTATTCCATGAAATCTTTCTTCTGTCCAGAGAGAATCTCTGTGACCCTCACAATTCATCCCAGTACTGCTACTGTGACTTCTGTCCTCTTCTGTCTTTTCTATTTATTTAAAGTTGTTACCCCACCATATGACAATCCATATTAAATTTGAGACTGATAAATCTTACTCTTCAATCTTCTTGAGGGGTTTTTTTCTCCAACTTTATTAACATATGGATGGATGAATGGGCAAAGAAAATGTGTTTGTGTGTGTGTGTGTGTGTGTGTGTGTGTGTGTATACACACTCCTTATTTGCTAGGAATGGGACACACACACACAGAAAATGGAATACTAATCAAACTTTTTTCTTAAAATATCTTGTTATTTGTTACTATATGGATAAATCTGAAGGACACTGAAATAAAGCAGACATAGAAAAACCAACATTACATGATCTCACTTATACAGACCATCTTAAAATTTTGCCTGGAGGCTTCTTGTGGCCTTTATAGTTTCTCTCCATTGAAGGGTCTCAGGCCCAGGGGAAACCATCAACCCTAGTGATATTCATCATCATCATCACTTTCTCCGTAGGAGACCCTTAAATACCCAGTGTTTTTCTCTGACAGACCAGGATCGCATCCTGATTCTGAATGTTCTACACATAGGTGGTCTCTCAAGGTCTAAATACATAATCCTTTACATAATTTGTTCAAATTTCCCAAATATTCCCTGGATAAAAACATCCAGGAAGAACACACACACACACACACAAAAAAAAAAAAAAAAAAAAAAAAAAAAAAAACAGGAAAATTACACTAGCAGAGCAAGAGTGTGTGAACCCTAACCTGGGTTCATATAACTTTGTGTGATTATAACAAGGAATATTGTTGTGGGAATCTAGTTCACTTTGCTATAAAAGGGAGTAATGACTAAATGATTTGCTATCAGTGACAACTTAGAATAGCACCTGCTCTGTGGTAGGTGATTACTAATGGCTATAGCTTCCTTTCTTCTCTGAAGCTGGGAACTGTGACTTTTCATCCCCTGCTCCCTATGAACCTCATGGGTTTTAATAGGTTGCCAGCAGGCCTACAGGGGCCTTTCGGGAGCAGACGTGGTCAGGGGTGGAGGGGCAGCATGGGTGCCATCTCACAGGGGCTAGAGTCTGTCTATCCCCTATGCAGAACTGTGAGGTTCAGATGCTCCTGGGAAGCACTTATGAGTCCTCCTAAGTTTATCTAGATCCTCACTGCCTACACAGCACTGAAGGAACACGTGAGCACTAATTGAATAAAGCTTTCCCAGAATCAATATGGCTTGACTCCAAGTAAGCTATTTAAATAAGCAAGAGGAAATGCTACTGACTGGCCTCTGTTGTATGTCTCCTAATTGCAAGATATTTGGCCGACTCATGACCAATTTATGTGCAAAAACAAAACAATTAAAAAGGTCTCATTACTAAACCTGGGCATTCTCTTATTTAAATGATGCACTGTGATATATAGGGATTCACTATTAACAAACAAAGCTGAACCTAGGTGCACAAGTATTTCCAGTCATAGAAAAGTCCTAACTGGATTGAACCTTGGGCTGCCTTTACTAGGGGCCTTTTATAGGGCAGAGAAGGTCAACATCTCCCACCTGCAGCCTTGGCAGCCAAATCGGTAATGAAGACAAAGCCAGGCTATTGTTATACACTGAAGCAGTCATGTGAATTCCCTTCTTACACCCTGGTCTGGGTTCCCTTTTCTCTACTCCAGTATCTTGCACCTCTGCACATGTTCAGACATTTGCTGTATGGCCACACCCTAAGGTCATATCATGATCATCTTAAAAATGAGAGTATAAATATCCACCTACTCCTGAAGAACTTAACATATTCCAGACTGTGCTAAGTGCTTCACATACATTATCCCATTTAATTCTCACTACAAGCTTTTGACATAGGAGCTATTATTATCTCTACTTTACAGATTAAGTAATTGAGTTCCAAGTTCACACAGCTCATAACTAAAAGAGACAAGACTGATACACAGGTGTATCTAACATCAAAGTACTTTTTTTTTTAATCACTTCCACATTTTTGGTTTCTTTTTTTTTGCAAAATCTAGCTTAACCTTTCATTGTCTGACTACAGTTTCTCCCTTCATCTTTCCCAGTAAAACTGCCCTAATATATACTTCATGAAGAACTCCAGTCTCATAGATCTGCTTTATCTTTACAGATCATCAGCCTCCACCCATCTTCTCTTCCTCCCTGTCAACTCAGTTGCTCTTGTCAATCATTTTAACCAGGAGTTTTCCAACTCCCTTGGTCACTGTTCCTTTTATGCACAGGCTCTAATGATGCCCAGACCTGGGTTAAAAAAACCACCTGTTTTCCCCTTTGCTGCCCTGAGAACACAGAAATTGCTGCACAAAATCCACTACACACCTTTGAATTCAGTCTTTGCAGTCTTTTTGGTCTCACTCCAAGTCCTTTTTCTGTTCAGATGTTCTTTTCCTATTCCCCACAGCAATGACTTTTGGTCGTCAGGGCCCCCACCAAGTCTCTGTCCTCATTCCCATGCTCTTAGCTGATGAATAAATGATCTATGTCGTTAGGAAAATGGAGCTCATAAAACACAAACTCCTTCAACTTTCCTCCTATACCTTCTCTCATTCTGTCCCCACCTATTTCCCAGATTCAAATATCCCAAGCTTCAAGAGGACCACACTTGATCATAAAGTCCCAGATCCTGCCTTGCTATGAAATGTCCCTTGTAATCTCAGATTTACCATCAATTATTTCATTCTCTCACTTGTGGTCCCTCAGAAAAGACTAAGCTCATAGTTCCCGCTTGACTCCTTCCTTAACAAACATTTTGAATTTCTATACTTCTCATACCCTGCTTATGAAACATCCTCCTCCTTTGACTTCTGTGAGGACATACTCTTAGCCTTTAGGTGGATGCTCAGGATCTTCTCTTGGGAAACGATTTTCTTCTCAATCTATCACTTCCCTTCCTCCACTAAGTAACTTTTAGCCGCATTCATAAATTCAAATACTATCTATATTAGTCTGTTTTCAGTTACCCTAATAAAACACCTGAGTTTCAGTAATTTATAAAGAAAAGAGTTTCACATAGCTCATAATTTATGAGATGAAGAGTCTGAGATCATGCAGTGCCATCAGTTTGGCCTTTGTGGAAACACCCTGACTGCATTTGAACATGTGGGGAAATGACTGTGAGCAGAAGGGATCAGTATGTGTGGTGGGGGATGACAATTTATAAAGATCCACTCTTTTAAGGACTAACATTAGAAACCTATCATTAATCCCTTCTGAGGACAGTGCCTCATGAATTGCCTTCCTCTAGGCCCACCTGTTAAAGGTTCCACCACCTCTCAGCATTGCCACACTGAGGGCCCAAGCATCCAGCTCATGCAACACTGGAGAAAAAAAACTATTCAAACCACAGCACCTTCTGTATGCTAATGACTCAGAAATCAACTTTCCAAGCCCAGACCTCAACTGCAAACCAGAGACCTGCAATTATATAGTAAAAATTATGTGTCAAAAAATGAACACCACTGCTTCCTCTTAAATCTGATTTTTTGTAATCTTTAAGTTAATGATCAAATAATATTGATCAAATCACCTGAAGTAAAAATTTAAGAAACACATTTTATTCCTTCTGTTTGATTACCCCGTACAAAGGCCGAGTTGATATTAAGTCCCATTGGTTTAATCTCCTTTATTCATTTTCAAATATTTATTTGAAATCCCTTCCATGTGAAGTAAACAATCCCAGCAGTGTGATGCACAACTCCAGGTACAGCATGCTTCATGCACAATATGACTCCGTGAGTCACAGTCATGGTGCTTTACATGGGGGACATAAGAATATGCAATATATGGTATTCCTTTCCCTTAAGGCTCTTAAAATCTAATGAAGGGGGCATGGACATAAATAAGCATCAAAAAATTGAAAATTGCAAGGAAACATCAGAAAATGAATGAGTTAAGAACTGAAGGGCAAAAGAAACAGGAAGAGTTGAATAGAAGATAAATTAGCTCATGCAGAAGGTCCTACTGTAGGCGAATGCCCTGGGGCAGAAGCATCATAATTATCACTAAAACATAATTGTCACTAAGGGCTAATGGGTCTGAAGTAGAAATTGGTATGAAATTGTGCAAAAAGTCTGAGAATTAGGGGAAAGCAGGTCATGCAAAGCCTAGACATATAATGGAGCTATGTCTCTGTTCTGAGAGCATTGGAAAGGCAATTGAAGACAGTTACACATATTAAACATGAGAGAGGAAAGGGAGAGAGAAAGTAGAAGAGAGGAAATCAAATCTGAATTTTTCAAAACGTATTCCATCTAGAGGGTGGCAATCATCTTGTTCAGGAGCAAAAGTAGAGGCAGGGCAGCTGTGGCAGTGTCTATGGCGGGACAGTAGTGACAAACTCTTGAGTCATTGTGAACCCAGCAAATCTAGAGATAAGTAGATATTCTGGCGAGTTATTTAGGAAGTAAAAGCAAGAGGACACAGAGATGTGCGTAAGAGAGATAAAGAACAAGAGGACATCCCATCAGATTCCAACAGAGGTTCGTGGCTTTTACAATTGAATGAATGATGGTGCCATTCACTGACTCGGAGAACAGGGGAAGATGATTATGTGATAAAGAAGAGCTGTTAGGGAGATCTTGATTTTAATTCCGGACATATAGGTTGGCAAGGACTTTCAACCTTCCAAGAGGAGATATGCATTCCAAGTCTGCAACTCAGGGGAGAGGTGAGGCTGCATATAAATGTGTGTGCTGTCTGCATATAGATGATAACTGAAACCATGGTGTAGATGAGAATATTCAGGGAGAAAAACTTGAGTGAACAGAGAAGAGAGCCCGGGACCAATCTCTGAGAACTCCAACATTCAGTAGCTGAGTGAAAAAGAATGAGTTCAGAAAACAAATAGAGGAGTAGAACAAAAAGAAGAGAGTATTATCTCATGGAAACCAAATACAGAGAGTATTTTAAGAAGCAGAGAGTGATGACCACAGCCAATGGGGACAACTGAGATTTCAAGAAAGAGGATTATGGAAACACCTGTATTCAGAGAAGCTACTGGAAAATGGGATGATGGAAAACAATGGCACATTGGAGTGGTTGAAGGATAAATGGAATATGAGAAGTAAGAACATTTTCTTTTGAGAAGTGCAATGAAAGAAGAGGAAAGACAGAGCAATAGCCAGAGGGAATGTGGGACTAGGATTTGACTTGCATTTAATGGAAAGGGCTTGAACACAATTAAAAGCTAATAGAAAAATCTAGTTAGCAGGAAGAATCTATGTGTAAGGCAATGGAAAGATCATCAATATGAGTTTGAATGCTCCTGGGCAAGCAGAAATAGAAAAATCTCATGTTCTGGATGAGGTGTGGCCTTGGCCCCAGGACAGAAGTCTTTTCTAGTATAATGGGAGTTACGAGGGAGAGAGTGAAGTAGACTGAATATCATTAATAGATTTGTAATCGAAAAAAAAAATAATTTCTTATTTGGTAGTTTCTGTTTTATTTCATTTTTTCTGTAAAGCGAAACTGTAGTAAAATAAATTAAGCAAGTTCTTCTGCTTTCCAAAAGATGAAACTGATGTACTTTCCCCTATTCCTCCCTCTAACTAAAACAATGGGTGTTATATAAAACAAATAAAAGACAACTCTGAAAGATGGGGAGACTGGCTGGGGTCTCAGAATGTGAGGGATAAGAGGACTGTGAGTTTCTTGATGTTTATTTTTGCCTCATATTCCCCAAATTTGGAGCTGAAAAAGCAGGCAACTAGAAACACCAGTGGACACAAACAAATGAGCCTTGAGAAAAGACTGTTCACTCTACCCAAAATATCAGGAAACAGCCTAGCAGGACAGAAAAGTTTAGGTAGTAATTATCCTCCTTTAGCAAAGTATCACAGAAAAGACTGTGGCCCCCTCACCTGAGGTTCTAAGAGAGGAAGGCAAATAGGGAGTCAGAGGATAGAAGCCCTTTAATCACTGGTGCAGTATCACAGATCCAGTGCAAAGTCTGGGCTTTCATGACTGTCCAGTGTTAGAGATAACCCCATCATGGTGTCAGTGGGGGCCAAGAGGGGGAGAAACTTCAACTCCCCTCCAAAAGTAAGAGAGTATCCCAATCTTGAGGGTCAAAGGCCAAGTTGTGAGTCTGCTCTTCCACCACCAGACCACAGTTACTAGGGAGCAGCTACACATTTTTTAATCAGAGCAATACCACTGAGAAGAGATCAGTTAAAACAGGCTTAAATGAGATCCAGAGCCTGGTGTGTGGAAACATACGTCATAGTCAAACTTCTGAAATTTCAGATTTAAATGGAAGAAAATAACTCATCGTACCAAGGACCAAGAAGTCTCAAACTATATAAAATAAGGTAGTCAGCATCAGCACCAAAATGTCAGAGATGTTAGAATTTTCTGACAAAGATTTTAAAGGGGTTATCATTAATAAAAATTCAGTAGGCAGTTATGAACATGTTGAAACAAGAGAAAATAAGTGGGGAGAAAGGAAAAAAAGAAAAGGAGGAAAGGAAGAAGGAAGAAAAGTCTCAGGAGGAAAACAGAAGATACAAATTACAAAGAAAAAGAAATATTGCAACTGAAAAATACAAAGATAAAATATAAAATGAAACAATGGATGGGCTCCCCAGCAGATTGGAGGGGACACAGAAAAGAATAAGTGAACTTAACGACAGAACGATACAAATTAGACAATCTGGAAAAAAGAGGAAATGGGCTTACAAAAGGAACATGGGATTTAGGCATCAGTGGGACTATTTTATTTATTTATTTATTTATTTATTTATTTATTTATTATTTATTTATTTATTTTTACAGACTACATTTCAATTCATTGTACAAAAATGGGGTACAACTTTTTATTTCTATGGTTGTACATGATGTGGATTCACACCATTCGTGTAATCATACATGTACTTAGGGTAATGATGTCTGTCTCATTCCACCATCTTTTATACCCCTGCCCCCTCCCCCCCTCATTTCCCTATATGTAATCTAAAGTTCCTCCATTCTTCTCTTGCCCCCTGCCCCTCACCCCCATTATATATCATCCACTTATCAGGGAAAACCTTCAATCTTTGGTTTTTTGAGATTGGCTTATTTCATTTGGCATTATATTCTCCAATTCTATCCGTTTACCTGCAAATGCCATAATTTTATTTTTCTTCATGGGTGAATAATATTCCATTGTGTATATATACCATTTAAACAGATTTAGCATTCATGTCACCTGAGTCCCATAGATGAAGAGACAGAAATAGGACCCAAAGTTTTCAAAAAATTAATAACTGAAAACTTTCAAAATTTCACAAAGTAGATAAATCTAGAGATTTAAGAAGCTGAGTGAAACCCAAGCAGGATAAACCCAAAGAAATCCACATGTAGACATACACCACAAACTTCTGAAAACTAAAGTCAGAAAATATTTCAAAAACAGTGAGAGAGAAACAGTTTGAATAACAGAAAATTTCTTATCTGAAACCATGGTTCCTGGAAGAAAGTGACGAAATTTCCCAAGTACTGAAGGAAAAGTGTCATCCTTGAATTCTATGTCCAAGAAAATACCTTTAAACAAATTACGGGAAATCCAGGAAGTCTCAGAAGAAAACTAAGAGGCCTTGTCCCTAGCACGCCTACACTAACAGAAAGCCTAAAGGAAACTAAACAGGAACAAATTTTAAAAGAAGGAATCTTGAAACATCAGGAAGAAAGAAAAGAACTAGTAACTGAAAACAGCTAAATTCAATAACCTTTCCTTTTCCTCTTAAGTTTATAAACTTATGTTTAATGGCTGAAGAAAAAGATTAAGCACAATTTAATATGGTCCTAAATGTGTGTGTTGAAAAATTGTAAGGTAATTCTACTACAGAAGGCATGGTTAAAGGATAGAAAGGAGTGTGAACTTATGTTTCATTCCACCTGGTAAAAAGACACTGGTGGAAAGACAGAGACAAGTTATGCCTGAGGCATGTGACATCTAGAACAAATATGAGAAAAATCATGCCAAGAAATGCATTCAAAAGGACTACATAAAAGAAAAGGGGGTTTGAAAAAAAGATTTATCTAATCCATAGGAAGGCAGAAAAAAAAGAGGCAAAGAAATGAAAAAAGTAAAGAGCAAAGAAAAAACTGGTAGACTTAGATTCTAGAAAGCTAATAATTACAATAAGGGACAGTTATTTACAGAGGTCATTTGAAAATTATCCTGTTACATGTTGTTTATTTAAAAATTAAAACAATGATATAGGCTGGTTAGAAGTAAAAGGATAGACAACATATTCCATGTAAACATTTATCAAAAGAAAGCAGGAATGACTTTATCAATAGTAGATAAAAGTATACTTTAGAGGAAAGAGAATTTTTACCTGACATAAAGAAAGATATTACATAATTTTAAAAGTATCGACACACCAAGCAGATGAAGCAATCCTAGATATGTGTGTGTGCACCAAACATTGGAGCTGCAGATTATTTGAAGCAAAAAGTGATAGAACTAAGAGGGAAAATAGACAAATTCACAGAGTTGAAGACTCCAATCATCCCATACCAACAATTAATAGAAAAATTACATGACAAATTATTAAACATATAGAAGAAATCACAATATTACTGATTGAAAGGATCTAATCAACATTTATAATACACCTCACAGAATAGCACCAGAATAAACTCTCTTTTCAATCGCTCACAAAACATGCAAAAAGAAAGAATACATACTGAACCAAAAAATTATCTGCAACAAATTCAAAAGAATTTTAATTATGTAGAAATTATGTAGAATTTAAATTATGTTCTTCCATATCAATGAAAATTACACTAAAATTCAGTAACAGAACTGTAACAGGTAACATCTGCAAACACTCAGAAACTAAACAACACACTTCCAAATAACCTATATATCACAGAGAAAGTCTCTAGAGAAAAAAAAAAATCATTGAATGGGAAATCAAAATTTATGAGATGCAGTTATAGCAGTGCTCAGAGAAAAAATTATAGCACTAAATGCAGACATTAGAAAAGGGGGAAGTGTCAAAACGATAACATAAGTCCTTACCTCAAAAGCTAGGAGCAAAAAGTAAAATCTAAAGCAAGCAACAGGTAGGAAAAAAAAAAGGGTACAAATCAATGTGATTGGATACAGAAAAGCAATGAAGAAAAATTGATGAAATAAACATCTGGTTCTATTAGACATCAATAAAATTGACAAACCTCCAGCAACACTGAAAAAAAAGTAAAAAACACAAATTACTAATATTAGGAAGGCAAGCAGATATCACTGCAGAAATGGCAAACACAATAAAGGACAATAAGAAAATAATACCAACAACTCTGTAGTCCCATTTTGGAGAACTTAAGTAAAATGTGTCAATTCCTCGAAGACACACAAATTACCACAACCCAGCCTATACAGCTACATAGTCTTATAATAGATACGATAGTCTTATAATTATTAATAAAACTGAATTCATTATTTAACCACAACCCCAAACAATGCAGGCCCAGAAACTTTCACTGATGAATTCTACTAAATGTATAAGATGACTTAACATCAATTCTACACAATCTTTCAGAAACCAGGATATCAGGAATATCCCCTGATTTATTTTATGAAACTAATGTTATCCATTAGTGAAACAAGACAAAGAAAGAACACAGGAAAGAAAAATTACAGACCATATATCTGATTAATATAAATGTGCAATCCCTCACAATATATTAGTATATTAGTCAGGATTCTCCAGAGAAACAGAATGAATAGGATGGATGGATGGATGGATGGATGGATGGATGGATGGATGGATGGATGGATGGATAGATGGATAGATAGATAGATAGATAGATAGATAAATAGATAGATAGATAGATAGATAGATAGACAGACAATATATATGACCTTGACTCACAAGATCACAGACTGAATTGTTCCATGGTGGCTATCTGCAAATTGGAGATCCAGAGAAGTCAGTAGCATGACTGAGTCCAAGAAGTCTGAAACCTCAGGACCAGGCAGGCCAACAGTACAGTTCTCAGTAGAGACTGAAAGCCCAGGAGCCATTGGAGGGCTGCTGGCACAAGTTCTAGAGCCCAAAGGTTAAAGAATGTCTACTTGCAAAAATCTTGCATTCAGTATAGTCTTGCATGTTCTAACTAGCACAATAAGACAAGAAAAGGAAATATCAAGCACCCAGTTTGGAAAGGAGGAATAAAACTATCTTTATTTAGAGATAATATGACTACATAGAAAATTCCAGGAAATTTGCCAAAAAATCTTCATAGACACAGTACATGAGTTCAGTAAGGTTGCAGAATATGAGATCCTATAAATATCAATTATTCTGTGTATAGTAGCAATTAAAACATGTATATTAAAACTTAAAATTCAATACCATTAAAAAATTTGTATTTTAGTATACTAAAATCTATAAATGTTCATGAAAGAAATTAAATGACATCTAAATAAAATGACATTCCATGTTTATGTATTAGTAAAGATATCAATTCTATACAAAGATTGCAGTTCCTATTTTATAGCTATAAACAAGATCATTCTAAAATCTATAAGGAGAGGCAAAGAACTGGAGTAGCAACAAAAATTCTTTTTAAAAAAAGTCCACAAAATTGGTCTGTCTGACATCAAGACTTATTATATAGTTACAGCAATCAAAACTGTGGTATTGGTAGAGGGAAGCACATAATAGACTCATGGAACATAATAGGGAATCAAGAAATTCACAAACAAATTGAATCAATTGGTTTTAGCAGAGATACAAAAGTAAGTCAGTAGCAAAGGTAGCCTTTGAAATAAATGGTGTTAGAGCAAATGGATATCTGTAGGGGAAAAAATAACTCAGAGCCTCATATCTTATATAAAAATTAACTAAAATGTGAAACCATAAAACATCTAAAAAAAGAGACTATCTTTGAGACCCAAAGCTAAGCAAAGAAGCTTTAAACATGATAACACAAACATTATCCATAAAAGGAAGTGTTGATAAATTGGACTTTATCAAAATTTAAAGTATTTGCTCTGTGAAAGATCCTGTAAGGAGACAAGTTACAAACTTGGAGAACGTTTTTGCAAATCACATGTCTGACAAACAACTTGAGTCCAGAATATGTAAAGAACTCTCAAAACTGAGCAATGAAATAATAATCCAATTAGGGAGAAAAAAAAAAAAAGCAGGCAGAAGATGTAAAAAGACATTTCACCAAGGAGGATATGCAAATGGCAAATAAACACATGAAAAGATGTTCAATATATTTAGTCACTGGGGAAATGTAAATGAAACCAGAGTGAGCCATCACTACAAATGTGTATGGGAATGGTTGAAAGTAAAAAGTATTGATAATATCAGGGGCTAACAAGGATGTGGAGAAACTTCACAACCGTACACTACTGGTGGGAATGTAAAATAGTACAACCACTCAAGAGAACAGTTTGACAGTTTATTAAAACACCCACATGTAACTAACTAACTTTCTTAGTAAATCCTACCCAGTAGTCATACTCCTGAGCTTTTATTCCCAGAAATATTAATCCTTAGAGTTATGGTTTGAATCTGGAATATCTCCCAATGGTTCAGTGTTGAAGGAATGCTCATCAAGACAGCAAGTTTTGGAGATGGGGTTTTTGGGAAATGATTGGATCATGGGAGCTTTGACCTCATCACTGGATTAATCCATTGACAGATGAATGGAATACTGGGTGTTGTTACAAACTGTGGGCAGGTGGGACATGATGAGAGGAAGTAGGTCCCTGAGGGAGTGTCCTTGGGGACTATGTCTTGTCCCTGATGCATTTTTTCTCCTCTCCCCCCGCCTATTTTTTTCTCTCTCCTGGTGGCCACAGCTCCTGGTGGCAAGCAACTTTCTTCTGCCACACCCTTTCACTGTGCGAATCTTCCTCACTTCAGATGCAAAGCAGTGAACCACAAGATGACTACGGACTGAAATCTCTGAAACTGTGAGTCAGAATAAATCTTTCCTCCTCTAAGTTGTTTATGTCAGGTATTTTTGGTCACAGAAACAAAAAGCTGACTAACACACTTACGTTCACATAAAAAGCATATGTCTACCACAGCATTTTTTGTAATAGTCAAAAACTAGAAACAACCCAGATGTCCTTCAGTGAGTAAACTATTAAAGTTACGGTGGTACATTCATAACCATGGAATGTTAACCAGCAGCAAAAAGATTCAACTATCAATACATGCAACAATCTGGAAGCATCTCCTGAGAATTATGCTGAATGATAAAAGCCAATCCCAAAAGTCACATACCACATACAATTCACATATATAACATTCTCAAGAAGAAAAAGTTAGGAAAATATAGAACAAATTAGTGGTTGCCAGAGATTAAGGAGGGATAGATGGACATATAAGGGCACCATGAAGAATCCTGAGGTGATGGAAATACTTTGTCTTAACTGTATCAATGGCAAAATGCTGATGGTGGTATTGCATTATAATTTTGCAAAACATTACTTGGAAGAAACTGAATAGAGGGTACAGGTGTTTTATCAGCATTATTTTTTTCCAAATTAAATTTACTATTGTCTCAAAATTTTTAAAACAATTTATTTAATAAATGCCGAATGAGGGAAGGAGGCGTGTTTATGCATTTAAAAAGTGTGAACGGTTTCTAAGGAATGTAAAGATTAAATTGGTCCCAAACGCCTACTAGGATTTCCAGGCCTCCTTGAGATCAGTAATCATGACTTTATAAAGATAGCAGTCTGCTCTGCTTTGAAGCTTTCATTGCCTGGGTTTCACTTTCTCAGAATAGAAAAAGATAAAACAGGTGGTTGGGTTTATTCAGGATGCAGGTGTACCAAACAAGTGCAACAAGAAACCAAGGACAATTTTCCTCAGATCTGTCTCTGTCCTTTTCATCCTCTCTGTTGCTGCCACCTTGGCTCAAAATCAGGTTTTCATATCCCTCTGCATCCTCAAGACCTTCCCTGAGCTACTCATTCATGAGCCTTGTCATTTAACCATTAACCAATGACCTCCTGAATTCCTGGGCCAGAGGAAACAACAGTTCCTAGAAATATGGCTCCGTGGCATGTTTTGTTTGTTTGTGTTTGTTTTGCTGGGGACTGATTGCAAGGCCACTTAGCTATGGCCCCAACCTCTCCATAGTTTCTTACATATTAGCCTATTGTATCTGTTATAGCTCCCCAGAAAAAAAATGAAACCAATAGGATGTGTGTGTAGACAGGTGGCAGAGAGACACATAAATATTTATTTATTTTAAGGAATTGGTTCATGTGATTATGGAGACTGCCAAGGACACTCTGCATTTTAGTTGAGAGACTGGAGATCCACAGAAGATGTCAGAGATGCTACTGGAGAAAATATTGCAACTCAAATCCAAAGGCAATCTAAAGACAGAATTCCCTTCTTCCCATGGCAACTCAGTTTTATTCTTCTTAAGGTTTTCAACTGATTGGATGAAGCCAACCTACATTATGGAGGTAAATCTGCTTTCCTCAAAATCTATTAATTTAAGATAATACTTTCACAGAGACATCAAGACTGTCACTGTGACAGACTTAGATGAAATATCTGCGTGTTGTTACTCTAGCCAAGTTGATACATAAAATTAACCATCACATTCATTATGATTAAAGTGACCCCATCAGTTAGAAGGATAACTTCTATCAGTAACTGCTGGAACAGTTAGCATAAACTGGGACTGTGTGACAAACCAGGACATAAGACTACCCTCATTCTAGACTCACCACAGTTTGCTCTGATATCTCCATGGGAGTTTCTGCGAATCTCCGTGTCCCTGGAAGAAGCTGCTATCCTGCACATTGGAGCATTTGATAAGTGTTGTCCACCTCTCCTGACCCATGTCAGTTTCTATTTATGTTCATGATCTGTCCTCACCTTGAAGTTCATTTCAAGAATTGCCCACCCATCTGAGATCTGCTAGACTCATTCAAGAGAGGTTGTGTTCATTTTCTGTTAGGTTCTACAATACATCTGAAATGCCTCTGGAGAACCATCACTCAAAAACAAGGAGAGAAGAAGCTACTATCCTTACCCTAAGTGCACACAGTACACATCCACAGGCTCAAGGGCATATGCCATTGGGTTGACCGCCACTATACTTGGACCCCTTCTCTGTCTTGCCTGAGAAGCACACCATCCCTCACACCCTTAACTTGGGTCCCATGTCCTTCTGTGGATGTGCTACTAGGACTGTGCAGTTCCCCATGTTCCAAATATCCTCTTTACAGCTTTGAGATCTTGACCAGGGCTTCTCCACGGCTAAGATTTTCTGTCCCTCTCAACCTATAATCATGAAACCTCTGGAACACAATTGGTACCTCTACTGTTCATTCTGTTCTGATCAAATTGCCTCTTCCTGAGGGCTGAGAATGTAACTCATTGGTAGAGCACTTGTCTAGCATGTACAAGACCCCATGTTCAATGCTCAGCACCAAAACCAATACAAAAACACCTCTGCAAATTGCCTCTTCCTGAAAACAGAAACTGGACCATCCAAAAGTATGTCACTAAAACCCTGCCTAAAACTTTAATTCCTCTGAGACTAGATATAGCCTTGAAATTATCACTTGCTGTGAGCACTCTGCGTGCCCCACAGGCAGGTTCCCGCTGCTTCTGGCACACTGCACTTTGATACTGTGAATTCCAGTCTCCTGTGTTATTGTGTTTTGTCTCTCAGCAGGGAACCTAAAACTGGTCTTTGCCTCCCCGCTCCCTACAGCTTGTTCTTCTGCTGATAGGGCACCTATAAGGCATGCCTTGGGGTCTCATTACATTTCCTCTATAAGCCCAACACCAGTTGGGTTCAGTTACACCACCAGTCCTTGGACTCTGTCACACTGAATTGTCTGCTCTTAATAACAGACAATGTTAATCCAGTCTAAGATTGGCCCTCCCAGACTGTGCTGCTAGAGGGAAGATGTTCAGTGCAATGATTAAGAACAAAGACTTAGGGGTCACACTGACCTGACTTGCTATTTTGATTTAGGCAGGTTACAGAAAAATCTCCTAGTTTCTATGATCTGATCTCTCAGTGTTGCTAAGATAATGAAACCTATGCAAAAAATTTAATATGGTGCCTGTTACTGAGATGTCCCTCAACTTCTATGAGCTGTGGGGTTGGAGACCTGTTTCTAGTGTTCTGCCACACGTTCCCTCTGGGTGTCGCATGTCAATTAATGTTTTATAAGCAGTTTTATGAATAATGCAAAGCTCTAATTTGTAGTTATTGCTGATTTCTATGGTGTAAATATTCCCATCATGGTCAGTTTCATATTATTAATGTCATATTACTCAAAACAGAGTGGAGAAAAGATACACATGATAGGCTCTCGTGAGCTGGTAAAATTGGGCTCTAGCACACCACTGCTATAAGACCTAACCTGGTCCATTGCTCTTCCCCATTCCTGTTATAAGGAATTCCTCTCTAACTCATGCATCCCCCC
This sequence comes from Sciurus carolinensis, assembly GCF_902686445.1. Taxonomy (NCBI): domain Eukaryota; kingdom Metazoa; phylum Chordata; class Mammalia; order Rodentia; family Sciuridae; genus Sciurus; species Sciurus carolinensis. The sequence continues at coordinate 135,745,956 of NC_062217.1, forward strand.
AAAACTGCCTCTCCATTATCATCTGTTAGAGAACCACCTTCTTCACACTCCTAGGGGTGACATTCAAAAAAGTATGGAGCAGTCTCAAATTTCTAAACAAAATATTACAGTTGAATCTGATCTGCAGAGAAACACAACCTCCTTGACTGTGACCATAGGTCATCTCATAATTTTATGTTAAGGACAATGCTTCTGGAAGTTCTCCAGAATTCTCTACAACACCTCTCCTCATCTCACAGTTACTATGAACACCTACCTGAAACTTTTACTTCCTCCAAGTAAATGGTCCCAGGACTTCCAGTTTTGTCTATTAAGACCAATATTTCTAAGAATAACAACTAGAAAGTTGAATAAAATAGAGTGAGAGCCTTTCTGACCAGAACAAGCTCCAAATCCCGGAACCAGTGCAGCATACTCCCAGCGTATTCCGGCATGCAAGCAGCTTCAGGGACCAAGACAGGACAGCCTGAGACTTCCCCAAGCAGCCTGGACACCTGTGGTGGGAGGTGCCTTTCAAGGCTAGCTTCTCGGACCAGACCGCCCAGTGAGAGGCTTTCTACATAGAACCAGCCACAAGCCCCCGAACCAACGGAGAGCTTCGATCCGCAAGCAGCCTCTGGGATCAGGGCAGGGCAGCCAGAGACCTCTTCAGGCAGCTCTGCCCACTCTGGCCGCAGGCTCTTTCCACTGGGCGTTCCAAGATGGCGGCCTAGAGGGTGACTACATCCCCAGTCACTCCAGAACCCAGGAGTTAAGAAGGGGAGGCATTGAGAGACTCGGACTGAAATAGAGCCACGGGTGAGTCTGCCCACTGGGTAAAGCTCGGCCCGGGTGGCAGGCACAGATAGGGGTGGCTTATCAGAGCAGGGCAGGGCAGCTAGAGTCTTCCCCAGGTAGCCTTCCACACTCTGGCGGTGGGCTCCTCCCACACGGCCAGCTGCACGGTGCAGGCTCCCAGTGAGAGCCTTTCCGCACAGAGCCAGCTCCAAACCCTGGAACCAATAGGGGGCTAGGGGCAGCTTTCTTCAGATGCACTGCATTATCAAATTCCTCCAAGACATCAGGCTACTGAAGGCTGGGAGGTGAAACACTGGGATTCTACTGGGACACTATAAGCCAATAGCGGAAATCTGCAATATCTCAGGGTCCCACTGACAGCTGACCAATATGAGAAAACAAGGGAAGAAAATGTCCCAAACAAACCTAGATACTATATCAATAAAACCCAATGACAGCACAGCAGAAGAAATGTCAGAAAGGGAGTTCAGAATGTACATAATTAAAACAATCAGGGAAGCAAATGAGGAGATGAAAGAGCAAATGCAGGCATTAAATGATCGCACCAATCAACAGTTAAAAGACCAAATACGGGAAGCAAGAGATCACTTCAATAAAGAGTTAGAGATACTGAAAAAAAAGCAAACTGAAATACTTGAAATGAAGGAAACAATAAACCAAGTTAAAAACTCCATAGAAAGCATAACCAATAGGATAGAACAGCTGGAAGACAGAACCTCAGACATTGAAGACAAATTATTTAATCTTGAAAACAAAGTTGGCCAAACAGAGAAGATGGTAAGAAATCATGAACAGAATCTACAAGAATTATGGGATATCATGAAAAGGCCAAATTTAAGAATTATTGGGATTGAGGAAGGCTTAGAGAAACAAACCAAAGGAATGAACAATCTATTCACTGAAATAATATCAGAAAATTTCCCAAATTTGAAGAATGAAATGGAAAACCAAGTACAAGAGGCTTATAGAACTCCAAACATACAAAATTACAACAGACCCACAACAAGGCACATTATTATGAAAATACCTAACATACAAAATAAAGACAGAATTTTAAAGGCCGCGAGAGAAAAGAATCAAATTACATTCAGAGGGAAACCAATAAGAATATCAGCAGATTTTTCAATCCAGACCCTAAAAGCTAGAAGGGCCTGGAACAACATATACCAAGCCCTGAAAGAAAATGGATGCCAACCAAGAATCTTATACCCAGCAAAACTTACCTTCAAATTTGACGATGAAATAAGATCCTTCCATGATAAACAAAAGCTAAAGGAATTTACAAAAAGAAAGCCAGCATTACAGAACATTCTCAGCAAAATATTCCATGAGGAAGAGATGAAAAACAACGATGCAAATCAGCAACAGGAGGCGCTAGCCTAAAGGAAGAGCCAAATAAGGGAGAAACCAAATCATGTCAAAAACAAATATGAGTCAATTGACTGGGAATACAAATCATTTCACAATAATAACCCTGAATGTTAATGGCCTGAACTCATCAATCAAAAGACATAGACTGGCAGATTGGATTAAAAAGAAAAATCCAACAATATGCTGCCTGCAAGAGACTCATCTCATAGAAAGAGACACCCATAGACTAAAGGTGAAAGGATGGGGAAAAACATACCATGCACACGGACACAGCAAAAAAGCTGGAGTATCCATCCTCATTTCAGATAATGTGGACTTCAAACCAAAACTAGTCAGAAGGGATAAAGAAGGACATTACATGCTGCTTAAGGGAAGCATAAATCAGCAAGACATAACAATCATAAATATCTATGCCCCGAACATTGGCTCATCCACGTACGTCAAACAAGTCCTTCTCAATTCCAGAAATCAAATAGACCACAACACAATAATACTAGGCGATTTTAACACACCTCTCTCACCACTGGATAGATAGTCCAAACAAAAATTGAATAAAGAAACTATAGATCTCAACAACACAATCAACAATTTAGACTTAACGGACATATATAGAATATACCATCCAACAAAGAATGAATATACTTTCTTCTCAGCAGCACATGGATCCTTCTCTAAAATAGACCATATTTTATGCCACAAAGCTACTGTTAGCAAATACAAGAAGATAGAGATACTACCTTGTACTCTATCAGATCATAATGGATTGAAATTAGAAATAAATGACAGAATAAAAAACAGAAACTTCTCCAATACCTGGAGATTAAATAATACCCTATTATATGATGAATGGATAACAGAAGACATCAGGAGGGAAATAAAAAAATTCTTAGAAGTAAATGAGAACAAAGACCCATCATATCAAAATCTCTGGGACACTATGAAAGCAGTACTTAGAGGAAGATTTATTTCATGGGGCGCATTCAACAAAAGAAGTAGAAATCAACAAATAAACGACTTAACACTACAGCTCAAAGCGCTAGAAAAAGAAGAGCAGACCAATACCAAAAGTAGTAGAAGACAGGAAATAGTTAAAATCAGAGCCGAAATCAATGAAATCGAAACAAAAGAAACAATTGGAAAAATTAACAAAATAAATAGTTGGTTCTTTGAAAAAATAAATAAAATTGATAAACCCTTAGCCACACTAACAAAGAGAAAGAGGGAGAAAACTCAAATTACTAAAATTCGGAATGAACAAGGAAACATCACAACAGACATGAGTGAAATACAAAACATAGTTAGAAGCTATTTCGAAAATCTATACTCCAACAAAACAGAAAACCTCGAAGACATCAACAAATTTCTAGAGACATATGAATTACCTAAACTGAACGAGGAGGACATACACAACTTAAATAAACCAATTTCAAGCAATGAAATAGAAGAGGTCATCAAAAGCCTACCAACAAAGAAAAGTCCAGGACCAGATGGGTTCTCAGCCGAGTTCTACAAAACCTTTAAAGAAGAGCTCATTCCAATACTCCTCAAACTATTCCATGAAATAGAAGAGGAGGGAACCCTCCCAAACTCATTCTATGAAGCCAATATCACCCTGATACCTAAACCAGACAGAGACACATCGAGGAAAGAAAATTTCAGACCAATATCCTTAATGAACATCGACGCAAAAATTCTCAACAAAATTTTAGCAAATCGCATACAGATATATATTAAAAAGATAGTGCACCACGATCAAGTGGGTTTTATCCCAGGGATGCAAGGTTGGTTCAACATTCGGAAATCAATAAATGTCATTCACCATATCAACAGACTTAAAGTTAAGAATCACATGATTATTTCAATAGATGCAGAAAAAGCATTCAATAAAATACAGCATGTTCAAAACACTAGAAAAAATTGGGGTAGTGGGAACATTCCTTAATATTATAAAGGCCATCTACGCTAAGCCCATGGCTAATATCATTCTAAATGGTGAAAAACTGAAAGCATTCCCCCTAAAAACTGGAACAAGGCAGGGATGCCCTCTTTCACCACTTCTATTCAACATCGTCCTTGAGACTCTAGCCAGAGCAATTAGACAAAGCAAAGAAATTAAAGGGATACGAATAGGAAAAGAAGAACTCAAACTATCCTTGTTCGCTGATGACATGATTATATATTTAGAGGAACCTGGAAATTCCACCAGAAAACTTTTAGAACTCATAAGTGAATTCAGTAAAGTAGCAGGTTACAAGATCAATGCTCATAAATCCAATGCATTTTTATACATTAGTGATGAATCTTCAGAAAGAGAAATTAGGAAAACTACCCCATTCACAATAGCATCGAAAAAAATAAAATACTTGGAAATCAATCTCACAAAAGAGGTGAAAGACCTCTACAATGAGAACTACAGAACACTAAAGAAAGAAATTAAAGAAAACCTTAGAAGATGGAAAGATCTCCCATGTTCCTGGATAGGCAGAATTAATATTGTCAAAATGGCTATACTACCTAAAGTGCTATACAGATTCAATGCAATTCCAATTAAAATCCCAATGATGTACCTTGAAGAAATAGAGCAAGCAAATATGAAATTCATCTGGAAGAATAAAAAACCTAGAATAGCTAAAGCAATCCTCAGTAGCAAGAGCAAAGCAGGGGGTATTGCAATACCAGATCTTCAACTCTACTACAAAGCAATAGTAACAAAAATGGCATGCTATTGGTACCAAAATAGACAGGTAGATCAATGGTACAGAATAGAGGACATGGACACAAACCCAAATAAATACAATTTTCTCATACTAGACAAAGGTTCCAAAAATATGCAATGGAGAAAAGATAGCCTCTTCAACAAATGGTGCTGGGAAAACTGGAAGACCATATGCAATAGAATGAAATTAAACCCTATCTCTCACCCTACACAAAACTCAACTCAAAATGGATCAAAGACCTTGGAATCAGATCAGAGACCCTGCATCTTATAGAAGAAAAAGTAGGTCCAAATCTTCAACTTGTTGGCTTAGGATCAGACTTCCTTAACAGGACTCCCATAGCACAAGAAATAAAAGCAAGAATCAACAACTGGGATAGATTTAAACTAAAAAGCTTTCTCTCAGCAAAGGAAACTATCAGTAACATGAAGAGAGAGCCTACAGAGTGGGACAATATCTTTGCCACTCATACTTCAGATAGAGCGCTAATTTCCAGAATCTATAAAGAACTCAAAAAACTCTACACCAAGAATACAAATAATCCAATCAGCAAATGCGCTAAGGAAATGAACAGACACTTGACAGAAGAAGATGTACAAGTAATCAACAGATATATGAAAAAATGTTCAACATCCCTAGTAATAAGGGAAATGCAAATCAAAACTACCCTAAGATTTCATCTCACCCCAATTAGAATGGCGATTATCAAGAACACAAGCAACAATAGGTGTTGGCGAGGATGTGGTGAAAAAGGAACACTCATACATTGCTGGCGGGGTTGCAAATTAGTGCAGCCACTCTGGAAAGCAGTGTGGAGATTCCTCAGAAAGCTTGGAATGGAAACACCATTTGACCCAGCTATCCCACTCCTTGGCCTATACCCAAAAAACTTAAAATCAGCATACTACAGAGATACAGCCACATCAATGTTCATTGCTGCTCAATTCACCATAGCCAGATTATGGAACCAACCTAGATGCCCTTCAGTTGATGAATGGATAAAGAAACTGTGGCATATATATACAATGGAATATTACTCCACAATGAAGAATGATAAAATTATGGCATTTACAGGCAAATGGATGAAATTGGAGAATATCATGCTAAGTGAGATAAGCCAATCTCAAAAAAATAAAGGATGAATGATCTCGCTGATAAGCGGATGAGGACATATAATGGGGGGTGGGGGGGTTAGCATTAGGTTTAGGGTTAGGTTTAGGGTTAGGGATAAGGAGTGTGGTAAGAATGAAGGAAAGAAGGACTGTATAGAGGGGAAAGAGGGGTGGGAGGGTTGGGGGGGAAGGAAAAAAAATAATCAAACATCATTGCCCTATGTAAACGTATGATTACACAAATGGTATGCCTTGACTGTATGTACTAATAGAGAAACAACATGTATCTCATTTGTATACAATAATAATAATAAAAAAAGAAAGTTGAATAAAATAAAAGAAACATCTGTTGCAGATATTAGGGAACCTCTGAAACAGACAAGATTTGAGGGGATCAGCATGAGTCTTTTCCCACCAGCATTTGTCACTTTGGTGTGTGGCAAGGAGCTGAAAAGCCAGTCAAAAAAAGACCCAAAGGAAAGACTATTAGCCAAGCAGAGCTTTGCATATAACACAGTTATGGGGCAACATACATCAGCAATTAGGCCAGTGGAGGAATCCAGATCTTAAGGAACTAAAATCCCATAATACAGTGGGGCCTTGTAAATTGGGAGCAACACTATGTGCCTATTGAGGCATAGTATGTGTTCCTATTGAGGCATTAGGCTATTTTAAAGTTGTATAGGATAATAAACTAAGAAGCAGCAGAAAAAATAAACTAAAAAGGTGAGTAGAATTTTGGCTGTCTCACAATAGTGGGGAGACAAAATAGGGAGTAAGACTAAGCCATAAAAAGGACTGTTGATAGATATAACAGGCTTTCGTTTGACCTCTGGATGTTAGCAGCCTAGGAACATGGATGAACCCAGAGCAGACTGTCTTGTACAAAAAGAAATGCAGGCTCAAGTCAGTTTCATCCATAAATAATTGAGGTTATTTATCTCATTCTAGTTGCATGCTTTATAATACAGTAAATTATCTCAGGGGAAAAGAGAATATCATTCTGTGCCACCATCATTTTTCATACACAATGTCCAACTTTCAATAAAATATTACTCATGTACACACATAGACAAACTTTTTTTTTTCTAGTCTAGTGTATAGGGAGTTTGGAAGTCATGGCTCCATCCTAACACCAAGTAATATACAATACAAAATGAAAAATCAACTCTTATTAGATCCATCAGAAAAATGAGGTCACAGGGCAAATCATGGCACCCTGAAATTACAGAGACAAATCAGTGGAAACAGAGAACCACAGCTTACTGGAACAGTTATCCTATGCAGAAACGTCTGTGAACTGATACCAGAATAGGACAAACCAAACTGTCACTGATCTAAAAGATAACAATCTCTTCAAAATAAAATAGCAAGAATGTTGGCAATGATTATATGTATGCATAAATGAAATGGGTGAGAGCAATAATACAAAGACTAAGTGGGAAATCTTGTTATTAGATGGTATTTACACATATGTAGAAGAAGTATAATTTATTTGGGAGTAGACTTGGTCTAACTATAAATATATATTGTGAACTCTAGAATAACCATTAAAAAGGCAAAAAAGAAGTAAAAATGATATGCTAAGAAAGGATATAAAACAAAATTATGTATGAAATGCTCAATGAAAAGGACAAAAGAAAGAAACAGAGCAGAAGTCAAAAGTAAGAGCAGGGCTAGGGGTAATGCTCAGTGGTGAGCCCCTGGCCTCTTGTGTACAAGGTCCTGGGCTCAATCCCCAGCACCACAAACAAACATATCAAAAACAAGCAGATAAACTATTCAGTTACACAAGCTAATACAGTAAGACAAGAAAAGGAAATAGAAGTTATACATGTTGGGAAAGAAAATATAAAACTGTCATTGTTCACAGATGGTGTGTTTTGATATTTAGAAATTCCAAAAGAGAAGACAAGTCACAGATAAGGAGAAAATATTTGCAACAGATCTGACACAAAATTGTTGAAAATGTGTAAAGAATTGTTAAACTCAACAATAAGAAATGAACAACCCAATGTAAAATACAGGAAAAAGCCCCCAAAAGACATTTCATTAAAGAAAATATACAGAGAGTATATATATATATATATATATATATATATATATATATATATACACACATATATATATGTATATATATATATGTACATATATTCATGTATACATATATGTGAAAAGGTGCTCTATATTATATGCCTTTAGGGAATTGTATATTTATTTTTAAAATTTTTTTTAGTTGTTGATGGGCCTTTATTTATTTGTTTATTTATTTATTTGTTTATATGTGGTGCTGAGACTCAAACCCAGTGCCTCAAATTGGCTAGGCAAGTGCTCTACCACTGAACTACAACCTCAGCACATACGAATTGTATATTTAGACAACAATGAAATACCACTACATACCTTTTAAAATGGCCAAGATCCAAAACACTGACACACCAAACTCGGAGTAGTAAGAAATCATCAATCAGAGCAGAAAGTGTACATGGCAACTTTGGAAGATAGTGTGTGGTAATTTCTGACAAAACTACACAGTCTCGTCATACAATATGTTGTATTGTACAGTACAATTGTACTCCTTGGTATTTGCCCATGTAAGTTGAAAACAATGTTCACAAAAGGAAAAATAAGTGCATGTGGATGTTTATAACAGCTTTATTCATAATAGTCAAAACTTAGAAGAACCAAGATGTTTTTCAGGAGGTGAATGCATAAATTGTGGCACTTTCATACAACGAAATATCATTTCGTGCCAAAGACAAGCAGGCTATCAAGCCTTGGAAAGACATGGAGGAATCTTAAAAGTGAAAAGAAAGAAAGTCAATCTGAAAGAAGGGAAAGGAGCCAATCTGAAAAGGCTACAAACTTCTTAATTCTACCTATAAGTCTTTCTGAAGAAGGCAAAATTATGGAGACTAAAATGGTCATTGATTCCTAGGGGTAGAGAGAGGGTGAAGAGTCACAGCATAGATTTTTAGGACAGTAAAATTATGTTATGATACTGTAATGGTGTATACGCATTGCCATGATTTAAATGTAGCATTGTGTCCTCTTCAACATCCAGCTGTTGAAACTTAATGGCCAATGTGATGGTATTTTAAAAGTAAGATCTTTAACAGGTGAGCAGGTCATGAGGATTCCTCCTCTTAGGTGTGGGATTAGGGACCTTACAAAAGAGGTTTCACACAGTGTCCAGATCACTAGCCCTTGCACCTTCTGCCATCTGGGGACCTAGCATTCCTCCCCTCTGGAGGATGCAGATACCCTCTTGGAGGCAGAGAGCTGCCCTCATCAGACAATCCAACTTGTGAGCACCTTGATCTTAGACTTCCTATCTCCAGAACTGCAGAAATGAATTTCTATTACTTAGGAATTACCCAGTCTCAACTATTTTGTTATAGCACTACACACAGTGGACTGAAATACATGGTGTCATTCATTTTTCAAACCATAAAATATACAGTACCAAGAGTAAACCCTAACATAAACAATGGATTTGGGTGATAATGATGCATCAACATATGTTCTTCTGTTGTAACAAATGTACCACTCTGGTGCTTGATTGTGGAGGTTGTGACGGGGGGCATACTAGATACATGGGAATTCTCTGTACTTTCCATTCACTTATTGTGAACATGAAAGTGCTCAAAAATATAGCTATGGTTACTAAAAATATAGGGAGAATCTATCTATCTATCTATACATACACACATACACACACACAGGACAAAGAAAAAAGATATAATGAGCTTGTAAAAAATTGAGAGGCTAACGAAAGTAAATAAAAAAGAAAAAGAAAATACAAATCACCTAAGGGATCTATGTACCAAGAAACAAGATTTTCAAAAGAAAATGTCTAAAATAGAGGCACAAAGGAAAAGAGAAAAGGCTGAAATTTTACTAAAACTGACAAATGACAACTCCAGGATACAAAATTCTATATACTCAAGCATTAGAAATTCAAAGGAAACTATACCCAAGCACATTATAGTCAAAGGACAAAGTCGATATGTAAACCCACAGTTAAATTCACAATATTTATTCAATCAAAAGATACCAGAAATGGAGTATCTTGAAAGGCAAGCCATGGTGTGGAACAGAAGAAACATAACAAAAGTGATAGCCTAATACGCATCTGTAATAGGTTCCATTCATTAATCATCAGTAAATGCAAATTAAAATCACCTTTAGGTACACCACTGTTTTAGTCAAATTTTTTGGCACTGAGAATAAAAGACCCAACCAGCACCAATTTTAGAGGAGGAAAAGTTATTTAGATGCTACGGTTTCAGAGGTTTCAGTCCATAGACAACTGGCTCCATTTCTTGGCGCTCAAAGTAAGGCAGGACATCATGGGTGGAAGAATGTAGTAGAGGGAAGTGGCTCACAGGACAATCAGGAAGCGAAACTCCACTGCCAAATACAAATATATACCCCATAGCCACACCCCTAATGACCCACCTCCTCCAGCCACAACCCACCTGCCTCCAGTTACCACTCAGTTAATCCCATCAGGGATTAATTTACTGCCTGGGTTAAGGTTCTCAGAACCCTTCTGTATTGTCCCACACATGAACTTTTGGGGGACACCTCACATCCAAACCATAACAACCACATTCCCACTAGAAGGGCTAACAACTACTTCACAGCACCAGTGATCATGGATGTTGAAAAGCCACAACTCTCAAACATTGCAGGTAAATGGCATAAGTCAGCATGACTATTTCTGATATTACTGATACTACCATTTTAGAAGTATCTACATAATGCTGAATATATTGATACCAATGACTCAAAAATCCAACAGAAAGACACATAAATTCATGCAAGTATAAAAGTATTCATTGGGACACTATTTGTAATAATTCACAACAAAAACAAATCAAAAGTCTACCAACAATAGAATGCATAAATTGTGGAATGTTCATGCAATGAAATCCTCTATAGCAATGAAAATGAACTTCATGTAGAACTGTAGATAAATCTCTAAAATCAATGTTGAAAGAAAAAAAAGGCAAAAAAGTGTATCTGATTCTACCTATGTATATTTCAAAAGTAGATGAAATTAATCAATGGTTTTAAAACATATAGTAGTAGTACCTTTGGATTTCTGGAGGTTTCAGCTGGGGAGGTATACAAGACGGGTCTCAGAAAGTCTAATCATGTTTTATTCTTATTTTAGCTAAGAGCTCTGTGAAAATGTTGAAATGAGTTGAGGTGTATAGTGTATACTGATGATTTGTGTCACTTTCTGCATGTATTTTAGAATTTTTAAAAATGTATTTTAAAACTGTGGTTTTGTAGTTAAACCCCTTGTGATCATATGTCCTATAGTAATAACGGTCATTATTGATTATTTGACACATGCCAGCCACTAATGCTAGTAGTAGGTATTTTATTGCAAGTTTCCTTAATTCATCCTCTGAGACAGAAATTTTCTCCTCATTGTATAGATTTCAGGGATGTGAAAATTGATGCACAGAGAGGTTAAGTGACTTACTTGTGGTCACATAGCTATAAAACAGCAGAATCTGACTTCAAAAGTACATCTTTCTAATTCCAAATACATTAGCTCCTGTGTAGCTCCATGCCTTGCTCTTCTTTGGGGATCCGAGCAGATGAACAGCCTCTCACAACCAAATTATAGTTTTACAGAATACAAGCATGCTATCCCAACAGTGAAAAGCAGAGTGTTTTCTCATTGAATGTTCTGTTAGACAGTTTTTCATTGCTGTAATAAATACTTGAGAAAATCAATTTAGAGGAGGAAAGATTTATTTTGGCTCACAGTTTCAGAGGTTTTAGTCCATGGTTGACTGGCTCCCTTGCAGAAACATCATGGTGGAAGGGCATGGTGGAGCAAAAGCAGATCATCTCAGGATGGCCAGGATACAGAGTCAGAGGGAAGGAGGAAAGGACTGGAGACAACATACACCCTTCCAGGGCATGCCCATATTGATCTACTTCCACTAACTAACTCACACTTCTTATAGTTTACACTCCTTCCCAATAATGCCATCAAAATATTAATCTGTCAATGGATTAATACATTTTTGAGATCAGAGCCTTCATGATCCAATTGCTTTCCAAGAGCCCAAACTCTGAACATTGCTGTACTAGGGACCAAGCCTTAATACACAGCCTTTGGGGACACTTCATATCCAAACCAGAACGAATGTCATGCATTCCACTCTGCCTGCCCTCACCCTCAACCTTGCACTCTTTGGCGACTGAGGCATCTGAAGAGGTGACCCTTTACCAGGTTGACTTGTGTCCATATCTCTGAACACACAGGGAAGTCCAAGGTGAAAAGAGCACAGACTCTATTTAGGCTGAGGGACTATTTGGACAACCTTGAACAAACCACTTTATTACCCTAAATCTCATTTTCTGCATTTGTCAAAAAGAGATTTCTGAATGTTCCAGAGGAAGAATGAGCTAATTCTCCCAGAATATGATAGGCATATAATCTATGTAAATTTCCATTTTCCCCCTATGGACCCTGCCATATTAAATTTCTTTAATTTCTCACTCGCATACCTCCCCTTATCATAACTGTTCTCTGTCCTTCTCCATCTTGTTCCTGGGAGACTGGTCATTGTGAACTGCCTCAGTGGACTCCCTTGTCCTCTGCTCTTGGGCTTTAGCAGGAGACCAATGACTAAGGGGAGGAGACTGACGCAGTCAGAGTATGTGGTCCCCCAGCTCTCTGCTTGTGGGTCACCATTGGGTTGCTCATCCCTGAGCCAGACTCAGGTCCAGCCTTCTCATAGTTAGGAAACACGCTCCCTCCTTCAACTCTGTCAGGCCCTAAGGTAGTGGGGTGCACTACTGTTTTTAGCCCAAGGTTTCTCTGTTCTCCCTGTGATTTATCTTTCCCTCTGTATGTCTTCACAAATCATCTCTCTCTTCAAATCCCTCTGTGTCAATGTACTTTCTTTCTTACCATTCAGGATCTTTACTGACATGGGAGTCCATTTTGTCATTTTCTTCCAAAGGCAACAAGCACCATCCACTGAGGTAACATAGCTGGCACAGGTGACAAGTTGCTGACTGTAAAAGATTCAACCACTATGGGCTTCAGGCCTCAGGTAGAGGCAGAAGTAGTAAAACAGACACACATAGAGTAAATGTCAAATCATTCCAATACACCTACTCCTTACAGCTCCTGATATATGCATCTACTTTTTCCATAAAACACAAGGAAATTGGGTCCCACCTTGGAAGCAGGTGACTTCCTATTCACCTCAGGAAGTCCCTGAAGTTCTGTTGTTTTACAGAGTATCTGATCATGAGCCTTACCCCTCAAACATTACTCCAGAGGACTCATCAGTGCCTCCTTCCACTTTGGAAATGCTGTCTCCCCTGAGCCTACTTCTCATCTGCATTCCATCATGAGTATGCCTGGAACTGAGACAGCATTAACTGAATGACTCACAATCAAATCACTCCTGTCCAGCTAAACCAGGTTACTTTCCATTTGCTTTTTGGGAACAATCAGAAATATTACCTGAGTGGGTCTCAGTAACAGAGGTGAGGACTACTGGCACTGTCAATTCCCAGTAGGACAAGGACGGGGTACAAAGCAATCATGCTAGTTCTGGAGATGGGATGGGAAATGCTGTTTTTCTCTGTCCTGAAGACAAATCTAGCTTCTGCCCTAGCTGGAAGGAAATAGTCTAGTCTGTGTGTGAATACCAGTTGAGATGGCTGGCTAAGGTCAAAGACTGAGTAGCTCGCCCCCAGAGACAGGGTGCTGTAGGTCTGCAAATCACCATAAGAATGACCTTTTATGAGAATATATTTGTAAAGCATCTGACCTGTATTATTGCTGGTCCTCAACAAAGCTCTGCACCAGGATCCTTTCTACAACTGAGGGGACACAGCAGAGGCTAATTGATGATAGTGATAAAAACAAAGCTACCCATGCAGTGAGTGGGAATAACCAGATTTTAATCTACATCTGTCTGGTCCCAGACTGACCTACTGAATGAGCTTCCTTGGGGATTCATTTGGCTCCACCCTGATTCAGAAAAAAAAAAAAAGTAATTTGGCTTGCATGAAGCAAAGGCAAGCAAGGCCTTTCTTGTCAGAAGACAGCTATGGCCTTTGGAATCTGTCTGGTTTCCAAAAAAAGTTCACTTGTCAGAAGAGAAGAGTTTATGAACTAGAAAAAGTTCTTTCTAGCAACTGTAGATCACAGGTAGCCTTGTGAATTCATCCCCATAACTTCAAATCAAAGATTATAAAGCCGTGAAGTCCAGAGAAAATGAAAACCAGGGCTCATTTATTGATACGCAGCATTTGTCTCTATCTAAGGAACACTGATCCCATTTTTCCTGCACCCCTTGCCAGGCTTAGGAAAATAGAGAAAATGTCCATGTGTCCCAGGCCCCTTGTTGACATTGCACTGTGAAGTCATACATCAGCAACTCAGGCTGCCTGAAGAGCACATCCTTTTCCCGTACTATGGTCTGCGTGTTTATGTCCCCTCCAAATTCATATGTTGGAATCCTAACTCCCCAAGATGATGATATTAGGAGATGGAGGGGGGGCTTTCTGAAGTGAACAGTTAGTTCCTTTTAAAAAGGAGCTAGATAGCTTCCATGCTCTTTCTAGCTTGTGAGGACACAATGAGAGGTCACCATCTATGAGCCAGGAAATGAGCACTCCCTAGCCACTGAGTCAGTGCCTTGACCTTGGACTCTAGAACGGTGGGAAATACATTTCTGCTATTTATAAGCCACCCTGTCTATGACATTTTGTTATAGATGTTGATCTGACACACGTTGTAAGCAAATCATTGAACTTCTCTCGTTTTCCTAATTAGCAATTGCATACAATAATAGTAGGATCTAATGAGATGATACATGGCACATAGTAAATTCTCAATAATGTCCAGCTATTGCTATGATTACTATGGCATTCCCACCAAAAGAAAAAAATATGATTGTCATTAATACATGAATGAAGCAGTGAGGCACAAGAACATAAAAAGAATGTGCTCCAGATCAGATGTCACTGCCAATTATTGCCAGAATTAGAATTCTGGTCCAGATCTTGCCACTTTCAATATATGCCCCTTTCAATATATGCACCTTTGCTTTGTCTTGGCCGTCTCCCTTTGTGCCAGGATCAGAGCACCAGCATCGCTCCATCAGCTGTGCATCTTGTGGTTCCTGATGTGCCTTGCCAGTGGGCTTGTCCATCTCTGAGTCAAAGCCCCAGGGCCCCGTCGGGCATGCATTTCTCATACTCCTTTCCCTCTGATGGTCACTATTTTATTTCCCACCTCCGATGGATACCAAAATGGGATTATACCTAAACACCAACCCTGAGGGAGTGAGGTGCACAGGCTTGCCTAACTCCCAACTCATGGGTAATGGCTTAGACCTTTCATAAAAGAATCTTTAGAATATATTGAAAGATACAAACCCATCCCTGGGGCAAAACAATTCACTCACCAAGTTGGCAAACAATGATAGAAGGTTCTTGGAACCTCTGAGGTCTATCTAGAGACTTTAGGGGAGGAAATCTCTGCTCTGAACAAGAATCTCAAAGCTCTTTGGAGAATTAGTGATCCCTAGATCTTCCCTTGGTTTGATACAGAGTTTACCTTCTGAAGGAGGGCATGCTCCCTGGGGATCCAAGGAGAAGAGATACACTTGGAGGAACTGCCCATTTTCTGAGTAAACCTAGTGGACTCTGATATCCTGCCTGACTGAGGTAGTTTCAGGGAAGCAGATCTAACTCAACTCTGTGGTTGGAAATAATCCTTTTAGCCCATGCTAGACACAGTCACCGCAGAGCACAAGCAGATATTCACCCACACACCTTGAAGCCACCAGAAATAAGATAGGTTGGGGGACATATCTTGGTGCTGGTGACACTGTGCCTTGGGACAAAGACCATGAGGGACCAATAGGTGAGACGCAGTGAGCATGCTTCCTACTACGAAAGAGTCAGCTGCAACTACAGCGTGAACTACAGAACCAAACAGATGAGGAGGTGTGAAAGATTACATTCTCTCTCTTACTTTGGGACCATGCTTTTTTGACTTTTGGTTTCCTTATCTATAACTTGTATACAATAATTTCTAGCTTTCATGACTGAAATGAGAATAAGAGAGAGTGTTTATATGTAGAGGTTATAGTACATTCCATGGAATACAATACCTAATCAATAAATGGCCACTGATATGGATGCAATTGTGGATCTTCGTATTTGGAAATAATTAGGATGCCTTGGAGGATGTTTGGGACTTCTCCACATATTTCAGGGATTCTGGTAGAAAATCAGGACTTCAGAGCAAGGAATCCGTGGCAGTAGTGCTGGCTGTGCACACCAGGATGCCTGGCAGGAGAGAGCCCACTTTGCAGGATGTGTGCCTCTTTCCCCTGTGACTGATTGCAGAGCACTGCTTGGCTGATTGTTGCATTGAAACTGTGCACTGAGCACAGAAGCCCTCAAGGAGCCACTTTCCTCCCCTGGACCCTGTTTCCCAGCTCTGATGAACAGAACCCCACCTGCTTGCAGCACTTAAGTACGATACTGTGTGCTTTTAAACTCTACATGTGTGTGCTGATAGGGTGAATACGTCTGCATAGTCCTGGGTTTTTGTGCATGAGTGTGCACAGAGGTGTGTATAGTGTCTGTGTGTCCTTTTTTCAAGTACCAATAAGTCTAAGTGTATTGATGAATATTTTGTTTTCCTTTGAGCTGGAGACGTGGTTGCTCCTGGCAACTGTATTCTAGAATCTGCTAGCAGCTGAGCTCTCCTTGAATCACATTTGGTAGTTCATCCTAAGTGATTAGGGACTATTTGGTGACACATCTTCCCAATCCTGGCCCTTGCCATTGGAAAGTTCAGTAGCTGGAGTTTTTTTTTTCCTACTTCTTTTGAAACTCAGAATTCAATGTCAATCAAGTTGAAGAGATGAAAGAATGAAAACTGTGGGGGTTGAGGATGATAAGTTTATTGACAGTTATCCCTTCTTCTTTTGTAGGCTGTGGCTATTAATTCATCTGATTTATCTGGAATATATGCATTTCTCTTAAAAATAAACTCTCTAAAATACCACTAAGGAAAAAAATAAGGCAGTGATTAAAATTATTGGCACAGGAAAGAGGTATTTATCTAGAGTTTCTTGGTATGAGGGATGAGGATAAGAATCAAACATAATTTCGTTTATTAAAAATACTAATGGCATGAAATAAAAGGATGCCTTAGATATAAGAAAATGTTACATTAGGAACAGACATATGCTCCCTCTTTTATTGTGACAATAACAAAGAAAGGTCGGTTAAAAATTTTTAGCTTTTATCTAATCTTGTGTTGCCAAAGCTGGGAACACAATACAAGGCTTTAAGACATGGATGCTAATTCATGAACTTGTACTTACAGGAATGAAAATTTATTGAAGACAAAGGCGGAGGCATGTGATTAACCAGCTCCTTAGCCTTGGAAGCAGAAAATTGCAAGAAGACCCAAGTTATCCATTAAATAATGTCCATCCCTATTATTAAATGAAATATTTAATAGCTTTTAATGACATCTCAAATATAATTATTAAATGTAATATTTTAAAATATTTAATAATATTTCTATTATGTATTATTAAATTAAATGGTTTTAAAATGAAAAGGCATGGGCCATAGGAATAAAATATTTCACCATGTCATCATGGCCTTTAGACCTAGTGGTCTTTCTTTTATGTGTCCTTGTTCCTCTTTCAGAGTTTGAAAAGACAAAGATTACATAGGGAATTAGTTTTGCCTTGGTATGATTGGTAGAATTTAAAAATCAGGAACCAGGTTGCTTTTTCTTAGGAAAACACAGCCCTTTGGGGTGTTACTGTAGCTGCTCCTGTTCAATCTCATCTGTCTGTTCAGAAAACCTGGGACTGTTTATTCCCTGCCTCCCCGACCCCCATCTCCAAAAGATTAGAGAAGACGTCAGTGCTGTAGAGGTAGAAGAAAAACAGCCAGGTATTCTCCCTTCAGTTTCCAGAAGTTGAGGTCTGCATCATGAAAATCAGACCCTATAGAGCAGCATGATTTACCCCAAGGTTGAGAATAGGGTTATTTTCCCTAAGAAGGTCAAGACACCATAGTGGGCATTTGGGATGCCAAAGGTGGGGCGAGGGAGCATGTGTATATGCCAGTGAAAGAAGATTCCAGACCTACAGAGATGTCTGAGTGTAGGACATGTCCAAGGAAGAAAGGTACCCACAGCCACTTTTATGGCCAAATGTCGAGAAGTCAAGCCAGAGAGGTCCTCCAGGAATGACAGTTCCCAAGACCTAAGCACAGGGATGCCAGGTACCTGGGTTCAGAGTGAGTGTAGAAGAGAGACAAAGTCAGCTGACATATAAAATCATGTTCATCATGTGTTACATAGTATGGCCCAATTCTTCCTAAGAATCTTCTAAGAGCCCAACATTTTAAAGCAAACTATTAAGTTTCAAGACTTAAAATTTCTGCAGTCCAGCCTTCACACTATTGATATCAATTGACTCTGAATATACAATTGGTGAGGAGGACATGTCCACTGCTCCCAGGCATATCTGAGAAGCACCTGGAGAGTTTCTCTAACAACTGTGCATGCCAATGAGCCAGAATTCAGGAGGTGCCCTCGGCACACCTGGAAACAAGCAGACGGCATTTCTTCATCCCAGAGAATAAGAGCGTAGGGAGCAGACAAGTTTTATTATTAAACAACTTTAATCCAAATGCTGATTATTATTTGCAGTGTCTGAAGGCACAAAATATACCTAAAATGTATGGAATCATCTAAACAGAGTTATAAATCCAAAGAGCAAAGCATGAAAAAAAGATACATTCTGAGCTGACACCAAAATCTGAGTTGGGAAGATTCAGGTTTTGTTATTTGTTGTTGTTTTCCCCCTAGAGAATTTTCTTGAATGTCAATCATTTCCCTTCATGCCAAGAGTAAGAAATTCAAAAAACACAACATAAACATGATGAAGAATAACACCATGAGGTGTAAGGGAATTTTAGAAGCAGTGTTCTTTTCCCTCAAAGATGCTGGTTTTCTCTCTCTCTCTCTCTCTCTCTCTCTCTCTCTCTCTCTCTCTCTCTCTCTCTTTCACACACACACACACACACACACACACACACACACACACACACACTCCACCTCTCTCCCTCCCTGATACCCATTCTAAGCAAAGCTGTCCAAGAAGACACCTATATCCGTGATATACCTCAGAAGATTGTTCATCTCAGGGGGGGAAAAACAGACTTGGGTGTGAGATAAGGCAGTGAGATCTCAGGTTGATTTTAAAAATAGAGAGAGTATATATATGAAAACTTGGCCATCCAGTGTAGGTCCCCCAAAATGCTGATGGGAAGAAAACAAGCCTGCTGTTTCTTGGGGTGGTGGTAACCAACCTATGCTCTGTTATGCATGCCTGATTCCAAGCTCCACATACTCTGATTGGAGAGCTGTCAATGGATCACCTCCATAAGGCTAGCATCAGGCCATTCTCAGCACCAAAAGATAAATAACGTAATTATAAACACTCTCTTCCCTGGGGTGCTTTTAGCTGGCGGTGTGATGTGGCCATTCCTTACTGCTCAATCATGTCACTCAGAACTTCAAGAAAGAAATAAATTGGGAGCTAGTTATCACCCTCATAAATACATCTCTCCAGTAACTCCACAGGGATATGGAGAAGCAAGTAATAGAACTGAGTCTTCAGGACTCAGGTTCTTGGCTTCCTGATTCATGCTGGGGTAGGAGCCCTGCTCTCCTCTGTGCCCTATGTGGACTGTGTTCCCTGTCCTGACAGGTTAGGAGATCAGAATCACCTTTGTCTTCAAAAGGAGAGGGACTAAAAAAGTAGCTCAGACCCCCTGCCCCATTACCTATTCCTGATTTTTTTTTTTCTCTGGGTCTGTAGTTTAGTTGCCCTAGAAAGGGTGATAGAGGGAGATTAGGCCTTTGGATTGTCCTGGTTTTAGGAAACAGGGTTTCCAGCAACTTCACTAGCTCAGGAATAGACCTGGGGATCTCAGAAGACATAAGATGATCTTACCCTGGAGGGCTTTTGCTGTGAACTTGATCCCTTCACTGAGGATTTCTGGTCTGAGAAGGTGGTAAAACCAGGAGAGAGGACTCATGTGGTATTTGGCCCTGTTTGGCCAACTTCCTGATGCGCCTTTACTTTGGGGGCTTAAAACAAGTTCCCTAGAGGATGGGAAATACTTGTCTTCATATTATAGTTATGCTTTTCTCCTATGGGTCAGGGACCTCTTCTCTAATTCCTAGATTACCCATCACCTGCGGACACCTTCCCTAACTCCTTCCAGCAAGATCCTTTTCCCTGAAACCACAATGCTTCCACTCCCTGCTTCTGTGACCACACTTTCCTCTCTCTTCTGGGGCCATGATCCAACCCCACGTGAATAGCCTTCCTTTACCTGACCTCTCATCCTACCACCTTACATGGTCTGTATCACCAACCATATATACTTCACATCTCTTTATCCCTAAGTACCTTCCACCAGGCCAATCCCACCTTGGCCCCGGCAATGATGGAACCTGCTCTCCTTCCCCCATAGTCTTTCACTGGCTGATTCTTCTAAGTAGGTAGAGAAAGTTAAAAAACAAAAACAAGACCAACAGGATGATATTAGAACAAATTGGCATCAGAGATTGTTACCTCAATATGGGCAGCTTCTCTGGGGCTCATGAGGCAGCTGCACACTACACGCTGTGACTCGTGGTGTGGTCACCATCTTGAGCTGGATTGGCCAGGACACCTCCTAAGTGCCAGGCTCACAGAACAGTGGATAACCCTACAGTACAGTGACCCAATGCACCAGGCCAATGCTGGCTCCAGACTCACTCTATCTACCCAAGGGGACTATAGGAGGAAGGAGGGCCCAGGAGCAAAGGAACCAAGTGGGAAGCCGTGGGGCACGGCAGCAAGCAGCACTGGGGCTCCTAGTCTTCCTTCTCCCCAACAGGAAGGGGCCCCTTATCTGATTGCCCTTCCTGCCCTCAGAAAGGCCCAGGAACAGGGGGCTCCTTTGGCACTTCAGAATGATCACAAGTAATTTGCCTTTTTATTCATATAGAACAAAATTTACAAAGTCATTCATACAGTTTTTGTGTTTTTTTTTTACTGACTTCGAAAATTGGGAATATTCAAAATACACTTTTACCCCACTCCATTCTGTCATTATTTACACATATGTACAAGAAAAATGAAAGAGTCTCTCTGTGTGTGTATGTGTGTGTGTGTGTATTTGTGTGTGGTTTGTGTTGTTGTTTTCTTGTATTAAAAAGCTCTGCTGGTCGGGTGGGTGGGCGGGCGGGAGGGCAGGCGGCGCGGTCAGATGGAGGTGCCGTGGGAGGTGTCCAGAGCCTCTGGAAGGACGCCTCCAGGCACGGGCTGGAAGGACATGGGGATGGGGGTCTTCACCGGGCTCTGTCGGAACAGCCCCCCATTGGGCGACCTGTGTTTGCACTGAATGGAGGGCATGGTGGCAGAGCTGCTCAGCGGCAGCGGCAGATTGCTGCTGGGCCCTGACGAGAGTGTCCGGCTGGTGCCGTGGCTGCTTTGTTCTGGCAGAAAGGTGCTGACGGAGAGCTGGGTGTTCTGGTACTCCCGTGTTGGCTCCAAGGCCTGGCTGGGAGCCAGGCCCCCCATCTCTAGGGCTGAGAGCTCAATAGATGCAGGGGAAATCTGCTTGTGAGCAATGTCTTCATCCATGAGGCTGTTCATGCGTCGATGCACCTGCTCCAGATTGACCTCTTTGTCCTGGAGAGAAAGCACAGGAAGGTCAGATGACGCCTTAAGAATGAGCCAAGGCTGGCTTACTGCAAACTCTGGAGACCCAGAGTCACTAGGCCTGTTTAGTCTGCTGGACAGTGAGTACCCTCCCATTGCTCCCACCTCCCTTCACCTGGATGGAGAATCCTAGAGAGGAGAATACTTATGCAGCAAACCCCGAACAGCAGACCTTGGTGGCATTGTTCTTTTCCTCTGTACTCAATATTGCCACACCCAGAGGCAACCCTTGTGGCAAGATGCTTTGAAGAATTAACAGAGGAAGGATATAAATGGAGTTCCAAGGGAATACAGGGAATGGTCCTTGAGTCTCTAGTATGGCCCATGCATTTGCCATTTAGAGCTCACAATACTCAGAGGCCTGAAATGATCACCCTTGCCTTGCCACAAAGGAGGCTCAGGTTCAGGTAGGTTCAGTGACCTTACCAGAGTTATAAGCCCCATGAGTGTTCAGGGCAGCCTGGAAGCCTGGAACAGGAGAAGTATCCTGCCTCACTGGTGACCTCTGTTCTCCCCGTGCAGCATGTCCAGGGAGGCCAGGAGGGGAACATGTCCCTATCTATGCTAATGGTGTGTGGGTCTCTGCATGGGGATGAGGAGGGAGACAGTGAGAACAGGGACTTCCCTTGGGTCAGCCAACTCTCCTGGTGTCATGAGGACCTGAGGCTACCCAGATGGGTGATCCCCATCCATGACATTATCTCACCATGGTGGGTGACATCACAGAAGATTGCTTGGTTATTTGTTCAAGAAAGAAAATAAAATAAAGCCAATATCATTCTTTTAAAAAAATCTTGGTGATTTACCTATAATTTTAGTCAAGGTGCCATACTGCTTGAAAGCTCAAGGGAGATGTCATCTACTTTCTTGGTTTCCCCTCTACAGAGAGGGATGGTGACCAGGTGCCCAGAAGAGCCACACCACCTCCTAGGCTACAGTTCTGTTTGTAGACGGCAGGATACCTATGTGTCAGGCAAGATGATGACTAACGCTAAGGTCAAACTCCAAGAGAAATACCATGTCAAAGCTAATTTCCAAGACACAACCCTTCATGGGGTCTTATGCTGACATCAAATATTGGAGAGAGGAACCCAACCCCTGTCTACCTTGTAGAGGTATTAGAAATACCAAGAAGTTTAGGATGCTTTCAGAAGGAAAAAGAGGGATCCATGTAAAATAAAGGTGTCCCAATGACTGCTTTGAGCTCCCACAGATATGCGGGGAGAGGAATTCCCCTAGAAGGAGGCCTCCCTAAATGACTGACATGAGTTTCCCCTTCACATGAGTATGCCAACCATAGGACTAAACACTTAACTCAGCATTTCTTGGGCAGGTAAAGAACCAAAGTGCCCTGTTATTTACATCTTACCCCAACATTTGCTAGCATGGAGAAAGGGGGGACCACAGCTCTCTAAACCCTTGTGGTGGCACACAGTGCTTGGCTTCTATTGGGACACCTACTGCCATTCTCAGAACCTCTTTCTCAGCAAGAAAACAGACAACATTCATAAGGTAATGGAGAACTTATTTCTTCCCAGGGGGAAATTGGAAAATAAGAGGGCACACTAATTGGAGATGGAAGGAGGGCAATGGAATTTGGCTTGGTGTCATAGATGGAAGTGACAGCCCAAAACCTTGGCAAGTCCCTAAGGCAGAGCCAAGATTCCAGTAATCTAAAGTCCCACATAAGCAGAGCTCAGCTCCTTGGTGCTGAGAAACCACCTCTGAGTTGAGAACCCCTCTGGGTGGTAAAAGTCATGGGTGAATTCAAGGGAAGTGTTTGGAGGGCATAGGGCTAATTATCATTCATGAAATGCTTTCAATGTCTCCTTCAAAAGTTTATACTACAAATGTTTCTCAACTTATGAGGTTAAACCCTAATAAAGTCAAGGTAAGTTGAAAATATTATAAATTGGAAATGTATTTAATATACCTAACATAGAAAATATCACAGCTTAGCAAAATGGTTGCTTTGGCTCATGATCATGTGGCTAACCCGGAAGCTGTGGTTCACTGCTGCTGCCCAGCATTATCAGAGAGTATGGTCCCACATAGTGTTGACCAGGAGCCAAATTCAAGTTCTTTTCTTAATTACCTTACACCATGATTGAACCACCTCTGTGCAAACTTCCCCACTTTTGGGTGCTTTCTCTATTCTGTTTTTATTTTTTCATGTAGAATTATTGTTAATAATAGTATTTTATAACTTACTTGGGGCAATAGTGTCTTGGAGCCACTTAGCATCAATGATCTCTTTCTATAAAAGTATATTGTTATGGTTTAGATATGAAGTATCCCCCAAATGCTCATGTGTAAGATTTTCAAGATTTTCAGAGGTGAAATGATTTGATTATGAGAGTTGTGACCTAATCAGTGAATTGATCCATTTATAGATTTACTGTACACAGGTAGGGTGTCGCTGGAGGAGATAGGATCACTGGGGGAGTGCCTTTGGGGCATGTAATTGGCCTAGTGAGTGGAGCTCTCTCTCTGTTTCCTTGTTGCCATGTTCTGAGATGCCTTCCTCCTCCACACTCTTCCACACTGATGTTCTGCCTCATTTCAGGCCCAGAACAATGGAGTTGGCTATCTATGGACTGAGATCTCTGAAAACATGAGCACCAAATAAACTTTTCCTTCTTTAAGATTGTTCTTGTCAGGTCTTTTGGTTGCAGCAACAAAAAAGCTGACTAAAAATTCAAGATTGTTTTGTTTTGTTTTACTGTCTTCACTGGATAACAAATTGGCAGGTGACCTGTTCACCTACACAAGAGGTAGGACTATGACCCAAACAAGGATAAAAGGACTAAATCTGAATCCTGAATGAAGAATTTAGAGGTGGAAAATGGTTGATGTTTCATTCAGTACAGCAGTAGTGCTTCACCCAGCTTTCTGCTCTGGTTCCTGGGCCTTTGGACCAACTCTGACTCTGCCCATCATGAAGCCTATAACTCCACACTTGTCATGGCTGCTTCAAGTTCCTGTGAAGCGTCTGATAAAGGACATAGCTTCTTCATCTGCATTAGCCAAAACCAGTGTCAACACCATTTTGGTAAATATTTGTATCAAAAGAATTTTTTGTTTTTTTCATCTTGGAAAGGGCACAAGACTAGTAGCAGACAGCCTGGAAGTTAGACACATTGAGAGAATTTCAAATATTTTCAGGGTTTAATGAAACAGCTATCCCTTCTCTGCAACCAGCAATGCTTGGAGAAGCCTAGAATAAGCTGAGTTCTCTGACTGTAGAGTCTTTCATTCCATGGAAGGAAAACTGACAACCAGGTACTCCTGGGAATCTTTGGAAGAATTGGTAAGTTACATGATCTTTCCTTTTCCTCCTTTCTATTTTATCTTCTGCCCTTTAGGACTCCTTTTGGAATGGAAGAAAATAAAGTTTAAAAGTAGACTAATTTGCAGCAGGGAACAAGTGTATTTTGTCCCAGCTGTGTTCACTGAGTATTGGCAGTTGGAAGAGAAAAGCTGGCCATTTTTCCCAGAGTCAGTTGAGTATTGGGCCAGAACAGGTGTTCAGGAGGTGCTTCCTATTTTGCCAGGTTTTGGAAAGAGAGGAAGGACAACCTATTTTGTCAGGTTTTGGAGAGAGAGGAAGGACAACTTACTGTCCAAGAAGGTCACAGGGATGCAGAGAGTTAGAAATAGGAGGCAAAGAGAAAGGAACCCTTTCTACCTAATGCCAGAAAAAAACAAACATGAAGAACTTTGAGTAAAAAGACCAACCAAATCCCCTGCAGAAAGATGTGAGCAAGGAAGATATCTGAGATGGATGCCTTTGCCACTGACATACAAGGGACAGAAGGTGGAAAGTGGGGTAGATTGCGAAAGAGGCAGGGCACAGACACCTATTTAGCAGCCTAAATGTAGCAGTGAGCAGTTATCAGGTATTTTTGAAGCACTCAGACTAAAGACCAATCCAGCTAGTTGTATAGAAATGGCCAATTACCTTCAAGTCAGTATTTCTGAAGGGAAGAGCTTCCTGAATAGTTTCTTACACCCATAAAGTTTTTCCCTGTCTCAAATTAAGGACGGATGAATCATTGGCAAAGATTGCAAAGCCATGCAGTAGGAATCAACTCCCAATTGTGGTTATTCATTAGCCTTTTAACCTCTCCACATCAGGACACACAGAAAATGTCCACATCAATTGAACAAATTTCCCAGGGAGAGCTTCCCACACCAAATGGCTGTCAAGAATCCAACCTCTTCACATGGGTGGAACCTCATTTTATTCAAATTCCATTATTCAGGTAGAACCAACACAACAGCAAATGCTGGGAGAAGAGGCTGCCATTGGGAGCCTCCTATATTGACTGTTTAACTAGACAACTAAAATGAATAGAACTAAGGCACAAGTCTCCATGACCTCTCTAGAAAACAAATGCAGTCTGTCCTAAGTCTCACAGTGTGTCCTCTAAGCTGCCTGCTCCTCTCGCTGTCTATAGGGGCTGGAACTGAGGAGCAGAGAACCAAAGACTGCCTCATTTGAAGGCCCTGGAAGCTTTGTCTTCTTGCATCACCTGGGGCCACAGATTTAGCACACACAAGGTCATGTCTGGTTGCACCTTCTGCGTTTCTGGCCAAGGAAAGAGGAGAGAGCAGTAATCAGCTTACTCAAGGCAAGAGGCAGGAGTGATTTGAATAATTATCCATCTTTTAGACAAAATGGTGCATTCTATAATGTTATGCAAATTCAAATAATGGACTTTTTTTATGTGAACTACATCAGTTTACATCCTCATTATCCCAAGGTTTCGGTGTTCAGCCAGGTAATGACAGCTGTGGAAAGAGACCTGGAAACTTATCGCTGCCTTCATTAATCTATTGTAGGTAACTGACCTAGTCAAACATCCCTGAATATGACATAAAATTCATTGACTGTGTTTATCCACGAATCGGCTGGACTCCAGCGCTGCATTTCTCACCTCATATTAAACATGACGACAGATGCACAGCAGAGGTTATTGGGGAACCTCTCTCAGGCATTGTCTTGCAGAGAGATAAAGTTCTGTAATTAAGCCACTGTTCACCAATGTGGAAATAATCCAGTGTATTGGAAAACGGTAATTAACTAAACTATCATCTATGTAACAGCCTCTTACACGTGGGACTCGTTAGAACTGACTTTGTTTGGAGTCCAGCAGCTCCTGCTTTAAGTTGGGCAGGAATAAAATTAGGGATGAGGGAGTTCCCATCTGACTGGGATGGTTGTTGGCAATGTGCTCCCGTTACCACTGAGACCAACCAGGTGGTAAATGAGACCCAATGGCTGGGAGAAATGCCACCAGCATGGTATTCTTAAGTGTTGCTCCACAGACTTAGGCTGGGTTGGGGGTCTGAGAGGCATGACTGGATAAAAGTCAAGAAACTAAATGCTAAGTCAATGAAGTGATCTCAGGAGATGATGAGAAATGTTTTAAAGCATCATGACCATCATGTCACATCACAGGTGGGGACAGCAGAAATGCAGAGGAGTAAACTGGGGCTAGAGATGAAGTAAAGGCAACAGAATTCTATGACTAGTGGAGCATCAGAATCAGAGCTCATGTCCACTTGGCTCCAAAACCTGGACTCTTTTCCAGGCTGTGTATTCACAAGCTCACCTTGAAAGTTTAGTGAACACGTTGGTAGAAGGTTTTCATCCTTGGAAGGATATCAGAAGCACATGTGTAGATTTTAGAAATTACAGGTGTTTGGATCTCCTTAATGTGATCCTCTGGGAAATGGAGCCCAAGCATCTGTATTTCTAAAAAGTTCTAGAATTAATCACCTCTGATGTGCAGGCAGAACTGAAAGCCATTGATCCAGCTGCAATGATTACACAACAATTTAACCTGAATAACACTTTCTTTATAGGAGCCCAGACTGGTTCATTCATTCAATAAATACTTTTGAGCCTCTACTATCAGATGAGCTAATGTTCTTGGTAAAGCATTTATCTTTGGTTTCTGGCACACAGAAGTTGCTCAATACTTCAATTATATTCATCACCCCTTAATGAGAGCGTCCATGTTCCAGAGAGTGGACAAAGTGATGGGAACAGAAAGGTGAGGAGGTGGTGGCAGACTTGACCTAGTGACAGTCAAGGTAATATGGATGATTGGTAATATGGAATCACACCCAAAAAGGGAGGTGACCTGTGCTACAGGTAGGGAGGTTTTGACAGGTTTTAGGATATACATTGGTGCATAATAAGTGGTCAGTGCCTTATTACTGGAGGGCCCTGAGCTAAGGGATGAAACAAGCATGCTCACTATCCTTACCCTCATGCCAAGCTGTCTGATCTCAGCAGGATAGCTGTGGTGCCAGGTACAGTGTTCAGCAGAGGAGAGAAACTGAGGTTCAGAGAATGTAGATAATGTAGACGACACAGATGCCTGGTCAGAAGCTCAGCCTAGAGAAGAACTGAGTCACACCCCTCATCCCCACATCCTCCAGGAAGTGCTAAGTAAGAAGCCAGGATCCTGAACACATCTATTAAAAAGCTCAGAGCTCTGACCCTTTGCTGAGCCTGCCTCTGTGAGGCAGCAGGTACAGGTAGGCAGATACACCACCCATTCACTTCTCAGCTCTGCCCTCACCATTTCTGAATCCCACTTCTCCAGGGATAAGGACGCCTTTCTTGAAAGTTGTTGAAGAATGTTAAGATGACATGCAATTTTTTATAGCACAGGGAAGATACCCTGAGGTGTGTTTTTCCTCCGCCACATCCCTCACTGTCCATCCTCAGGTCCTCTGGAGGGAAGAGCCCCCAGCCACCATTAACCAAGCATGTTCTTAGACCACATGCATCTTTAGCTCACTTTACACATTATTTCTAGTTGTAATCCTCAGTGCAACACTGTTGTGTCAACATATATCAAGAGAGCATAGGTGCAAAAGAAAAAATCTCTACTAGGAGTAGAAGGCGGCATGAAAGAAGTAGAGACAGAAAAGGCTATTAAGTTGAAGGGAGGGTCCCTAGACTCCAGTCTTCCATGGAAAGCAGCGTCAAGGGGGCATGCAGATAGATGGTGACTCACAGGCCAGAAAGAGGGTCCAACTGTGACTCAGAACCTGTCACCCAGTCACCCTGGCTTCCACCAGCTTCTGTATGCATGGAAGCATGGGACAGAGGAGGGAAGGCAAGGCAGGAAGCAACAAGAATTCCAAGCTTCCAGCCCAGTGATGGATGATTCATCTCTCACTCTTCATGTCATTTCCCATTTGTGCAGTTCTCATCTTTATTTCATGAATATTTTATTCTCAGAGCAATGACTCCACATCCCCCATAAATCTAGTGGGTAGCTCTTTACTGCATCCTCAGAGCTTGGTGCACTCACCTGCATTGGGTAACTACATAATTGTCTGATTCCTTAGAAAAAATATGATCTCGGAGGCACATGAATATTAAGGGGTTGAACGCACATTACTACTCTTCCCCAAGTAGGTGTCTAAACTGAAGACATCCCAGTGAAAGCCATTAAACACAGCTTGGGCTCCACCCACAGACAGGTTTCTGGCTCTAAGAAATATGGCCAATGCCCTGAAATGAAACATTCTAAGGGTAACCAGACACTCTCACCTAATTGCAAATGCTGCTTCATAAAACATGAGCAACCAGTAACACAAAGTAGATCTAAATTGAATACCATCATTATTTTTCTAAGGTTTTAAATACATGCTTCTAAAATACTGTCTCTTCAGCCCCTTTCCTGCTTCCTGCTCACTACACTAGGGGTCTAAACCCCTCAGCCTAGCATTTAAATCTTGGGAGCAGTTCCTGCCTCCTTCTGTTAGCTTGGTCTACCAGCATCATCCTCAGGCCCACACTCCTTGTTAACCCTTTGCTCACCCTGCTCAAAAGGCAACTTCTTTGGTTTCTTTTAAATTACTTTTTATTTTTACAGACTGCATTTTGATTCATTGTACACCAACGGGGTACATCTTTTTGTTTCTATGATTGTGCAAGATGCAGATTCATACCATTCATGTAATCATACATGTATATAAGGTAATGATGTCTGTCTCATTCTACCATTTTTCATACCCCCTCCCTCTCATTTCCCTCTATGTAATCTAAATTTCCTCCATTCTTCTCTCACCCCCATGTCCCCACTCCCATTATATATCATCATCCACTTATCTGATCTCATCTCTAGCTCTGTGATTTGTACCAGTTCTTTAACATATTGTACTAACATTCCCAAGTCCCAAGAAATCTTCACTAACCTTTACTCCTACCTGCTGTGGGGCCCCGTGCCCTTGCTAGACTGGGTGCCCCTCTGTACTTTGGTGGTCCTCATTGCTCACTTCGGGACACCCCTATCAATAGGATAAAGACTGCCTGGGGAGCTCTCTGCCCCTTCTGCTGATGAGGAGGTAAGCACCCGGAGGGGAGGGTGTGGCAAGTTATAAAAGGAGGAAGGGTGGAAGAAGAGACTTCACTTGAAAATTGGAAATTCATAAAATCTGGAAAAAGATGGAAAGTTTCCTTGCAGCCCATCTTAGCAACACCAGAAGGGACAGAAATGCCCCTGCCGCTCCATCAGCTTTCATTCCTGTCTAAAAGCAGATTGGCAGCTAGGGCAGAAAGGCCACAGTTTGGTAGCAGAATAGTACATGCATCCTCTCATACCTGAGACCCTGGAGTTATGCAAAAGCTAGAAGGGAAGATAAGATGCTTTATTGGCAAGAAAGGAGCTGTTATACCTGACAGCTTGATCATCTCTTGGTCTCCTGGTCTCTCTTTTTGCCTCCAACTTTGAATCTGTTTCTCCAACAATCAGTTACTCCCCCCATCCAACCCCATCTTTCCCCCTGAAAGTAGTACAAGCATGCATGTGCCTGTGCGCGCACACACACACACACACACACACACACACACACACACATGCACACCATGACCATTACTAATTCTGGGTGGTTGAGGCTGAAATTAGCACTAAAATAAGGGCTGTAAAGGGACAGAACTGACAGCAGACAAGGACTTCCAGTTCAGAGGACAGCCTCTCCCTGCACCTGGCTCACAGGAAATACGTGACGGGGTTGAACTTGAGCCTGTGTCCTGGATTCCCACCCTGCTCACACCAGCCATGACAGTCACCTCCATGACCCTGCAATGTGCGACCACCTGGAGACCCCCCCCCTGCTCCTTTGACCCAAGGGATATCTGTACACAGGAAATCAGGTGCAGACTTAGGAAAAACTCAAACCCTAAGAAAAAACAACATAGGCAGTGGCTACAAAGTGAGTCAGCTAGTGTCTCTCCCATCTACCCTGGCTGCCCACAGATGCTTCTGCACACATACACCTAGATGGTGACAGCAGGTGAGGGTGGCCTGGCCATGGGGTGGATGGGGATGACATGATGCCCCAGCTTCAGAACTGTAGGGGGCTCTTCCTTAACATAGCTCATCAGAATAACTCATGGTCCCTCCCTGTGACTTTATACAAATTTTCCAATTGCAATAAAAGCTTAGGATGAAAACCATTAACTGTTATTTTCAGTGAATATTCCTCCAACTTCTTCCTTCCTCCCCTCCTGAGGTCCTGGAGTGACGAGAGAGCCATGAAGGTGGTGGCAGAACCAGACCTCACCTTTCTTCATAGGGAGGTGTACAGACAGCAGAGAGGAAGGTGGAGGTCACCAAGACATTTCAGATACACTGACTTAGCAGTGCCCTCCTTCCAGAGAAAAGAATGCAGGATGACAGAAGCCTCACTGCCTGGAATGAATGGAGAGTCAGAAGAGGACCCAGGGGGACACACACCACTGTCCTTGCCAGGGAGAGATTGATGAATGAGGGTGTGGCCAGACAATCACTCCAGACTACAGAGATGGTGGCCAGGATGATTCATCCTTTATGTTCAAAGGCACCAACTCCCAACCCTAAATCAGGCTCAGAAGGATCCAGCCAGCTCTTACCTCCTCCTGATTGCTTTTCTTTTCCACCCCAGTTTATTTTGTGTTTCCCCTTGACCCACTGACACTTTATGAACTTGGCAAGTGCCACCTGTGCCTCAAGAAAAAACAAAAACAGGCAAAACTTAAAAAAACAAAAAAAAAGGAAGGGCTGTCGGACTTGATGCCATTTGCTTTACTACTTCCTGTTTGAGATTTACAACTTTTGGCCCCAGCAGACTTTGTCAGCAGAGCTGTGATTTG
Source organism: Sciurus carolinensis (assembly GCF_902686445.1). Lineage (NCBI taxonomy): Eukaryota > Metazoa > Chordata > Mammalia > Rodentia > Sciuridae > Sciurus > Sciurus carolinensis. The sequence goes on from NC_062217.1 coordinate 135,777,937, forward strand.
GATGTTACTGAGGTATATGTGGCAAGTAGTGACAACCCTGGATGGAGTGGCTGTGCTCGGGTTACAGATGCCTGCGTGCAGGTTTCTGACAGCAGAGCATCATTACTGCATGGCATTCCTTGTCACCTCTTTTAGAGGAGTCATTTCCAAGGGACCTTCACGAAGACTATTTTTTTGTTAAGAAACAAGCTTGAGGAAGAACAAACGCCCAATGAGAAGGAAGTGTGCAGGGACAGAATCAGCTTGTGGTTGGCACACACAGGAAGGGGAAGTGTGCCCAGGGCCTAGAGTCATCTGAGGTGGCTGCACCCAGGGGGGATGTGGGCAAGAGTGGGCCTGCGAGGAGGAGGGACAGAGGGGACGAGGGGTGATGGAAGAGGCAGGGATCCCCCTCACACACTGGGGAGAAGGGCCCCATGGCCCCTGGTGAGAAGTCAAGAGAACTGGGAAGGGATGCGGCTCCTCTCTTACCCTACAGGTGGTCTCTCCAGGTCAGGGTGGAGGCACATGGGCGGGGCAGGGTGGGGAAGGGCTCTCTGGCGCTGCCCACGCTGTACCTGCTCTATAGATAAATACAGGACTTTAGTGGCCATGGCTGGCCCCTCCGCACTTTGTTCAAACATGAAAACACCCCCTATAGTTTTTCTCTTCCTTTAAAAACAAAATGAAACCATGACACAATCCCTCTATATAAAAACACTGCTGTCTCCAGACCAGAGTAAATACTAACTAGAAGAAAGCCACCCACCAAATGGCCCAATGTGACCCTCCTGCCTCTAGGCTATAGAATGGGGAGGGTACGGACCTCTTTGGGCGTCTCCTGGTGGCACCGGTTACTGTTCCACCACAACTCCAGGGCAGCCACCAGGCAGGCGAGGAGGAGGCCAATGGCCAGGATGCAGAAGACCCCAGCAAAACTGTGTAGCTTGAGGGATTTGCCATCGGCCTGGGCGCTGGAGTGGCTGGTGAGGTCACAGCGGCCTGTGTGTGGCCACCACTTCTGCTTGAGCACATCCAGGTCCCCTGTGTCCTGTAGCTCCAGGATCCTGCAAGACACAACCAGGTGAGCCATAGCCACTGACATCATCAAATTCTGCACACTGCAGGCAGAGCTCTTCCTCAAACACGTGTCAGGTTGTGTCACTGCCGTCCTTAGCAACCTTGCTGCTCTCTCCCACCCTGTCCATTGCCCATGGAAAAAGTTCGGCAGCAAAGCACATAAGGCCCTTCACATGAACGGTGGAGTAAGTGCTCAGGACGAAACTGGGAAATACTGAAAGGAACCAGGCAAGCAGACTGTCAATTTAGAATGCTCATGATCACAAAAACCATTTCTTTCAAACCTCAATACTACAGGTTGAACAGCCCTAATCCCAAAATTTGAAATCTGAAATGCTCTAAAGTCTGACACTTTTGTGAGCATGAACATGATATCACAAGGGCAAAACTCCACACCTGACCTCTGATGGTTCAGTGTACACTTTGTTTAACTTACCAAATTATTTAAATTATTGTGTGAAATTATCCCAGACAATGCATAGAAAATACATGTGAAACATAAGTGAATTTCAGGTTCGGAGTTAGGGCCCATTCCCTAGAAATCTCATTACATATATGTAAAAATTTCAAAATTGGTTAAAATCCAAAATCTGAAACACTTCTGGTCCTATCATTTGGGATAAGGCATACTTAACTTGTATAACCTAAGTCTCTCCCACTAAGATTCACAAAAACCCTCATTTATTCATTTGATTTGAAGAGCTTCTGAACCGCGGCAAGCACAATGTTCAGTGCTGCTGAGCTTGTGGTCTAGAGACATAAACGCCCACCTTAAAACAATTGGAGCAGTTAACGGAAAGACAGAAGCTGTGGTAAACACAATGAAATGAGAGTAAAGGTGCCAGGAAAAGGCACACTGTAGAGGGAGATGGCTTAGACTGGAGGATTGAGGTAGAGTTCATGGAGGACGAGGTGACAGGTTAGTGAAAATCTGAAGGACAATTAGTCATGAAGTATCTCACATGGCCTAACAAATTCTGTGTCAGGGAGTATCCTAAGTGCTTGGCACAGAGTGTTAAATCCTCACATCAACACTTTAAGATGGTCATTCCTATTTTCTCATTTTTGCCAAAAAGGAAATTGATGCACTGAGAGGTGATATATCTTGCCGAAGTCACTGTGAGGTTGTCCAGGGTTGGCATCCAATGAAGGAAAAAAGAACCTTCCTGAGACCAGAACTATGTGTGACTGTCTATGTATAAGAAGCTGGAATATGGCTGGTGAGGCTGTAGTGAGTGAGGAGGAGGAGGGTGGCATGAGATGAAGAAAACAAACCAAGCACGATCCAGATGTGGGTTCTGAGAGGGCATGAGAGGGAGTCTGGATTTTATGTTGTATACAGCAGTGGGACAACCTCTACTGGCCTTAGATTTCCCCACAGTGGTTTTCTTTAATTGTAGTATTTTGAGGATTCCCTCTGTGACCCAAGGGTCTAAACAGCAAGCCAGGGGTAACTGGTAGACTCCAGATACTCAGGCTTTACCATTTGGGGAGCAGAGCTCTTTGAGCCTGGTTCATGATGATGTATTCAGCTAACAATATCTGCAGTGACCTCATGGATGTGCACAAAGAGCAGCAATTCCTCATGCCAGGGGTGCTCAATGGAATGATTTGTGCAACCTTCACTTAACCGTGGCCACAGGTGTAAGGCTGTGCTCAGTGAACATATTTGGGCTTGCATCAGAAGGAGACAAAGGGTGACAACTTGACAGTGTCCTCTGACATATCAGAATCTTAAGTCCAGCATGGAGTAGCCTCTCGCTGGCTAGGAAAAACTTGGTTCAGTGCAAAGAACAGGCTTTGGGGGCATCAAAATCTCAGCTGTATGGTTCTAGACAAGGTCCATGCCCCTGTTAAACCTCAACAACCTCATTTTTCTAATACAGACTGTTGATTCCCACTGGATGAGTAAGGTAGGGGCTTAGGACATCGATTGTGCATTACTTCCTGTTTTCTACTGTGCCAAAACAGTGGTTAACACAGTAAAGGCCATCAGCAGATGTTTGTTTTGTCAATCAATGTAGGAACACATTTATTAAATAATGAAAAGTGGCCTAAACTAAAATGGCTAGGGTGAGCTCTTAATGTGATGTGCACTGATGAGCAAAAAATACTTAGAAGGTGGCTGTGTATAGAGGGCCTTTTTGTTGAGACAAATGCATGATTTACACACACATTTGTGTGGCTTGGGGTCATGCTTGGAATGTGCCTGAGCACCATTGCTCTATTACATGGCACACTACATGATTAATTGGGCAACAGCAGGGTCTCACTCATTATTTCACATGGATCCTATCACATGAAGGAAGTTGCATATCTGTACATCCACTGGCCTTAGTTACTCCTCTTCTAGAAGGGTTGAGTAGGCTGAGCTTTCTGGAAGTTACAGGAACCCCAGTGCCAGACATTTAGGATATCAGGGCTCTGGAGAAGGTTAGTGGCTGAACTATCAGCTCACCATGGCGACAAAAGGGCTTTGTGTTTGTGAACATATAAACTCTGATGGACATTAGGTCAAATCCAGACTCTGAACCTTTCAACTTTGGCTCTCTTAGCACTAAAATCTGAGATTAGGTCAACATACTTACCTCTCAGATCATTAGCTCAAGACCTAGCAAGCAATAAGGATTCCACAAAAGAAGATTAGTAAATGCACAGTCTGATAGCTGTATTGACCTGAAGTTTTGCAGGGCCAGTATTGACATGAACTACCTCTTACTGAGAACACAGTAGGGATAAATCATTTTACACTGTTTGATCCTCATAACAAACTGCAGAGCAATTTTTATTATGTTTATTTTACTTCTTAAAGGCCTGAGTTTGGGATCTAGATGATTTGCCCAAAGTTGCACTTAGAAGTGGCCATGCTACTCTTCTGATCTGGTCATCCTGATCAAGAAGACCTTGCTCTTTTTGGAACCACAGGCTATTCTCTCAGGGTAATTTTCTGGCCAAGGGGATGGTGAGGCTCTGGTCAGATCATGAGGTTGGATCCCCATTCCTCCACTCATTGGCACCTTTGGTGTAACATCAGGCGGGCTGCATAATTTGATGGCTTCTTGTTATGAAGCCACCACATTGTTTTCCGAGGTGCTGGGGATTTGAACCCGGGTCCTTGCACACACAAGGCAAGTGCTCTGCAAGCTGAGCTATTTGCCCACTCTTGATGGCTTCTTATTTTGACCTTCTATAATGGCATGCCTCTTTCATGCCCAGTCTTATTTCATAAAGAATGTAAGACAATTTATGGGAAAACATAGATTAAAACAAAAACAAACAAAAAGGAAATTTAAATATAGAAGCAAAAGGAAAGACAAGTCACCAGCACAAAACATTTTCTAAAAACAAGGCTAAACTAATGCACACCATACTAATCTATACTCCTGCTTATGAGGAAGCCAGAGCGATAATAGCCACTTCCTAAAGTCAGTTGTTCTATTTTCCAGACAGATATAATTGCAGGTGCTTTCCTTTATTCAATAGTTGTGGAGCCGGCTACACAGTAGGTGCTCAATAAATGGCTATTAAGTTGCTAAACATTTATTGAATGCCCATTCCACATGCTGCGGTCGGCAAACCTGTTATAGCACATAATCCCCACCACTCACACACATATCTACATCCTGTCCTCTGTCAAAGAAAGGGAAGAGCTTAGCTCCCAGTATGAAGGGAAAGACAGTTATGGCAGTTCCACATAAGGCTGGGATCTGCTATTTATGCAAGGACTCTTTTTCTGCCAACGGCATGGTGCACTGACTTGGATCAGTCCCCTTCACTGCTCTGGGCACACTCAAGCTAAGGGCAGCTCACAGTTTTTCACATACTATACAACAGAACCTCTTGTAGAACCATTGGCAAGCGTAAGTTGGAAACCTGAGCCTATGTGTTCCCTCAAATTAGATACCAGTCTGGTGGATAGAGGATGCTGCCTGCCCAGGAGGGGCTTTAATGTGGAGGCAGATAATAATACAGCAAGAGACCAGCACAGCCCACTGGGAAACTTACTTAGTCAGAGAGCACACAGGCTTCTGGTGAAAGCAGAGAAGGATAAAATTACTTTTTTTCCAGAATGACATGGAAACTGGACTAGCCACTTTTGCATATGGTGACCACTGGGATGGGAGGGAGAAACCCACAGGGTCTCTGGGAAGGAGTTTTGTGAAAAGACCTCTCAGTAATTGAGTGGACAGATCATGTGCAGGCCTGTTCCAGCCTGCCTCTCTGGGATCCCACACCCCCAAGCTGATTGGGGTCCACTGCCTTCTGGACCTTACGAAAGACCCAGCAAGTCTTCTGATATTGAAGAGGAGCAACCACACCCCTTCCTACTCATCTCTTCCTTCTCTAGATTGAGAATTTTCATGCCCTCCTGTGACCTATTTTGGACTTTTCACTTCCCTGATTCCATTTTTTGGTGTCACTACCGCTTCGGCCCCCACAGGCTCCCTTATCTGTTCCACAGAGATGTTCTCAAGTTGATGGTCTGTGCAATCACCCTGAGCCTTGAATCTAGGAAAACCAGCTAGAATAAACCGCAAGAATGCTGATGTGTTCTAAATTCTGGAGGGAAGGCATCCTTTCTTCACGCCTTTAATCTAACAAGGATAAATCACTACTTTTCTATCTCTCTTCTCATTGCTCTCTGCTCCAGGGAACAAAGTAAGGCCTGGAGTATATACTTGATGAAATTCTAGAGAAAACCCCAAAGCCTCATTTACCTGCATTAGTTCTACCCCTTTTTCCAGTTTTGCAAACAAGACACTTATTGAACTGGTTGCAAGTCTTCCTTCTCAGCCTTTCCTCGATGTGTACTTATGAGCAGAACAAAGGCCCAATCTGGACATCCAGGAGGTGGGAGAAGTTTAGAGGTAGGGCTTGGAGATCTAACAGCAACATATGCAAAACCCTGGAACTCAGGAGACCTGGATTCTAATCCCTGCTCTATCAGAAGCTGACTAAGCAATCACAGGTGGTAGTTACCCTCTTTGAGCTGCAGGATGTAAAACAGATGATCTCTAAGAACCTATCCCATCCAAGTGGACACTCCTCAGTGATGGTGTTCGTGCATTAATCAGGCAACTGAGACTTGTGCCTAAGCCTGGCACTGTGCCAATCTCTTCACTTGGATACTCCTGAAACTTTTTGAATTTTGGTGGACCAAGGCAGAGCCTGCCTTTTGGGCTTCCTCTCTGGGCTCTGCAATTCCACCCCATTCTGCCAACAGGATGCCACCTCACAGACATATGTGAGTGGAGGGCCCAAGGCTTAGATATCTTTGGGGACAGGAGCTCCTGTTGGTAGGGTGACTGCTGGAAAAAGCCCACTGAACTTACCCATGACCTTAGGTTCCACTCTCTATGGCTAAGGCCAGGTCACCTGGCCAAGGACCAAGGTAAACACCTGTGTCAGAAAATAGGGATAGGATGCTTCCCAAATAAGCAGTCCAGATGCTTGGATTGAGCACTTGAAAATATGACCATGTCCAGGGGTAAAAGCTGGGCAGTCCCAAGGAATGTGTTCACATCAGCAAATCATATGGGAAGCTAAACAGGCAAATACAAACTAGGCACACTGTATTCATTTCTGGTGGAGGATATCCATTCACTTTGCCAGGTTGGAAACTTCCTGTCTGGATAGTCTCACTCCCCACTTTCTCCCCAATATAACTGGGGAGAAATATAATATAATTACCAAAAAACCCTGAATTAATTCCAAGAAGATGGCTTAGAAACCTGCATTCTGATCCTGGGAAGTTAGGGAGGAGGCCAGTGATGAGCACCTCTCCTCTCTCCACAGAGCATGACTAGGTCCACTCCCAAGACAGCAACTCCCTGGGCCAAGAACCTCCCACCACACAATCCACATGAATGCGGAAACCTGCTTTTCCAATTTCATTTTTTTTAAGCCTCCACATGGATGATTGCCACTTTGCAGATATACTGATCTTTAAAAAAGTGATTATTAGGCCCTTCTCAGATCCTATTTATTATTCATTTACTTAGCTGACTCCTACTCTTCCCTGAAAGCTCAGGTGTCACCACCTCTGGGAAGTCCTTCTGCATCTCCTGGATCTGGTCAGATGCTCTCCTCTGCCTCCAAACCTGAGGATGACTTACCTTAGCATTTACGCCCTTGGCTGGCACTGCCTACTCACATCACAGTTTCACTGGCACTATGCATTTTCATGGGAAGGGGCTACATATTTCTATTTTTATCCCAACACCTTCATATGGACTACTTGGAAGTGGGTGAAGGATGTACTGGTACATTGTTGGTGCTTAGGAAGATGTAATATTGGCTCTTATCTTCCATAAGAAGTAATTTTCCAATTCTCAGCTGTTGGAGTCCAGAGACTGTTGGAGCCTTATTGACCATGCCTACCTCTGAGAGAAGAGGTCCCTGTAGGGGCTGCCATGCTGCAGGGCAATCCCATAACCCTTGCTGCTGATGCTGTTGCCAATGACAGTCACTGAGCAGTCGTCATCTGTCAGGGCTGCATACTCCACCACGGCCACGTCCCACAGAAAGGCATAATTCCCCTTCTTTGCCTGAAAGACCAAAAATCATCATGAAGTCAGGCAGGCATATGGCCTGCTATGTTAGTTTCAAGTAATGAGACATCTCAATGGTAGGATTCGACCCACAAGAAAGCATAGCCAACCTTCCTGCCATTTCCTGCCATACAAATGCCACCATTGGTTGATGCCACTCGTTTTGGTTACATATAAAAAGATATGTAGGCTCCAGATACCTACAATATATGTTATAAGAGGGGTGAAGAGGAAGAGCTGGAGATGGCTCACATTGGCACACATGTGTATATATATAATACATACATACATCTGTGCACACACCCATATGTGCATAGGAACAAGTTTCTGGTGCCGATATTTCCATATAATGCAGTAGTTGCAGATTTTTCCATCAGGAATTCGCCTGTAGTCACAGCTAAAGTCCTACTCCATCACACTCATTTCTAGTAGAAATTTAATTCTATCTTGAGCCACAATTGTAACTTTCACTAGAGTGTGGGCACTAAGAGGGAAGGTGAGCTGCTTTACTTTTTTGGAAGAAAATGTGAACTAGACGTTGTCACTTGGCCTTCTTAAAATAGTGCATACTGTTCTTAATGCAGCAAAGCTTCTGGTCTTCATTCTTTAGTGAGCTGCAGATGTCTCTTTGCCTTTTCTTCCCTCCTACTGTGGTTCACATGATAGAGGTTGGAAGACCTCAGTGTGGGCTTTGTAATAGGACTGAAGCATCATAGACAAAAATAGGCCAAGCTGGTAGGCTACAGGCTTCTTGGCACTGTGGAGAGTATTGTCCCTGGCTCCTGCCTCTGTTCAGTTGTCTTCATGTCCACCAGGATTTTTCCAAGGACTGCCATAGCCACTTAGATGAAGATCAGGATTTTACATCTTTCAAGACCCTAAGTGCTCATGGCCCGAGATGGCTCATTTTCTTGTCATAGTCTCTCCATCAGAAGAATTTGTGGGCAGAGGGTGACCTCCTGCAGTGGGAATAGGCTGCTCTTAGCCTTTCACACAATTTTGCCCAAACACCTTGTAAGAAATGACACACACCTGTGCCACCCATTGACTTTCACCCCAGGGAGCAATTCAAATATTACACCAAAGCCTCATTCCTCAACCAATCCAATTTCAGACATCCTAAAGGACTTTGACCCAGGTTGCAAAATTACACACATCTCTTTCCCTCCCCATAGAAAGATAACAGTCTTTGAAATTTTTTCCTGCTGGCAAACAAGTTTTCTCATGAAAAGATATAAATTTTCAACCTCTTAGTAACCAAGTTTCTCAGCAAAATGTTGACTTATGACCTAATATTTGGCTTCAGTCAGATTTCGGAGCATTTCACATCCATGCTCGCAATTCAACATGACAATCAGACACTGTTATTTGTACAATTTCAAAAGGGCATGTCATGTTGAAGGAAGAATTAAGATCAGCTTCGTTTCTACCTTTCAAGTGATGTTCCAAGAAGCAAAAAAGAAATAAGCTAGCTCAGATCAAGAGAAAACTGACTCTGAGGAAAGCCCACAGTGGCCACTGTAATGGGGCAGCTGGACTCCTTCAAAACACAGTACTGTGGTTGCAGTTTGAGTTCAGAGCAGGTGAGCAGAGCTGTACAAAAGGAGTTGCATTTATAGACCTGCTGGACTAAGTTAAGGAAGAGGGTGCATCTGAAAACAAGGTTGGCAATGCCTGCCTCCATCTGCTGATCAGGAAGGCAGTCAAGAAAAGGGGAAAGTAGAAGTCTCTCTCTCTTGACCTGGTGGGTGACCCCAGACACTCATCTTCCTATTACTAAGCATTATGTATCTGCAACTGCTTGAGGAAGTGTGTGACTAGATTCCTGATCTACCAGAAAATGCCAGGCAGAAGGGCTGTGAAAAGGAGATGTGGTGGGACAGGTCAGAGTCTGGGTCTATCCTTGTGAAATCCTTCTCATTCCCAGCATCTCTTCTTCACTTTCTCAGAATCCCAGAGCTCCTTGGCTCTCTTCTATCAACCCTACATTGAGTTAAATGCAGCACCAAAACTTCCTTCTGGGATTCCCAAGTTCATCAGTTTCTAGGGGAATATTTTTGGGACCTTACCGATGTCTCCCCAATCTTTTGGTTGTGTCACAGAGCCTGTTTGAGATATTAGCCTTCTTAGGTCTGATGGTGCTGTTAGAAGCATTTCAGATGCAGCTGCAAGAGGTCAAAACACCCTCACACACCAAGTTCTGTTGCTTTTATTTAGAGCCCTTGTCCCTTGCAGAATGAGCTCTGTCCTTCCCCAAGCCCCATCAAAAATTCAGAGATGTACTTCTTCCTTGTAGGGTCAGAACCAGCTATCCATATAGCCCCTAATAATTAATTATGATCCACCTACTTAATTTTGTACTGTTGTCCACAGGTGTGACTTTCCCATAAGGGGGATACTTAATAAGTTGTCAAGTCTCCTCTCTTTCCTGTCCCTCCTGTCACAAGCTCATCTCCTCCCTTCTTGAGTTTCAGTATTTCCCCTCATTCTGCTCCTAAGTTCAGCTGCCTTCTCTGGGGCCTCCGCCTCTTATGTAGTCTTTAGTATCATTGGGACAGCCTGTCTATCCACTCCCACCTTTCTCTATTTGGGGACATCTCACACCAGGAGGCACTGTCCTTACCTTGTTTTTATTAACTCCTCCTTTCTGTTAAGGATTTTTTTTTCAGGCTCTTGGGATGACAGAGTGGAGTCTGGAATCTAGCCTTCTCTTGCTGGTGCACCACTGGCTGGTTGTCACAGAGAAGGTTGAGTTCAGCCACCTCCTTGCAGTATCCTACTCCCTCCATCAAGTGTCACAGATCTTTAGATTCACTATTTTTGCCACTTCCTATTCATACCACTTCCTTCTTCCTGTGTCTCCCAGTGCTATATTTCCCTACTTCCCAGGAAGCTATGAGGAATTTGAGAGGATGATGTCTGAGAGCCAGGACAATAGAATGTGAGCTGTTCACAAAGAGATGGTTGGCATTTATTTCATAACACCTAAAAGATCGAAACGATGCCATAGATTTGTGTCCTACTAGTAAAACAGAACAAAAACAAACACTGTCATTCACCTCTTTGATGGGTTAAATTACCTTTATCTGGCCATCTATTTATAATATTAAATGTACTTTGAATTTCCAATCATTTACTTGCCCCATGTCATGTGGCCATGGGAAATTGGGCTGGAGAAATGGCTATCGATACAGCCCAGACTCCAGCCTCCCAAGTATTTGGCTCCATGTACAGCCAAGATGGACAGAAATACCCAGCTGTGCAGTTCCTTGTGGCCGCAGAGGGTCACTTGAGACTAACCGTAGGGTCCTGGACCTCAAGCCTAAGCCTCTCCAAGGACTGTGGGAGAAGGAATTTGCAGGTCATTTAAGAAAGTAGTGGTTTGAAAGGTACTAGAAATGTAATAATTTATCTACCTCTACAGTGGGTTTTCTTAAATTGATAATATCCAGTGTTGGTGAGGTTGTGACAAAATGAGATGATCCCTCATGCTCTTTAGTATCACAAAATTATATAACCCTATAGAAAGTCATATAACAACACATAACATAAACATTTAAAGTTGCTCATAATTTTTATCCTGGCAAATTGGAATTTAACCTAAAAAGTAACCCAAATGTATCTAAAAGATATGAGAAGTATTTCAAATCTGAAAAATAAACATGTAAGCAGTTTAAATTTTCAAAGTTAAGGAAATAGTTTAATAAATTATAGTTCCTGAATGTGATGAGAACTTATGTAACACATAGTAATTACAGACTATAGAAGAACTATGTTCATAGCTTAAAGCAATTGAAAAAGTCTCCCCTGACATCCTTGGTCTGCTTATCAATAGTTTGCTTCATTTCCCTCATCCCTAAATATCAAAAAGAAATAATAAATTAAAATAGAAACTATCAGTACAGAAATAAAAGGAATAGATGTAAGGATTTCTTTGGCATTGTAAAAAGTCATGGGCATCTGAGTATCCATCCCCAGGATGCTAGGACAACAGCAGGTAGACAAAACACCCCTGGCTTGTCTCCCAGCAAGCATAATCTCACTCCTTTCTTCCTCCTGCACACTAGAGGTAGAAATGGAAAGAACTGAGACCATGAGTGTCTGGCCCTGGCACGTAAGGTATCCTTCTTAACACCTGGCATAACATGATGGAACAATATTGTTAGAGGGAGGCTGGGTACTGGAAACACACCTGGACTGAGCTGCCACACTGGGTGAGTTTCCTGCTCTCTGCTGCTCCACATGCAGTAAACAGACACTGCATCGCTTCCCTTGCTTCGCTGCTTCCCTCCTTTCCAGAGCACAAACTTTTAGAGACATTAGCCTTTGAGACAGGAACCTCATCACACTCTCCCACTCCATCCTCACTGCTTTAAGAAAAGGACAAGTAACCATATTCGTCCCCCAAATGAGAATGCCAGTGCTGCCAATATGAGTCACAAATGCTACTAGAATGAAGTGCTTAAGGAAGCCCGGTGACAACAGTGCCAGGTACAGGCCAGGTGTGGGGCGTCTGCTGTTTTTCAGGCCCTTCATCCATGGAATTAATTCTCAAGGGCAGAACATTCAGCCCCTTTTGTGGATGAAAAGTCTGAGTCTCAGGATAATAAACTGTCTCATCCCAAACAGGCTCAAGTAGTGAAGAGTGGCGTGCCAGCTGGTTCCAAAGAAGTCCAGGCTCTCCTCTCTGCCCTGCTTGGACTTGGGAAAGGAAAACTAGGGAAATGTCTCCAGGTGTCTTTGAACCATTTCCCAGGGGATGCTGCTGGGAAAAAAAACACATGTAAATGACAGGGCTTGTTTATCTCCAACTTTATCAACAAATGTGGTCCACAGAACTGCTGAAACTCTGGGAGAAGGGAGGACACGGGGCACTCACCATCTCTGAGGACCCTCTGGGAACCTGACACATCTTCATGTTCAGGAACTATCCATGTGGTATACTCACTGCTTCCCCTTGCATCCACCCTTCACTCTGTCAAACGGACTTCCAAGCATCTTAATTTTTAGCTCCTCTGGTCATGATGTTCATACAATGGCAGCCATCGCCACACACAGCCTGAACCCTGGCTACAGTGGTACCTGTAGTATGCACTGTGCCAAATCACAAGATGCAACAGTAAAAACCCAGACCATCTGCAGAGAAAAGGACAATTTTATAGCCTGCTGGTGGGAGTGTGGGCTGGCATGATATTTCTGGAATGGTAATTTAGTGGGGAGAATTGAATACTTTTAAAATGTGCATATGCAGCAATTCTACCCTTAAGGATTTATCCTATGGAATCACTCAGTTTCTGAAAAGATGTTTGCAAAAAAGAATTTCAGCACAATACTTGCATGCTCTGTTTAAACTAGCAAGAAATTGGAAACAATCTAAATGCTCAATAATTGAGAATCAAATAAATGACAACATTAGATGACAGAATATGATATTACCATTAATACAGTGTTTTAAGAGTATTGATTGCTAAGGGAGGTGTCTACAGTCAAAAAACAAAAGAAAAAACAAAGGAAGGAAGGAAGGAAGGAAGTGAGTGAGTGAGTTAGCCCCAAGATGTGAGCTGACCTGAGTTCTGGAGTCTAACTGTATGGATTTGAATTCCAGATCCACTGCTTGCCAGTTGTGTAAATTCAGCTAAGTCACTTAACATCTCTGAGCCTGCGTTCCACTGGATATAAAACAGGGCCATACTTCACAGAGTTCTAATGAGGATAAATCCCTCAATATATATGACATGCTTAATGTTCTGCTAAATAAATATTATACCACTTAGTGCAAAAGAACCTGTGACAATAAGTGATACCTTTTAAAATTATTGAAAAACAAAATCAAGAATCAAATATTAACCATAGTCATCTTTGAGCAGTGTCAAAATGGTGAATTTTGCTGGCTTTTAAAAAAAAATCTCTGTGTTACCCATGCTTCCTACAGTGCTGCACGCCTTTCTTTTGTAATTGCTGATGTCTTCCACTGTAACTTTAGAGCTTCAGCTTCATACTTTGAACACCACGTAAGGGAAGGAGCAGGGTGCTGGAAGAAAGCAACCCCTGCCACATCCAGCTCTTTGGTGAACCTATATTCCCAGAGGCTAAGAATTGCTTCCTTAGAGGATTGTATAGTATGAAACTCCAGAAAGCGCTGCGCCTGGCACAGGGTGAGGGCTCAATGCATGCTGTTTCTCTCTCCTTCCTTCCATTCTCAGAGGGATTCAGAACATCAATCTGTCAGCTGTAATCCCACCCACTTCCCCCTCTTCCAATCATTCCTCCACCTTCACCAAGTCAGCAACCTATACAACACATAAAGGAGTGTGCAGAGCATGTGTGTGTGCAAACAAAGTGTGTGAGTCTATGGGAGTGTATGTCAATTGTATGTACATGTGTGTAATTGTAGGGGAATGAGTGAAACAGGTGTGTGTGTGCATGTGAGACTGTGTGTGGATGTATGTGAGAATGTGTCAGCATGTGTAGGTATGCATGTATGTGAATGTGTATACACGTGTGAGCATGTGCACGCATATACAGGTACATGCATATTAGAATGCCTGTGAGTATATGTGAGTGTGTACTTAAATGTTTGATGTGTGTGAATGTGTGTGAGTGTGTGGAAATCAGGCATGTAGGTGTGTGAGTGCAATGCACTAAAGAATTGTGTGAGTGGATTTGGGCAAGCAAATGTGTAAACAAATATGTATGCAAGTGAGTGTGTGTAGGTGTGAAAAAGATATGACCTCTGCAGCCCCCAGGGAGGCAGATGAGAAGAGAACTCAGGTACCGAGCACTGGGAGAATCACAAAAGGTTCTCCTTCCACTGGAGAAAGGGATCACATTCCCCTGGTCTTTCAGAACAATGGAAAAAAGTCACCAAAAATGATGTGAAAACATAAGACACTTAGAGGCTGTCTACAAAAGGCCAACTCAGGAGGCTGCAGGAATCCTGCTGCCCAAGGAGAGCAAGATAATGATGTTTTACCTGGATCATACCTTGGACCAGCAAAAGGTGGCAAACCAGAAGAGGCTCAGTGGGAAGACGAGAAATCACAGCTGTGCTCCCCACAATTGCCACAAGGCTGCTTTCCTAAAGTGGCCATGGGGTGCAAAATCAATTTGGTTTCTGGCTTCCAAGTGAAAAGGATGGAACTGGACAATGAGATGTCACAACCAAAGGGACAGCAAGGTAGGGGGATTGCCTCAGTGTGTATACCAAAGGCAACCTCGCAGGTTGGTCATGGTTGTTCCAGTGAGGTTACCTGAAACGGAAAGACTGAGGATAAAGACATCCCAAGGCTATAGCAGGGGGAGATGGCTCCAAGTGGCCAGGTACTAGGATTTCTGCCAATGATTGCTTGTCCCATCCTGCTATCTCTATGTCCTAGAGTAACATAATCAATAGTGGGGAGCATCTGGTAACTTTGTATCACAATAAAGGCCACTAATGCCTTTTCTCCTAAATGGGAACTATTCTTCAGTTCTTTAACTTCCTTTCTAGAATGTTCAATTCTGGCTCAAAAGACAGCACAGCACAGTATGTTGGTGAAAGGATTTGGAGGCAAGCAGCCCAGGTATTCCTTAGCATCCTCGGTCAGTCGCTTGTATTCTCTGAGCCGACTGGCCCCACCTCGAGGAAGGAGCATGCCCCCCTCACATGTTGTCACAGGGAAAGACAGTGTGGAAGATGCCTGATGCATTCAAGAACTTAAACGATAACACATTATCCCCATGATCATGATAATCATCACCAACATCAGCTTATAGTGTAAAGTTTGGATCCTGATTAGAATGCAATTGCCTTGGGATAAATAACACTTGAAATTGTCCTCCATCATCAGCCTGGTAAATTAGAAAGACTGTTAGACTGGATTACAATCTCAGCCCAATTATTGACAATTTATAGGAGGAGCCCAGACAATCCTTAAGGTCCTTTAGCTTTAACATCCTTAAAGTCTATGTTATAGACCAGTGGTTTTCAAACTGTGTTCCCTGGAAGGGCTGCATCAGCATCACTGGAAAATTCATAAGAAATATAAATTCTCAGGTCTCATATTAGATGCACTGCATAAGAGAGAGCGGGGCCCAAGAGCCTGTTTGAGAACCGCTCTAGTGATCCTGATGCCTGCTGAAGTTGAGACATGTCAATGTAGACCTCTGGGTTAGTGAGTCCCTGCTCTTCTCCTGAAAGCTGATTTAGGAAAGGAGAGAGTGTTAAGGCTTTAGGGTCTTAATTGTCTTGATTTGGGGTACTAAATGGAGGAGGGAAAGGTCATAGACTGGAGAGACCAGGGCTACTGAAAACAAACTCTGAAGGAAAATCACACTGAATATCTTCCTGAAAAGTTCTCTACTTGATGCTTCCACGTGAATTCATTCTTGTGGAAAGTTTAGGAGAAACTTCCATGGTAAAAACTGTGTCCACTTTCCACTCATCCACAGAAATTGAGAATTAGAAAAAATTGTGCCAAAGTCATGGAATCAGCTAGTTCCAGAGCTTACATCTCTCCCCAGATCTCATTGACAGCAGGTGTCTCTCCTCTCTGCTCTGTTCAAGCTCAGGAGCCCACAGAGCCACAAGGAGCTCCCTGAGCAACACCTTGAGTTCTCATGGTTTGTTTGGTTTTGTTGGGCACTTCTGCTGCCAAGATTTTGCTAATGAAATCTGCCTCTAGTCCATGATCCGATGAAGGCATTATGGCTGCATTCCCCTCTGGGCCTGTGGCTCTCTTGGGAGAAACAATCTTACTTAGTAAACCAGGAATTGTTCTAATGGGAGAGGTTTGTCACATCTCCAAGCAAAAAAGATCCGGTTTCATACAAAGGAAAAGAAAACACTAACTTGGAAGAACCAGTGGCTCCTTTCTTGAAATCTGAAATTACACTGTCGGCAAAACTAGAAGCCGTAAACAAGCTCCTTGGCAGGGCAAAGGGAGACATTGATTTCCAATGATTTGTCAAAATTTTAAATTGCCCAAAGACCATAATAAACAATAATCTAATCAGAGTTATTCAATGGGAAAAATTAAGAACGATCTAAAAGAAAGAGTAAATGGGTTTGCCTGGATACGAAATAGATTATAAAGGAAAATGAATACAGAATGAAAAATGCTATCCCAGAGAAGTGAACAAGTCAAAGAATATACAAACTCAGGAGACACAGAGGACGGTTACCTGTGTGGACTAACATCTCAAAAAGCACAGGGATGGGCTGGGCAGACATTCCCTGTGTGTCACACACACACACACACACACACACACAGTCATGGTTTGGATGTGAGGTATCCCCCAAAAGCTCCTATGTGAGACAATGCAAGAAGGTTTGGAGGAGAAATTATTTGGTTATGAGAGTCTTAATCCAATCAGTGGATGAAATCTGTGATGGGATTAAACTGGGTGGAAATTGAAGCCAGGTAGGGTGTGGCTGGAGGAGTTGGGCCTTTGGGGATGTACCTTTGGGATATATATTTTGTATCTTCTGAGTGGAGTCTCTTTCTCTGCTTCCTGATCATCATGTAAGCCACTACTCTCCACCACACTCTTTCACCATGATTTTCAGCTTCATCTCAAGCCCCAAGGAATAGAGGCAGCTTTCTATAGACAGAGACCTCTGAAACCTTGAGACTCCAAATCAACTTTTCCTCCCTTAAAACTGTTCTGGTTGGGTCTTTTAGCAACAAAAGAAGCTGACTAAAGCACACACACACAGTAAGTTCTTTGATCATGTCCACCCTTCTTAGGGACTAGGAAGTTTTTTCAATGTGTTCAGATGCCCGCACGCTCAGAGGTTGCTGTAGTCAGGGTTCCTGGAGGCTTTAGTACTGCTCAAGATGGCAGAAGACCTTGGCATCAATCACATGGGGCTGGTTCTGCAGGAATGCAGGATGCTAGAGTTAGGGGGTCATGGAGGCTTTAAAAGATTTCAAAGGAAGGTCTGGGAGGTCAGGAAAAGTGGAGCAGGGTTGGAGTCCCTCTGGGCAGCCCCTGAGAAGGCAAAGAGTACAGATGGGAGGAGGAAGCTGAAGCTGCAGTGGAGATCCCAGAGATTAAGAAATAACCAGTAACATGACAGCATCATAGGAAAACTACAGGAATTGAGCACAGTCAAGTCAACAGAAAGGCCATTTGGGCTGCAATCAACAAGATTATAAGGGTGGATCTATACAAGCCCTTTGGAGAGAGGATGGGGTGCCATATGCTACAGACGCTGGACCCAGAACTACAGGACTTGTTTGCCCAGCTGGATTTCAGTCTTACTTTGGTCCCATTCCTTTTCTCTATACCCCTATTTTTCTGTACCTTCATATATTGGATACTTACAAATTGCTTTTGATTTTACAGGAGCTATAGTTAGTGCTAAATAAATATGCTTGAATGATTAAATGAAAAGCTGAACCATGGAAGTCTTGAACTGAGAAGTCTGGGGCCTTGGTCAGTATGGCCTGAGCTAGCCATGTCCCATCTGCCTCTCAGGGTTGCCCCTCCACCTTTCTCCACCCCGCCGTCTCCTCCAGAGGCTGCTCTCCAGGGACAGCATCAATGGGCACTATTGGCCTGTGGCTAAGAGTCACTTTCTAAAATTCAGGAATAAATCAAATAGTAACACAACAGTAATCATAACAATAAGTACCATTGATTTAAGCAGATGTTATCCCACTCAAGAGGGCATAAGAATCACCCCAACACAGATGTCAGAACACAGATTGCTAACCTCCCATCCCCAGTTTCTGATTGATTAGACCTGAAATAAAGTCTAAGAATTTACATTTTTTTCTTTCTTTAATTGGTTCTTTTTAATTATATATACAGTAGATTATGTTTTGATATATTTATACAGGCACGGAATATATCTATCTTATTCTAAGTAGGAGCCTAGTCTTGTGGATGTATATGATGTGGAGATTCACTGTGGTACATTCATACATGTACGTAGGAAAGTTATATCGGATTCATTCTAGTGTGTTTCCTATCCCTATCCACCCTACTTCCTGTCATTCCCCTTTGTCTAATCCCCCACTTCCCACATTATGGGTTAGCAGCCACATATCAGAGAAATTATTTGACCTTTGGTTTTGGGGGATTGGCTTATTTCTTTTAGCCAATAGTCTCCAGATCCATTCATTTACTGGCAAATGTCATAAAGTCATTTTTCTTTATGGCGGAGTAATATTCCATTGTGTATATGCACCACAATTTCTTTATCCATTCATCTGTTGATGGGAATCTAGGTTGGTTCCATAACTTAACTATTGTGAACTGTACTGGTATAAACATTGATGTGGCTGTGTCACTGTAGTATGTTGATTTTAACTTCTTTGGATATATACTGAGAAGTAGGATAATGGGTTAAATGGTTGTTCCATTCCTAGTTTTTGAGAAATTTGTACTGCTTACCAGAGTGGATGCACTAATTTTCAATTCCATCAACAGTGTATGAGTGTACCCTTTCCCTATCCTCACCAACATTTATTACTTGTATTCTTTTTTTATATTTTTAAAATTTATTTTATTTGTTCTAATTAGTTGTACATGACAGTAGAATTCATTTATACATTTTGATAGATCATACATAAATGGAGTACAATCTCTCATTTTTCTGATAATACATATTGCAGGATCACATCAGTCATTGGTTGGCCTGAGATGAAATTTCAGTGTAGTTTTTATTTGTATTTCTCTAATATACGAGAGATATTGAACATTTTTTCATATATTGGTTGACCATATTTCTTCTTTTGAAATGTGTCTGTTTAATTCCTTCACTAATTTATTGATTGGGTTATTGTGTGTGTGTGTGTGTGTGTATGTATGTTTTAAGTTTTCTTTGTATATCCTGGAAATTAATCCCTATCTGAGGTAACTGTGGCAAAGACTAAGAATTTACATCTCTAACAAGTTCCCAGATGCTATGGGAACAAGGCTCACCTTTTGAATACTAAGGTGTTAAAATATACTCTGCAAGGCATACTGCCTTGACCTCACCTCTAATCTTTATAATGACTCTGGGACAACCCATTATTACTATTCTTATTTTTCAAGAGTCAAGTAACCTGGCTGTTTTAGTCAATTTTTTCGCTGCTGTGACTTAAAGACCTGACAAGAACAATTTTAGGGGAGGAAAGTTTACTTAGGGGCTCACAGTTTCAGAGGTCTCAGGCCATAGAAGGCCGACTCCATTCCTCAGCTCAAGGCAAGGCAGGTCACGGCAGAATAATGTGGCAGAAAGCAGTAACTCACATGATGATCAGAAAGCAGACAGAGTCCACTTGCCAGATACATGATATATACTCCACAGGCACACCCCTAATGACCCACTTCCTTTAGTCACACACCACCCACCTTCAGTTACCACTCATTTAATCCTGTCAGGGGATTAATTTGCTGATTGGGTTAAGGTTTTCATAATTTAATTGTTTCTCCTCTAAATCTTTACATTGTCTCACAAATGAGCTTTTTGGGGACACCTCACATCTAAACCATAATGTTCTGCCCATGGCTCCCAAAAGCTCCTGACCATCTCAAATGGAGAAAGTACATTTTGTCTATTTCCAAGAGTCCCCATAGTCTAAACTGTTCCAAGATTGCCTAAAAGTTCAAGTCCAAAGTCTTCTCTGAGACTCAAGGCAATCTTGCATTGTGAGTTCCTGTAAAAATCAAAAGCAATTTTAAGTATCCAATATATGAAGGTATAGAAAAATAGGGGTATAGAGAAAAGGAATGGGACCAAAGCAAGACTGAAATCCAGCTGGGCAAACAAGTCCTGTAGTTCTGTGTCCAGCATCTGGAGCATATGGCACCCCTATCCTCTCTCCAAAGGGTTTGTATAGATCCACCCTTATAATCTTGTTGCTTGCAGCCCAAATGGCCTTTCTGTTGACTTGACTGTGCTCAATTCCTGTAGTTTTCCTAGGATGATGTCATGTTACTGGTTATTTCTTTTTTTTTTTTATTGTATACAAATGGGATACATGTTGTTTCTCTATTTGTACATGGAGTCAAGGCATACCATTTGTGTAATCATACGTTTACATAGGGCAATGATGTTTGATTCATTATTTTTTCCCTTCTCCCCCACCCCTCCCACCCCTCTTTCCCCTCTATACAGTCCTTCTTTCCTTCATTCTTACCACACTCCTTATCCCTAACCCTAAACCTAACCCTAAACCTAATGCTAACCCCTCCCACCCCCCATTATATGTCCTCATCCGCTTATCAGCGAGATCATTCGTCCTTTAGTTTTTTGAGATTGGCTTATCTCACTTAGCATGATATTCTCCAATTTCATCCATTTGCCTGCAAATGCCATAATTTTATCATTCTTCATTGCGGAGTAATATTCCATTGTATATATATGCCACAGTTTCTTTATCCATTCATCAACTGAAGGGCATCTAGGTTGGTTCCATAATCAGGCTATGGTGAATTGAGCAGCAATGAACATTGATGTGGCTGTATCTCTGTAGTATGCTGATTTTAAGTCCTTTGGGTATAGGCCAAGTAGTGGGATAGCTGGGTCAAATGGTGGTTCCATTCCAAGCTTTCTGAGGAATCTCTATACTGCTTTCCAGAGTGGTTGCACTAATTTGCAACCCCACCAGCAATGTATGAGTGTTCCTTTTTCACCACATCCTCGCCAACACCTATTGTTGCTTGTGTTCTTGATAATCGCCATTCTAATTGGAGTGAGATGAAATCTTAGGGTAGTTTTGATTTGCATTTCCCTTATTACTAGAGATGTTTCATATATCTGTTGATTGTTTGTACTTCTTCTTCTTCTGTGAAGTGTCTGTTCATTTCCTTAGCCCATTTGTTGATTGGATTATTTGTATTCTTCGTGTAGAGTTTTTTGAGTTCTTTATAGATTCTGGAAATTAGCGCTCTATCTGAAGTATGAGTGGCAAAGATTTTCTCCCACTCTGTAGGCTCTCTCTTCACATTACTGAGAGTTTCCTTTGCTGAGAGAAAGCTTTTTAGTTTGAATCTATCCCAGTTGTTGATTCTTGCTTTTATTTCTTGTGCTATGGGAGTCCTGTTAAGGAAGTCTGATCCTAAGCCAACAAGTTGAAGATTTGTACCTACTTTTTCTTCTATAAGATGCAGGGTCTCTGGTCTGATTCTGAGGTCCTTGATCCATTTTGAGTTGAGTTTTGTGTAGGGTGAGAGATAGGGGTTTAATTTCATTCTGTTAACTGGTTATTTCATAATCTCTGGGATCTCCACTGCAGCTTCAGCTTCCTCCTCCCATCTGTACTCTTTGCCTTCTCAGGGGCTGCCCAGAGGGACTCCAACCCTGCTCCACTTTTCCTGACCTCCCAGACCTTCCTTTGAAATCTTTTAAAGCCTCCATGACCCCCTAACTCTAGCATTCTGCATTCCTGCAGAACCAGCCCCATGTGATGGATGCCAAGGTCTTCTGCCATCTTGAGCAGTACTAAAACCTCCAGGAACCCTGACTACAGCAGCCTCTGAGTGTGCGGGCATCTGAACACATTGAAAAAACTTCCTAGGCCCTAAGAAGGATGCCTCACTGGTCTCTTCTCAAGAGAATTTTTACTTTTACTTTATTGACCCAGAGGTGGGTGTGGTCTTATCAGTCAGTTCCTGAGATGCCCTCAAGCCATCTTTCTTATTGTCTCTGGGCAAAGTCTTTAGCATTTCTTTGTGGTAGTAATGTGTTTAACAACTGCCCCAGTTTTACTCCTGCCTTTCAAGTCTATGTTTTTCAAATCTTTCTGTTTTCTTTTTTGCTCCTGAATATCACAATAAACTTGGCTAAAAGCCACCAGCAATATCCATGCCATAGCCTGAATGCTATGCTGTCTAGAAATTTCTTCTGCCAGATTAAGAAATTCATCTTTTAAAAAATCAGCCTCACAGGAAGTCTTAGGACATGGGAAAAATGCAGACCACTTCTCAGTCAATACATAACACAAATGGCCTCTACTTCAATTATCAGCAGTATTCTCCGTTCCTTCTAAAACCTCATGAGGCCTGTCTTTACTATGCACAGTCATGTTGGCATTCTGGTCTTCTGAGCTTCCTCCAGAATTGCCCATTAAGCTCCACTTACAACAATCTAAAGCATTTCCAGCTTGTACTGCTAAGCATCTCAAAATTCCTCTCACCAATTTCAAAAAGCTCCAAAAGCTTAAGAACCACATGGTAAGGTTAGTCACAGCAATGACCCCACTCCTGGTACCAGTACCAATTTCATTTTAGTCAATTTTTTCACTGCTGTCACTAAAAGAACTGACAAGAACAATTTTAGGGGAGGAAAAATTTTTTTAGGGGCTCATGGTTTCAAAGGTCTCAGCACATAGAAGGTTGACTTTATTCCAGGGCTTCAGGTGAGGCAGAACATCATGGCAAAGAGAAGTGGCTCCCATGGAGATCAGAAAGCAGAGAGAGGGACAGAGAATCCACTCATCAGATACAAAATATATACCCCAAAGTCACATCCCAATTACCCACCTCTTCCAACCTTCAGTTACCACTCAGTTATTGTTGTAAGAAGATTAATTCACTGATTGGGTTAAGGCTCTCATAACCCAATCATTTCTCCTCTAAACCTTCTTGAATTGTCTCACACATGAGTTTTTGGGGTATATCTCATACCCAAACCATAACACTGGCAAAAGATAGATACAAGAACCAAAACTGGTTCTTATTGACTCAAATCCCATACTCTATTCACTACACTATGTTCTCCAAATTGAGCATCTGACTTTGTTGAGATAAAGTTCAAGTGAGACCCATGAAACTACACCCTGAGGCCAGGGTGGTTTTGCCATCTGAATCAACCTCTACTTAATGTTTCTCTAGTCATAAAGGGTTGTTGGGAATTAACAACTCTGACATCCTGAAAGGAAAGAGAAGCAGCAAAATTGCATGAACTCACAACTGATATAAAAGAACATCCCTTAATGGGCTGGGAGACCACCTCCAGGGGTTTATGTTGAACAGCCTCATTCTCTCACTCCACTTGTGCCTAAGTATATTTTTATGGCCTCTGCTAAAATGTCAGCTTTGAGAGAAAGAGCTTGTGCCACAGCCTTGGAGCACACTGAGAAGCTACAAAATAAGTCACACTCTGTCAAAAAAGATCCAAAGGAACTGCCATCCTGCATAGCTGAATAAGCTGTGGGATCTCTTATAAGGACTTACAGTTGTCAAGTGGGGGAATCATAAAGTTCACCACTAAAGAGTCCTGGGAGGGATAGTGGATAAATCCTCTGCCCTGATGGAGGCCCTACTGCATAGCCCAGGGACAGTGAAGTCTACAGTTTCTAGAGAGTTCTCTTCATCACATTCCCCACTAACTAACTGAGGTCTGGAACCTGGGTCACACAGAGTAATTCCAAATTCTCTTCCATGTGAAGACTCTTCACATGTTAGAAATACCAATGTCAAGAATTTTCATTAACAGTCAACCATTTTTATCATGACAATGAAAATAATAGTAGCAATAAAAACAAAATACAAGGATGATAGAAAGAGTTAGATAATCTATGGTCAAATGGTCTAAACTCTTCGGAGCTTTGCCACCCTTATCTGAAAAATGTAAATACCATAAAATGCCCTCTATGTGAAAAGTGAGTGCATAAGCACAATGCCACACACATGCCCATTTCTTTATAGGTGTTATGGTCATTCCACACCTTCTCTCTTTTTGTTCCTGGACAAACAACATTATGCCAACAAAATGGAAATAAAAAATAAGCTAAGCAAAAATGACCAATGAGCTGGCTGATGCAATAAATCAAAATTGTTTTCATCAGCAATCGCTTCTTGGTTTTAATGTAATCAAATAACAAAACAATTCCCCTCAAAATGTAAAAACTTCAGTCATAAAACCCAAAGCAATAATATTCAGTGGAACAAATAGATTGGAATCAGCCCACATTTATAGCCAGCGCTAAGGTGAAGCTTATCAGACCTGGGTTCAAAGCAAATTACGGGGCAGAGGAAATCTGAAAAATAAAATCAGATTTAGGGGGAGTCAACATCCTCCCACTCTCTCTAATGAGGAGCTTGAAAATAATCAAAGTTAGCATGATGGCACGGATATTGGTTTGATTCCAGAGCTTACCCTACCAAATTATGAAAATCGCAGAAGAAAGTAATTGAAGAATTCATAACAAGATTTGCTTGGCAATGCTCAAAACCCAAAGCAAAGTAATTTAATAAGGGAGGCTCAGAGGGGGCTTTCCTTGATCTTTGGACTGTATTATCCCAAACCAATCACCATCAAACAGAATTAAGCAGCAAGGGGCTATTCATGGGCCAACTTAGTCAATGTATGGTAAACTCCAGAGACACTAAGTTCCTCACGGCCCAGGGATGAGCTCTCCTGCCCTTTCCTCCCCTCGTCCCCTATCTTGGTGTCCTTGAAACTGGACCCCAGCAATCCTGCTCATTCATGTTTAAGACAGGTGCTCATGGCTCCTTTCCCACCCACTTCCATTTCTTATGCATTAAACATGTACTTTGTTCGATTTTTGTTAAAGGATAAGAGGTTTTGATTGCCCATGTATGCTATCCCCATGCCCTCCTCTGCCCAAGGTCATTCCTGGGGACAGACAAATGAATAAATGGCAGCGTCCACTCTAGAGAAACTCCAAGTCTAGCAGAACAGTGACAGACAGAGAAGGGCACCAAGATGACATCTGGGCTGCGCTCTCTGGGATACACAGCAGGGAAGGGAAGGGGGAGCCTAGAAAGGCTCAGGGGAAGTGAGCATTTCCAACAAGCCTTTAGGATTGCCAGCAACCAGCCTGACAGACCAAATAGAGGTGATGCTCCAAGCTGTGAGCACCACAATACACAAAGGTAAAGACAAGACCTCTCAGAGTCCAGCAACTGGAGCATGTGTGTGGCAGGCACAAGCGGAGGCTTCTCTCTGATCACACTGTTCCTCCACTGCTAGGGATTCAAAGGATAAGGACAAGGGTGCTGGCATGGGAAAAGTCCCGAGTGCAAAGAGTGGGTCTGTTACTGACTCCGGCTGAATCGTTAGCAAGTCCTTGCCCTCTTGGGACCTCAGTTTCTTCATCAGTGAGCAATGGCACTGAAGTGCCGTTGAGCAATGATTGGGAGAAACTTAACGCACAGCTGATTCATCCCTGGCCTCTCTAAAGTAGCCCATTATGATTAAATTAATCTCCTGGTTGTCTCGACATGGATGCAAGGCCCCCAGGGAGGAAAAGAAAACCCCTGGTAAAGCAGGAAAGGAAAGGATCACATCCAAACCCTAATCAGCCTTCATCTTCCCCTTGACCTGACATCAATTCTAACTCAGTTTTAGACTGAAAAGTGTCACGTCCACTTTTACGTATTAGTTGACAAATAAATGGATAAGTGGTCAAAGACCCAATATTTCAAATAGTAAATCACTGCAGCAATACATATCTAAAGAAAGTTTTATGCACATCACTCCTCATTGAATGACCACAGACTTATAATCACAATCTTACTCAATTTCCTCAAATTCACCACAATTTCACGATTTCTGAAGGCAATGCCTAATGTGAGCCAAGGAAAAAAAAGTTGGAAAAGAAAATGACTTTTTTTTTTTAGCTCCACTTTAGTTCCAAGAACAGTAAAGTAAATTGAGGCAAACATACAGACATACACAAATACATATGTACATATATGAAGAGAAAGAAATACTATAAAGGATATGAGAAAAGAAGAAGACAATACTAATTCATACAAGTTTCTCCTAAATATAAATCACAAGGATTTGATGGGAGGATAAAAAACAAAACACTAAAACCTGAATATTTTTTAATTTTAAAAATGAGAATGTAACTCATTCAAAATCCTGCTTTTGGCAATACTCAGTAATATTTTGTCAAGAATTATAAACATTTATATCTTTTTGGTCATCAAATTCCAGTTTCAGGAATTAAACCTAAACGAATAAATGTAGTAACTGAATTCCTTACAATGTTATTTATATTTTTTGAAAATGACCCAAATAACAATCAAAAATGGAATTTTTAAATTAGTTTACATTTATTTGATGAAATATTAGCCACTAAATGATTTTCGTTAAGTTTTACAACAGTGTCAGAAAAATGGAGGATAAAATATATTTTCTATAACATCATAATTATAGAAAACTTTGATAGAAATTCAAAGAAGAAGACATAAATATGCAAAAGAATGCCCAGAATCCTATTTAGGTAGGAAAAAAAAGATGCTAATTGGATTTCTTCTGCTTATTTTAATTTTTTTTACTTTCTGGAATATTTTAAGCTTTTCTTAATGGTTACATATTACATGTAAATTATAAACATATAGCCTAAAGCCTTTTTTCTCTCAAACTGCTTTTTATTTTAACAGTTGAAATGATTGGGGGATATTTAAGTGAATTTTGGAGTTGGGCTGGAGCACAGTTAAAGCAGGTGAAGGGGGTTCAGCGATGTTTACTTGTCTGCAGCATCTAGAACCTAGGTGGCTGAGGCCTAAGACCATAGGAAGGGTTTTGAAGAGAGCAATTGTTAAACAATGAAAATACCACTGCCTCCTTCTCCAACAAGCCAACTATACATTTAGTGGGAGCACAACTGGGTTTTGTCCTCATGGAACTCAACTGTCTTTTCTACCTCTGTGAGCTCCATTGCCTTTCTGTATATTTCATATCCTGCTTGGCAGTTTTCTCTCATTCTTACACTTCCATCTTCAAAACAGAAAGGGCACAGAGATATATGGATTATAAGATGTGTGTGCATGATGGAACCATCAAAGGATGCCTTTGCCCTCACTGGGTGGA
This sequence comes from Sciurus carolinensis, assembly GCF_902686445.1. Lineage (NCBI taxonomy): Eukaryota > Metazoa > Chordata > Mammalia > Rodentia > Sciuridae > Sciurus > Sciurus carolinensis. Next base: position 135,805,312 of record NC_062217.1, read on the forward strand.
TAAAGTCCTGCTCTGTGACCCCAGGGGCTTTTCCACATTCAACCACAGCCATGTGCCATCCTTCAGAACTCAATAGGGATACCCTGAAGAAAAATGGTCTGAGACTTCATTTTTCAAAAACTTTTTTAATATTTCTACTTTGTTTTTAATTTATTTTTAACTGATACATAAGAAGACATCATAATTATACATATTAATAGGGTCCCATGTCATGTTTGAGACACATATGCATTGTGTAATGTTTAAATCAGGTTAAACCTATTTATGTCCTCAAACAACATTTCTTGATGGTGAAAACTTTGAGAATCCTTTCTTCTGGCTTTTTTGAAAGGTGCAACACATTATTGCTATCTCTAAGGACTTCACATTTTAAGCGGAGAATGAAAACACATAATACAAAATTCAAAGGATGGAGCAAAAACAGTGCTTAGGGGGAAAGGTATAGCTCTATTTCCTATATGAGGGAAGAAAACAAGTACAAAATGAATTATCTAAGTATTCACATTAAAATACTATACGTAAGGGCAAAGAATAACCAAAGGAAATAGAAGAAAATATTTTTTACATAAAACTGAGATCCATAAAATATAAAAATAACAGCAAAAAATAATGAAGTCAATTTAATTTCATTTACTGTAAAAACCATGTTCTTAGATTTAGTATTATAAAAAAATTAATTTCCCCTCTAATTATCTGCATGTTAAATGTAACAGCTATCAAAATGCAATAGTTTGTTTTCTGAAGCAACTAGCAAGATGATTCTAAAATTTAAATGGAAATGCAAGGGATCGATCCAGAATTGCCCGATCTTATAAAAGAAGAACCAAACTGGAAGACTGATACTACCTAACTTAAGAAATTATTATGAAACTACCATGATCAGTTTTGTATTGTCATAGCAATAGGCAGATTAATGAAACAGTACAGCATCCAGAAACAGACTAGTGTATATCTGACCTGCTGATTTCAAATCAAGTTAACTCATCTATTTTTTGAATAAGCACAGGAAATTTTAACACATGATGCTAGATCAATTGCACACATGTATAGAAATAAGTGAACCAGGATCACTTGCTTATTCCATACATGATATTAATTTCAGAACCACCATAAAACTAAAAGTAAGAACTTCTGAAAGAAAACTTGGGACTTCAGATTAGGCAAAACTTTTAGGCTGGACACAAAAAGCATTAACCATAAAAGAAAAGAATGAAATGATATATAGCTTTTTATCAAAATTAAAAATCTGTACTTCTCAAAAAGATACCATTAGGAAAACGAATGGGCAAGTTACAGACTGAGAATTATATTTGTAATACTTATATTTCATCCAGGACTTACATCCAGAATATATTAAAAACTCATATAAATCAGCAATGAAAAGATGAAGGGCCCAATAAAAATTAACCAAAGACTCAAGCTCCCATTTCTGAAAGAAGATATATGAATGGGCAATAAGTATATGAAAGTTCTCAACATCACCCGTCACCAAATTAAAACAATAATGAGATTATCTGTTCACACCCACTCGATTGGCTATAATTTAGCCAAAAATTAAAATTGGCTGCAATTTAGCCAGTCCAAAGACTGGCGGTGCTAATGTTGATTGGGATGCCCAGTGACTTACAGTTACATACAGTTACATAAGCAGTGCATTACATGACCACGTGGGAGGTGGTTAAACACTTTCATACCATAGGGAAAACAAATCTACCCCACCACCTCAGAATTCACCCTTTTGCATTTAGCAAAGAAAACTGGAAATATCTCTACACAGGACTTATAGAAGAATATTCATACTGTCTTATTCATAATGAAAATATATATCAATTGGAAAAGAGATAAATTAAGATTTCTCTTTTTCTTTTTTGTTATTTTTTAATTAATTAATTTATCTATTTATTTATTTTGGTATTGGGGATTGAACCCAGGGGTGCTTTACCACTGAACTACATTCTCAGTCCTTTTTATTTTGAGACAGACACTTGCTAGAAATTTTTTTTCTTAAACCAGAATATTACTCAAAAAAAAAAAAGAAAGGAAAAACATAGTATAATACTGCTATCCATGACTTCATGAGTAAATGCCATAGACATTTTGTTGAGTGAAACAGGCTAAACAGAAATGCATATATATGTTCTATGTAATTCCATTTACATGAACAACAAGAATGGGTATACTTAATCTGTGTTGCTGGAAATCTGTGCTTGCCTCAGGGTTGAGGGGGGGTGTCTAGAAAGTGAGGAGAAAATGTTGAAGGTACTATATCTTGTTTTGGGTGGTGATTATACAATGTATGTAACTGTCTTAACTCATGAGATGCATACTTTTTATGTGTGCTTCTTACTGTATGTCAACTATATTGCATGAAAAGACTAAATGTTATTTCTTTGTTTCTTTAATCTTATTTTCTGAACATATGGTAGATACTAAGGCAGTGTGCTGATATCTACTGAATGCACACCTTAGGCAATAATCCACACTGGATGCTTCAGACTTTATGCATAAGTAAACTCGTATCTAAGCTGGGCAGGCTTTTCTGAAGTCTCACAGATGGTTCAAAAAGGTGAATTCACTAGCTCAAAGTCATAGATCAAATCAGGTTGAAAGTGGAATTGAAGCTCACATTTCCTAACTCTTAGGCAGAAACTACTGAAACTACATTTCTTGAATGGATGACTATATGAATAAATAAATGAATGAATAAAGAGAAGGGGACATCCAACCTGTAAAATGGAAACAGCGCTTTTAGGCAGTTACCAAAGGTGTGGAAATGAAAGACTACCTGACGTGAGTGGCTGGGAAGGAAGGAGGCTTTTGGAATCCCCAAACCACATTGATTTGGAAGCAGAGAAAGGACAAAACTTGTGCCTTGAGACACACTGCCACCAAGAGCAATGCTGTTGTTTCCACTGCAGAAAGCTGCTGAGAAGTCAGAACTATACTTCTCCCATTATCTGGGCCAAACCTTCCTGATCTTTGAATCCAGCAGTCCCAAAACACAAAGAAGTGCCATCCCATGCAGCCCTCTCCCCTCCTCAGGAGGAATCCCCAGCATTCCACTGAACCAGGACACTGCCTCACACAAGGCCACCCCCCTACACCACACTCCTTTCAGATGGAGGGCGCTGTGGGGAACTGAAGTTCCTGATCTTTCCATGGAAGACTGTCATCCTTCCAGGACCACTTTTCCTGCCACAAATACTGTCCCTGCCGCTCAGCAGGGAGAGTGTGCAGTGAAAGCAGCCCTCCTCATGGAGCAGAAAGGAAGAGGCTGGGAGCAAATGCAGGTGCTGAGAGGTAGTGCCAGAGCAAGCGTTAGATCGGTGGTAGAAATAAATAAGATTTGTGGGCCCGTTTTCTCTCTGCATTTGCATTCACACTTTATGACCTCAGCGATATTCACTGAGTGGAAAAAACCACCCTCTGTGAAGACTGCTGGCCTCAAAAGCTACTTCCCTCTGAAAAATACTATCTCTAGCCACAGGGTCTGAGACAAGCTACTCATCTATTTATTCAAAGAGCTCAATGAGCTGTAAAGATTGACATTTAAACTATTAACACTATATTCTAGTTGACAATGTTATTAAATATTAGGTCTGATTTATGGAAAGGCTTAATCAATTGGCAGTCCAGGTCAGCCTGGCACTGCACAGAAATTGGGTTATGCTGGATTGTCTTGATGGAGTTGATCAAGCTACAGGAAAAAAAAAAAAAAAAAAAAAAAAACCCAGGAACATTAAAGTCTGATTTCATGTGAAACAGTTATTATCATATAAATTTGAACCACTTTCAGCTCAATTCTGCATCTCAAAGTTTCTCCAACTGATAATTTTAATAGTTTGGAAATCAAAAGATAAAATCATATGCTTAAATTATCTTTGCTATGACACATGGAAGGTAAGGCTTTTAAAAATGGAACCCAAGTATATATCTTTTTACTTTGGTGTGAAAGTGGAAGGAAAATAAAAGCACAAGTGAAGACCATGCAAAGAAGCAGAAATACACTGAGGGACAGAAATGGCCATGTTATGCTGTGGGAAGAGGCAAGGTTGCAGGAGGATGTGGTGACTGTGCCACTATTTCCACATGTCTGTGTGACCTTGGGCAAGTCAATCTCTCTGAGATTCCAATCCCACTGGCCCCATTTCTACATTATGGAAATAATAATAATCAAATACTCTGCTGAAGATGACATAAGAATAATGTATGTAAATCATTTGATTGGTGCCCAGAGACTGCTCAAGAGATTCCAAAGGAAGACTAGGACAAACCATCAGGAAAGCTGGGTCCTAGTATAGTGAGGGAGAAGTTCCTAGGCCACCAGAGCGAGACCTGGAAGGGATGAGAAAGGCAGAGACCACATTCTTCTAGATGGTACAAGCTAGAGGTGGGTTACTAGAGATGCCTGGAAGCTGGTACAGGGTGTAGAGCAAGACTGTAAGATCTTAGTGGCATCTACAGCCTGCTAGACAGTGTAGTGCTCTGCTCTAGATCAACAGTCTTCAATTTTTTTTTTTCTATACAAGGATAGATAACAAATACTTTAAACTTTAAGGGCCATATAGTCTCTGACATTATTGGACTCTGCTGATGTTGCAGGAAACCAGACATTAATGTTATGTAATCAACGGGCACGGATGTTTTCAATAAAACTTTATTTAAAAAACAGATTTGGACCATGGCTTGCCAACCTAAGTCTAGTCGCTCTTGGGTCTAATCGGTGTATATGACTAAGATGAGTGAAGGCAGCTCCTCTCCCCTCTTTCTGTGACACATAAATTAGGACTAAAGGAGGGTCTCCTCCCTAAGAGAAAGCTATCAAGAAACAAGCATGCAAAGAACCCAGAGCTATTCTCCTTTCCCTTCCCATCATACAATCTAAGGAAGGTAATCTGTTAACTGAGGGCAGGAACTATGTCCCTGATTTCTCCATCTCTGCTCAGTCAGGCAGCCAACACATGACTCATTCAGGAACAAAACAGTATTTATTGAGACATACTGGATGACAAGCAGGTTTGTTGTAAAAAGTCTGTGTTGAAGTCTCTTAATAAATAAAATTTCCCTCTCCTTCCAAATTCCTTCTTGTTCTTTTCAGCAGGACCCAGTAAGCTCTGTACTCCTTCTCTGAGTGGCACTGGCTTGAAGAAGTAGATCCCAGTCATGAGACAACCATGACAAAACCTTTTTTCAGTTTCAATACTGTAGGAAAGTGATTGTCTTTTGCTGAGTAATATCCCACCTAAATTGGTTTCAAGTCATTAAAGGCTGCAGTACTCCAAAATAATAGCAGCTTCAAGGTTACCCAGACACCAAACCCCTTGACTTTAGTACCAATTAGATAATTGCACCACTATTCATACTCTCTGGAAATGGAGCCAGAGTCACCAAAGAGCAATTGGAAATTAGAAGTGTGATTGTCCTTCTGTGGCTAAAGAAGTTTCCATAAGTCCCTTGGTGGGTAGCTCCTTACCTTTTCCAGGCTGCCTGCCCTGCCCAGAAGCAGGTTCTAAGATATGAAGGGACTGCTTCTACCTGAAATATTATGCTCAAGACCATTTTCCCATTGGCTTGGTTTTTCCTTATGGTTTCTGGATTTAAGTCATGGTCTGTACTTAGGGCATGACCATCTCCAGCCTGGTCTGTTGCAGGCCCAGGAACTTATAAGGTAGCTGAATCTATTATCTGGGGATGCAGGGATGGACAGGTCTATAGACACAGGACAGAGGAAGCATTTCAGTCCAGTAGCACATGAAGAAGGAAGATTCTAGAGTGAGTCCGAGATCTTTTTTCCAATAAAAAAATGCAGTACACTTCATTTTCTGACAATACTATAAACTTACTTTTATGACACTAGTTATAAAACCCTTAACATTCATCTAGCACTGGGAGTTATGTTTTTCCTTGGAGATCCAAATGCAAGAGGGAGATTTGTGACCCCAAAGTCATTTTGGGGTATATAAAATGATTATGTCATAAAAGTAACACATCCTATGAACTGAAAGAGATCAGATTCTGTACCAGGAAGCTATAGGTATTAGTAAGGAGTCCTTTATTTGCATCCTTCACTATTTACTTTTATACTGACTTATTCAGTATAGCATATATCCCTTCTTTAGTCAGTGAGATCCTAAATACCACCAGACAGTGAACAACTTCTGATGTGCCACCAATGGACTGTGGCCAGCAGGAGGAGAAGGAGGTATTTCCCAGATGACCCAACTCCAGATTTATCATCCTCTAGGTGGGCGTTTAATGGTGTATGTTTTCCTTCCTAAAACAACCAAGGCAGGCGCTCAGATCTTGCAAGAAAGGAAAGGGATGGCATGCATGGGGAGCCAAACTCTGCCTGATTTGCTCTAGGTTTATTTATTTGGAATAGCAGGTAGATGCACAGAATGGTATTAATCACAACACTTGCTTTAGGGCATATGTCCATTTGTGCAGGCATGTCCCTCTTTTATAAATAAATCATTTGCTACTTATCATAATGAGAAATGAAAAATAAAAATAAAACCCCTGCTAGTCTAAACCTAACACTGACTCTGACTTACATCCAACAATATGTTTCTCTCCTTCCTGTTGCTCGGCACCTCCCATCTGGAACAACCACTATGGTGAATCTTCTATTTTATCATTACTGTGGATGTGTATATGAGGATTTTTTATACATTTTTAAAAGGGTGTGATGGTGTATGTTATTTTCTATTAGTTGACCTATATGAAATTGCCTCTATGCTTTTTTGCTCAATATTATTCTGCTAAGATTCATCCATACTATTCACTGCAGCTGTAGTTCATTCATTTCATTGCAGATAATATTTTTTACCCTGTTAATGGTCATTTGGATTGCTTTCAGGGTTTTGGCTCTACAAGCAATGCTACCATGGTTTTACTTGTCTCCAGGAGTGCATGTACACATTTATTTTGGGTGGATACACAGATTGGAATTGCTGGGCTGTAAGGTACACAATATTCCATTTTATAAGAGAATGATAAACTCTTTTCCAACGTGGTTGTACTGAGCACACTCCCACCACCAATTAAGCACCTGTTACTCCACATCCTCTTCACCACCTCTTATTTTATGCCAGTCTAATTGGTGTAAAATGATATATCTTTATGGTCTTGATTTGCATTTGCAGATCACTAATGACTCCGAGCATCCTTTTCTATGATTATCAGCCTTATGTATTGCCTTTTCTGTGAAAGACCTGTGCAAGTCTTTTGCCCATTTTTCTATTAAATTGTTTGAGCTTTTCTTACTGATTTGTAAATGTTCATGATATATTCTTGATATTAATACAGTATTGATTATACATGTTGTAAATATTCCCTCTTTAAAGTGTCTTGTGATAAAGTAGCTAACTTTTCTAAGAAGTGTTTTTATTTTTTGTAGCATGTTGCAATGAATCTTCATAAGATCCTTTGTGGGTGGAGGATAGGCTCTTTCTGAGACAAAGAAGGCTGGGAGAGGGAACTCAAAGCCCATTCGACTGAGTCTGCACACTTGCAGATGGCTTAAATCAACTTTGTGATCATTGTTTCTAAATGAGGTCACCTGCAACTACAAAGACTCGCTGTCAGGGAAGAAAGGAGACTCTCTAACTAGACTACAGAGCCATCCTTTGTGGTGCACTAAGAATTAAGAGGGTCTAATAAATCTTGTAAGCATGAGAATATCACAATACATTGAATTCCATTACTTTGGTTCAATGCAAACATTCAAAATCTATCATAACACGTTTTTTTAAAAAGATATTTAAATCTCTAAAGAGACCCCCAAATAGGAAGTTGCCCAGGCTTCTCTCAACTGTGAGAAGCTCCAGACAGCGAGAATGGCATGTTCCATTCACACTGTTGGCGAGTTGTAGAATTGGGATTCACACTCAAGTACGTCAGGCTCCAAAGCCTGGACACATTCTGCTGTTCAACATAGCTAAAGAAAAAGTCCCCCAATCAATGGTTACTTGAGAACATGTTCCCAGTTCCAGGACCCATACAACTGAGGCCACGCTCTACCCTGATACCCAGGAGATTCCCAATCAGGGCTCAGGACCCTCACCCTGGATGCCCTAAAGCTTTCTTGGGAGGGAGGGGCCAGTAACTTTCCCAGGACACTTTTCCTCCTAAAGAGCAGGGCAGTGAGCCCTGGTGGCCCCCAAATTTTCCCCAAGCTGTTCTTACATGTAGTAAGGCCAAGTAGTCACTAAGTGGAGGGAAGTGTGGGGTGGGGGCAGAAGGAGAGAGAGAAAGAGACCATGGGTATGAGAGAAAGAAGGTTCTTCAGAGGTGGGGAGAGGGTAGCCTGGGGAAGGATGAGAGGTGACACTGAGGCAGTCGAGTAGGGAGTAGCTGCAATGCTGGCCCCAGGGCTGCTCATCTTTTCTGGACTCCCCATGGATGACCCCAGCCACCTCATGCTGGGTCCCTGGATAGGAGGAAGCCTCCACCAGCAACAGCCTTATGGCACTTGCCTTTCCACCACTTCCCTCTCCGTTGACCTTCAAGAGTTACACAGAAGCACACAGCAGATAAGTGCCTAAACCTCGGCCTGGACCGCCAGGAATCAAGGAGCCAGAGCCTAACTGGAAGTGTGACTGTGTCTCTGATCCTCATATGTATAATGGGATAATAATGCTCAAATCAGGTCACCATAGGAAATCAACTGAAATAAAGGAGCAATGTCCTTAGAAAACTTGGAATGGAACCACCATTTGACCCAGCTATCCCCCTCCTTGGCCTATACCCAAAGGACTTAAAATCAGCATTCTACAGAGATACAGCCACATCAATGTTCATTGCTGCTCAATTCACCATAGCCAGATTGTGGAACCAACCTAGATGCCCTTCAGTTGATGAATGGATGAAGAAACTGTGGTATATATACACAATGGAATATTACTCAGCCACAAAGAATAATAAAATTATGGCATTTACAGGCAAATGGATGAAATTGGAGAATATCATGCTAAGTGAGATAAGCCAATCTCAAAAAACCAAAGGATGAATGATCTTGCTGATAGGCAGGTGATGACACATAATGGGGGGTAAGAGGGGGGCAAGAATGGAGGAAGGAGGGTCTGTATAGAGGGAAAAGAGGGGTGGGAGGGGTGGGGGGATGGAAAAAATAACAGACTGAATCTAACACTATTACCCTATGTAAATGTATGATTACACAAATAGTATGCCTCTACTTCATGTACAAACAGAGAAACAAGATGTATCCCATTTGTTTATAATAAAAATAAATTTAAAAAATAAAATTAAAAAAAAAAAACATGCTGCTGAAGAGGGTGATGGCCTTTATCACCCTTCCTCTCTAGCTCTGGCCTCTTCCCACTTGTCCCTCAGAGGTTCTTCCCAGTACAAGTTCCATCTCAGGCTTGCTGTTCTTAATGCTACCTCCAAAGCATACCTTTTCTTGACAGTATAGCTGTGAAGATGTGCCCAGCCTGCCTGGCCAGCCCTTGCCCTGTGTATTTTCTTCACTATCCCAATCCCCTGGCTGACCCACCATGTGCCCACCCTCCTGCAGCTCCTCCCCCAACGCCCTCCACCTCTCACTCAATACTATGTTTCTGCTTTTGCTGAGTGTTCTCACCTGTGGTGGACAGGCACCTCTGTACCACCATCCCGTGAGTCCATGAGGACAGAGGTCCAGCGCTCTGGCTAAAATGCCTACGCCCCTCTGACCAGCACTCCTTGGCAACTCAGAAGGTACATAATAAGCAGCCCCTCTGCTTCCACAGCCAAGAACGGGCATCTACCTAAAGAATATGATAATGGATTACCTTGCAGATGACAGTGTTATTCCAAGGCCTCTGGGAAGGTACCTCTGTCTTCAGGGATAGCCACACCCATAGCTCCATACCAGTACATGTGCCTAGGGACCAACTCCTGCCTACCTTCCTGATGCCTTCTGAGGGATTGGACACACAGTTGTCAGCCCCTCCATTCTTGCTGATGGTCCGCCAGAGCTCGGCAAATGTGCTGTCTTGCTCCAGGGGGTTGGTGCCCTTGGCGCGGAAGTACTCGTAGACGGCAGAATCCCGGACGGTACCATAAGACATCTCCACTTGTTTGGACAGGTCCTGGAACGTCCTGAAATGCAGAAAGGCAGCAAAGTGTGGGTACATGCTGCACACTGCACACTACAGGGATATAAGTAGGCTGCAAACCCCTCCTGAACTCCAAGCCCCACCATGTCCCACAGTCCACATTCTTCCACCCATTGTCCAACAGCACAAGTCCCTCAGACTGGAGCAGGACTTGCCTGACTTCAGTCTATCATGGGTATGTTCCTTTGTGCAGATTAATCAATACTATCATTGAATACATAAAGCCAGGTCCTGTGCTGAGCTCGAGGAATAAGGTGAGTAGACATGATCCCTGCCTTCAGGAAGCTCAGAGTCCAGCTGTAGAAATAGGTGTCTAGACAAATAATCACAACATAAGGGTCAGGGCAACACAAGACATTAATTACTGAAGGTCTGACTTGAATGCCCACAGAGGCTGTGGTAGGAAAGAACCATGTCAGGAAGAAAGATGATGATGATGATAGTGACAATGACTGACAATGACTAGCCCTTGACATTTGGTGCTAGTGTGGGGCAGATACATGCTGTGAGGCTGGGTCAATTAAAAAGCTTCCCTTCCAAAGTTTACAGATGTGCTGGGGTTACAGCCAGTTACTGACTTTGAGCACCAACCTCCAACCAATCTGTTTTTCTCAGAAAAATAAAGAAAATTGGACTTTTTTACTTGACATCTTATGATTTTCAAATGTTGGCATTATTTAAAAGATGGCAAAGTTTAAACAAAGCACACCCAGGGGCCTGTTGTAGGTGGAAGAGATGTGGTCATGGTCACTGTGGTAGGTGCATGTTGAGTGGGCAGGATGCATCAGGAAGACCCATCAGCTGCCTGAGAACAGGCATCTGAGCTGGGAAGGAGGAAGAGACTTCTTTCTAGAAATAGAAATGTATATTCACCTCAACTTAAGATGGGGTCCTGTCCCAGTAAATCCATCTTATTTTGAAGATGTCAATTCGTTGAAAATGCAGTTAATACCCCTATCCTATCAATTTAGCTTAGCCTACCTTAAAACACCCTCAGAAGATTTACATTAGCCTGTTGTTGAGCAAAATCATCTATCACAAAACCTATTTTAGAATAAAGCATTGAACATCTCATGCAATTTATTGAAATATCTATAACCAAAAAACCCTGGCAACAGAGCACTCTGTAGATCATGGGCTGCTTCCCATCATGATCACATGACTGACTGGGAGCCAGAGTGCCTGCTGCTGCCCATCATCCTAAGGGCAGACCATACCATGTATCACTAGCCCAGGAAAAGGTCCAAATTCACAATTCAAAGTGCAATTTCTACTGAATGCTTATTACTTTCACACCATCTTAAAGTCATAAATTCCTAAGTTGAAACATTGTTAAGTCGAGACTGTCTGTAGTCAGAGTAGGAAGGACCAATTTGTACAAAGTACTTACCCCTGGAAGAGCAGTACCCAGCACAGTGTGCTAAGAGTGTCACATGTAAGACAGATTTGCAAAAGTCAAAAATCCCCATGGGGATCCAGGCTCTCTCCAGGCTCTAACCTGATCACTCTTTATTTATTTCTCTTCTGGAAATCTCAGTCTCTCTTTCTCTCTCTCATCATTACCCTTACGACTCACTGAGTTACTATTCCCAAGGGAAGAACCCATCTTCCCAACCTGACCTACACAACCCTCCAACTTCCAGGCTCATTTTTGGTAGTTGTTTCACCCTCACACAGCACCAGAGCCAATCTTAAAATTAGAAATGCCACCCACTCCCCTTCTATGTCACCAGGCCATGCAACTTCCTTTGCCTGAAATATCTTTATCTCAGTCATGCACCCATCCTCTTCCAAAAGCCCCTTAAAGATACAGCTGCTGCCTTTCCCCATGGGAAGCCATCCCCATCCCTCACCTCCCTGTGCTCTCTCCACACCTTGCAGCCTTCTCAGGTAGTATAAGCTCACTGGGATTCCAGAGGACAGCATTCCAGAGTGAGGACAAGCAAGGACTCTGGAGTCCGGCTACCTGCCTTGCCTCCCAGTCCCACCATCACTAATACTGCAGCTTCTCTGTGCCTCAGTTTCTAATTATTAAAATTAGGGACAGAAGCAAAGCCTAAATAACAGGAGGTTCACAAGGAGGATGAAATGGATGTGTCTTCAGTTTTCAGAGCAGTGCCTGATTCATTCAGTGCTTGGAAACCAGAAGCTAGTGCCATATACATCCGAGTCCCCAGGAGATTGTAAGAATCAGGAAGACTGGAGCTGAGGCAGCCCCATCTTTGCATCTGTGGTCTGGATGCAGCCCTGATGGCTGCCTTCCTAGCAGAAGGGCCAGCAGTGAGTGGAATGCTTCCTCCTGTTTTGGAGACATATCCCATAACATTCCTTCAGTTCCTGCTACATGGCCCAGAAACAGAGCTCGGTATTCATTTCAATACATTGCAGATGAAAGGAAACATAAAATAACAAATTCGATGAAGGAATCTTTCTAATTATTGTTCATTATTTATATCTAATTGAAGCAAGATGTTCCTTTGCTTGAAGGGCCCCAAGGGTTGTAACTCTGTCGTAATTTGCCTGTAATGAAAGGAGGGGAAATCTTTTTTTTTTAACACATTTTAAAAATTTTTCTCATGGTAATACAAACAAACACAAGGCTTTGATGAATGGGAAACATCAGGATGAATTACACAGTTGAGTCTAAATACTGAACTACTCTAAATTACTGCATTTTCCCTGAGTATGGAATGAATGCATAACTGCCAGAGAGAGCTCTGCACTCCTGTTTCATCCACGCATTTGAAATGGAGATTTCCTCTCTAGTCCTGGTATTTATTCACAATAGCACCCATGGCCACAGGCTTGGGGAGCATCTCTGGATGACAACCAGGCAACCTGTATGTTTATGGTTCCGTAGTCTCTTTCCATCTCAGTATAGCCCATTGCTCCCATACCTGAACATCACCTTGATCTTCCTCATGCCAATCTCACCACCAAGACCTATGGCTTGATCCATCACCTCTCATAGACACGAATGGTGCAAAGATATCTCTATCACAGATGCAAACTCTCTCATTCAAAAAAGGTTTCCAAGATCACTAGCATGACCCACACATAGTAGGTGCTACCATAATATTCTGAGGTGGACAAACCTATAAACAATTATCTGGGGGTTGGAAAAGAGGACCAATTAGTCAAATACCAAAGCCATCATCTCCCTGGGCAGTTTTCTCTTGTCAGAGTGCATGGTTTTGGAAGGGGTGCCCAGGGAAGAATAAAGGAGAGCAAGGACAGCCAGTCATCCAGGTTGCCAAGCCAGTGCTGGCAGTCAGCAGAAGACAGATGTTGAAGCTAGATAGGACACCCATCCAAAAAAGCAAAGGAAGCCTGGCCAGGAGGAGGTGGTGTTGACAGCACACTAAATTCAGCATTTCTCTGAAGCCAGTCTCTTCAGCTACAACTGCTAACAAGTGCCCAGGTGCTCGCACTTCAGAAAGATGAAGGATGTACCTGCCCATCACAGGTGGGGTTTCTGTCAATTCCATTGGTTATTTACCCCCAAATTCCTGGATATCTACTCAATAAGGCACAGTAGCACCTAGAGCATGGATGAATGGTGAGCATCCTCCAGGGGTTTGGAGCAGGAAGTGGGTAAATGACAGAGAAGGAAAACAACAGTGAACAATGCAAGTGGGATGGAAATACAGGTTCATATGGGGGATCCCAGAACCACAGGAGGAGCTGCTAATCCTTGGCCAGAGTTAAGGGAAGCTCTTCTTAAAAGGAGGCATTAAGCTGAGCCAGCGGGATGGGTGGAGTAGCCAGGTGAAGAACCAAGGGGTAGGGCACTTCCTACCAAGGGGTAGGAAGAGAAGAGATTTCCAGAGAAGACCCTGATGGGCAGAGGAAACATGGATCATGTGGGACACACATCATGGGGCAATTTTTACCAGTTAAAAAGACATAGGTTCAGAAAACTGGCAAAGGGTGAAAACTGCCTCTGAACACTTTATCTGTTTAACATATTCCAGTAGTTCTCCAAGTGGTCCCCGGACTGTAGTCTCACTAACACCTGGGTCCTTATGAGACAGGCAGATTCTTGGTTTCCAACCCAAACCTATGGAATCAGAAACTCTGGGGTTGGTGCTCAGCAGTCTGTGACTCTAATGAATGTGAGTTCCAGACCCACTGACTGAGGCAAGTCATTTGATGACCAAGGTCTTAGTTTTCATAACTCATTACTATCTCACAGGGTTGGCAAACATTAATGATCGCAGGCATGTACTCAGCACATAATCAATGTTCAATAAATGCCAGCTTTCCTGTTAGACTGCCAATAAGTAACCCAAATAGAATTATGTGATGGAGTTATGGATACTGACTGGGGTGGTCACACCTTGATGAAAGAAGGTGTGGGAAGGCAGCATGTCTCATATTCCAGGATCAGATCTCCCCATCAGGCCATTTGTCTCTTTGATAAGAAAGCTGAGGCCCATCTTCTTTCTATTTCAATACCAAGATACATGCAAATGCTTCCTATCAGCACCTAATAGTGTGTGGTCTTTTTAACAGCATACACTTTAAGAACCTAGGATAACTAACATGATGACCTTGGGAAGTCTAAACCCAGGCTGACATAAAAAAGAATAATATTATGGCATTTGCAGATAAATGGATGGGATTGGAGAATATCATGCTAAGTGAAATAAGCCAATCCCAAAAAAACCAAAGGCCAAATGATTTCCCTGATAAGTAGATGACGATACATAATGGGGGTGGGGGAGTGGGGGATAAGAGAAGAATGAAGGAACTTTAGATTACATAAAGGGAAATGAGAGGGAGGAGGGGGCAGGGGTATGAAAGATGGTGGAATGAGACAGACATCATTACCCGATGTACATGTATGATTACACAAATGGTATGAATCTACATCGTGCACAACCATAGAAACGAAAAGTTGTACCCCATTTGTGTACAATGAATCAAGATGCAGTCTGTAAAAATAAAAACAAATAAATTTAAATAAATAAATAAATAAACCCAGGCTGAGCATGGAGACATCCAAACTCCACTGGCAGGCAGGACCCTTGCTTTGTAGGAAATGATGGAACTGCTTCAAAGAGTCCTCCCTGGGAAAGTAGTGACTGGCTGGGAAAGGAACTGCTCAGGAGAAATGGCTTCAAAAGCATTTCCCCCAGGAGCCCAGCTGGGTCTGGACTGGCAGGTGAAGGATCTTAGTGGAGCACAAGCACTTTGAGGCTCACCCCATCTCTGTTTGCTATGCCTCTCACTTTGAATAACATTTAATGTTGGAATCCTCCCATGGCAAAGCCTACCCTCTCCTGCAAGCTTTATTTTGAACCAATATTTAGTCAACTATGCTCTACTGAAACTGGGTTTGAACCAATGGAAGCTGCTTCTATCTCTGGATTGTTGATTTTGGGCAAACCTCTAGCTGAAAGCATAGCTGACATCTATGAGCACATCAGACTACCTTGGCAAAAGGACTTTGCAAGCATTCCTTGACTCATGTTGTTTTCCCCCATTGCACGTGCATCTCCCAGAAGTTTCACAAGGTCTCCTTCAGCTGTAGCCAAGGACAGTCTCCCCAGCTTAGCCCCATCTCCCTCCCTTCTCACACCTTTCCCCATAAATCAATCTTACTATTTCCTAGATACATTTTCATTAACAAAGAGATAAATGTGTTTGCAGCATGAGAAAAATCAATAATACAGAATTTATAAACACATCTTTGCATGTTAACAGAAATATTTACATTGGCAATGGAGATAAATACACTTGCAACAAGAGCAGAATCAATATACAGTATATGTAATGCAGATTTCAACAACGATGGGGATGCCATATCATGAGCCTGACAAATCTAAATCCCAAAGCTCTGTTATTCTTTCTGAAGGAGAAAAGAAAGTAGTGGAGTGGTTCAAAAGACACAGAAGGGTGGGGAAGTTCATCCCTGTAATTCGAAGCTGTCTTAAATACAGTGAGCAGATGGGTTTACTATCATTCCAGCAGTCTTTCTTTTCTGTCTGATGTTGGACTCTTCAAGAGACGATGGTGCACAAAGCAATTGAACCTGCCTGGCTGGGCTTCCACAACCTGCTTAGCACTGTGAGCACCTGCTGCCCACTGCTCCCTTCCTCCTGGGTTTCTCTCCCAGAGTTCTCCCATGTCTCCCCACTAAGACTTTCCAGGTGCCTTCCTTCTTTCATCATTCTATTTCCTGAGCACTGGTTTATGTGAGGTCCTACCCTGGGTCTAGGAACAGGGCACATATACTTCCTGCCCTCACGGAGTTCATGGAGGGAGAGAGAGACAAGCACCCCCGACCAAGCAACACAACAATGCTGGGGTCAGCAAACTTCTTGGAAAGGGACATATGTAGGCTCTGATAGCACATGCACTCTGCCAAACGTCCCTTGTTTTTGTGTTTTTATTATTATTATTTTTTTAACTTTAAAATGTTTTAGAGAAGAAAAACAGTCTTAACTTTCAGGCAATAGGAAAACAGCCTGCAGGTCTGAAGTGGCCTGTGGGAGCATAGTAGGCCAACCTCTGATGTTAAGTAATAAAAAGTGTCAGGAAGATTAACAGAGCAGAGTGAGGGTTACAGAAAACAATGGAGCGAGTGACAGTGCTGAGAATCCCGTGCAGGTGTTCCAGCTGTAGGAGTTGACTTCTAGGGTGTGTGTTTCCTTGTACTGGCCAGAGAGGAGTCAAGAGGAGCCAGCCCACAGAGGACTGAGACTTGCAGAAACCATCCTGTCTAGGAGCAGAGGAAGGCAGCTTGGAAATCAGTTTCTCACTCTGTAATCTTCCCCTGGGCCTTCTGGGAAGCCTGGAGGAAGTCTGTGCTGGGGTACACACAGGCTCCCTGTATCTAAAGCCTCATCAGGGTGCAATTCTGAGTAGCCAGCAGAGTGACTGCAGATCTGAATCCCAACTGGGAAAAACTGTCCCAGTAACCCTGCATGAGGACCCTTACTGACCCACCAGAATGAAAGCCAAGTGGCCCATGACAGGAAAACACATAGATCACAAAGTCCTACTTCAAACCTGAGAGCAAATGCTGCCTCAGAGGCCCAACTGCTGGGTACTTCCTCCCTCTTCCAACTTCCCACCACAGTTTTCTCTCCAAGTCTATTTTCTTGATTTGAGGGGATTTAGTAGCCTACCCTTAGGTGCAGTTTTGCTTTTTCTCAGTTTCAGTTACAGGCAATTATAGTCTGAAAGAATTAAGTGGAAAATTCTAGAAATAAAGACTCCATAAGTTTTAAATAACTTCTTACTATTATTATAATTACACCATCATTAGTTACTGTTTTTAATCTCTTATTGTGCTTAGTTTATAAACTAAAATTTATCATAGGTGTGTATGTATAGGAAAAACAGTATTAGATTTTTGGGTCCTATCCTTGGTTTCAGGCCTTCACTAGGAGTTTTGGACTCTCAGGTAGTACATGACTACTGTAACTACTGAAATTAAAACATGCTCTAAATAAATCACTAAGAAAAAATAAAAACACCTCAAAGCATTTATACACAGTATCAATTTCCATTCTTATAAAAAAAATCCATTAACAGATGTAAATAAATATAAAAACAAAACCAAGAGGAATAAGCAGAGGAGACTTACAAGACTGTCACTTCTTACAAATGTATTCCAATGAATCAAAGTAAATAAATTATAATAAAAATTACCATTTTTATTATGCTATAAATAAAAAATGTGATCCAAATAATTTTTAAAATCCCTCTGTTGCCCAAGTGTCAGTTCTGGGCCTTGGAACTTATCTCTGTGCTCTGGTCTCTCCCCTGTGGCCACCCTCCTTCCTGATGGCTACAGGGTTGATCCTGATGCATCTGGAGGAAGGAAGTTTCTCTCCCTCCCAGTCCATCACATGCCTATCTCATCATTCAGTCGTAAAACAAACTCTTCAAGGACTGGGATAGTTCCATTTTTCAATCCCTAGAGCCAGACAAATGCACCCAACTAACCCAAAGGGGAAGGCCATCCTGTGCATCTAGGGGGTAGGGCTGAGAGTCCCATTCCAGGCATCATGGAATTTCCCTCATCTTCTGCCTAGATTCAGTCCAGGTCTGGTCCCCTAGCCCCAAAGCAAATGAGGGTGACTGGGTATGAGTCCCTGAAAGGTGGGCATATGCATCTCATGTTTCCTATGTGCCAAACTCATCCTAGACATGGAAGTTGCCAGAGCTCAGTAATTGGAGCTATGAAGGTAAGGTCAGGTAACTGTGAGTTAGGCCCTAGCCTATGGTCCATATTCATCACTAAGTGGAATCTGGGGGTTTCTAATGTCACTGGCAATGACAGATTCAATATGGAAGCCTTCAGCACCTCAGCTTCTGTCTCCTCAGCTTCTTCACAGGCTACCCTGCTCACTGGGTGACCTCCCAGAGGATGTCCTACTCTCTCTCAGGCACATTGTATGGGAAGAATCAGCTCAGGTCATATCCTCTCAAAACTGTGGGTCCACACCCACTGGGTGTATGGCCCTTGATGAATTCTGGGCTGAGTCCCAGGTTGACATATATTCCCTTGTATTCCATGTGTTACCTCCCTGGCTTAACCGTGAGCTCCCTTGGAGCATGCACTGTATCCATCTCTGGATGCCTTCATCCCACATATAGGCTGACAGACAGCAGCACTGAGTTCATGTTTTCTAGAAGAATCAAATCTAATTTAAACTAACTCTGTTTATAGCTGAAAGGCTGAATATGGCTGGGGGTAAATCCAGGCTAGAGACCTGCATGGTGATTGGTCTAACCTTAGAATCACTAACTTCCTAACGTCAAGTGGACCCTTGACACTGCCTGGCAATTTCTAAATTTCCCTGTGCAATTCATTCTCCCACTCTCCTGGATGACTCTTAGAAAATGACCCTACTTATTATTTCCTAAGAAGGTAGAAGTCATCAGTAAATAACTTTGCTTTTCTAAATAACTCTCTTTTCTAAAACCACAAAATGCAGGACTGACCTCCTTTTAAACCATGGCTCTACCTTTGCTCCTATTTATCTCTGCTTCTGTTGACTACTGGATCCCAGACTTTCCTGCCTTCTCAAAGTACATTGCTCTTGCCGTTGTCACCTCTATCTCCTCCATCATAAAATTGCTTCTCTTTACGGATCATTTCCATCAGCTTGAAAACACATACATCTTCTACCTTTAAAAAAATTCCTTCTTTGATGTTGCATCCTCCTCTAGCCACCCCTCCAGCTCTCTGGAGAATTTTCTACAATTATCATCTCCATTACCCTCTTCTCATTTCTCACAATCCTGCCTTAGTCAAGTTTTCATTCCACCACAGAATAGAAACTGCTTTTGTGAATGTCATTAATTGTCTCCCAAATACCACAGACAGTTCCCAATCCTCACTCTACCTCCCACCAGCAACATTTGATAGACACATCACTCTGTCCCTCCTGAAGCCCTCTTTCCTTTGTTTCTGAGCTGTCATTCTAGTAGCTCTTCTCTCATCTTGCAGTCACCTCTGTATCCATCTTCTTCCCCAGAGCTCAGGAGTCAGATGCTTTCTCTTCTCTGGTGACAGTGCTCTTGCCAGGGTCTCATCAAATCTATTGGCTGGAGATATATCTCTACATTAGTGATTCCCAATGGACCACTCCAGCCCTGACCCAACCCATCAACTCCAGGCAACTGCCCCCTGACAACTTTATGTGGATGGTTAGTAGGTACCCAGCACTTAAGTACTTAAATTCCAAACCCTAAAACCCAGAAACCAACCCTCTTTTCCTCTAGTTCTCACCTCAAAGGCAGGTCTATTTGAGATGCTGAGGTCAAAAGTCTTGGAATCACTACCAATTTCTCTCTTTATTGCATAGCTCATGTACAATTTCAGCATGTCCAATCTCTTCTTCTATCAAGAGAAATGCAGAATCTAATCTCTTCTCATCTCCTTCACCATGAACGACTCTGCATTGCACCAGGATATTAAAGTCATCTCTCGAATAGTCGCCTTCCGCCTTTAACTCCTACAGTCTATTCCCTGGGAGGCAAGCACAACTATCTTTTTAAAATATATACCAGATCATATCACCTCATTGTTCAAAACCCTCCAATGGCTTTTTGTCTCTCAGATGAACAAACAAAATCCTCTGTGGCCTGAAATTTCCATATAATCTGGACCCAATACCTCTGCTCTTATTATATCTGCCTGCTTGCCTTCCATCTTGGGATTTCTGTTGCCGTATTCTAACCTCAGTATACTCTTCCTTCACGTGTCTAATTGGCCCACTCTTTCTGTGTCTTGAGTCTCTGATCAAATGTCATCTTCTCCAGGAGGTCTTTGCTGGCAACCTTACAAAAAACAGCACCCTCCTTAAACCACATGATAAAAAATAGAGAAACACATCAAAGACTGACATAGATGGCTATTTAATGTCAATGTTCCCCTTAGAATGTGACTCAGCTATCCGCCTTATTGCTGTATTGTCAGCACTTACAACTTGGGTGGTCAACTATTCCAGTTTATCTAGGACTGAGGAATTTCCTGGGATGCTGAAATTTCAGTAGGGAAACCAACAAAATACCAGCCAAATTGGGATAATTTGCCTCCTATCCACAACAGAGCCTGGCACATGGTAGATTCTACAGTTAACATGGGTTATATATATGAATCATATAGAACACATGAATTAGGCTAAAATTTGCCTTCAAAACATCTAAGTTGGAAATTCTGTTGGAAAAGTCTTCATCTTGAGTCAACCAGTCTTATTTCAGGATGATAGTTGGGTAGGTCATCTGCAGAGAAGCAGGAATAGCAATAACTTGAGGTGCTTGAATTGAAGAGCTTTGGTCCTGGACCAGGAGGCACAGCACAGACTATGCAGGTCACAGCCACCCCTGGAACAGATCACTAAGGAACCCAGGAATTAGGCCTGCAGGGTTCATTCTTACGGTGTTGGTGCTTCAAGATCCAGCTTCTTCCTAGATCTATAATGGAAATCCACATGCATTGGCTGAGAGAATTCCCCTGGGATGCAGCTGCTTCCCTGGCTCCTGGGTCCCTGACACTCTGTGGGAGTACTGCAGAAGCGGCCCTGCTAGCAGGCAGCATCTCCATGCCAAGAGCATGGCTGGCTCCCAGGTCTCAACACCCACAAATATTTGCTGCTACAAATCAATACAAAAGCAGGATGCACCATTAACCTTTAATATATCAGTGCGGGGGCTCTTAATCCATTACAAGGTTGTCATAAATGTGACTGAAATGCAAATCAGAACAGCAACCCTCTGGGAGGCTGTGAAGGTGCCTTCCTTCCCTCCTGGCAGCCTGACTCCCTCCACTCCAGAGCAACAGCCCAAGTCTCTTGTCTCCCTGCCAAGTTTTTTTTTTTTTTACCACTCTTCCTTCCTTCTTCTTTGAAGATGTCTGAGCCCCTCTACTATATCTGCTTCCCCAGCAGTCACTTGATATGCTAGAAGAAAGGCACAAAAAATAGTAACTCCCACACTCTGCTAACACCTTATTCGCATTACTTCATTTAACCTTGGCAATATCCCTTTTGTAAAGTTATTATCTCCCCCATTTTATAGATGAAGAAACAGAGGTTCAGAGGGGTCAAGGTTGCAGAGGGAGCAAGTCAAGGAGTTGTCTTCACTATCAGGATTACTTGATACAAAAACCTATACACTTCAGCATCACCCCATGGAGATGGTAAGTAACCCACTGCCAGGTGGGGAGGGTTAACAAGTACACCAATGATTAATAGCATCATGCAAAACGCACTGATAGAATTAACCATAGAGTCATGGCAACAGGATCTGGAACCTATCCCAGCTTGAAGGATGAAGCACTGAAGGGCAGGGTAAAGAAAGGATTAGTGGGAAAGGTGAGACCTAGGAGGGAGCTGGAAAAGTGAGGCCAACATTTCAGAAGAAAGAGAAAAATGACAGAGGAGAGGACTTGAAGAGGTTCTGGGCAAAGGTAGCAATATTTTCTGATTATGGATGTGTGTGAGTGAAACATTCGGAGAACTACTTATATTTTACTAGGAGTAGCAGAAATAGTAAATAACTAAGAAGCATTAAGGATAGGATAGAAAGACAATTACCCATAAAATACTTAGCAGATAGTTAGAATGGAAGTGTAGAAGTGCAAAGATAATGGGAAAAAGATGAACTATCTATGCTTCCTTGACAAACACTGGGTCAGAGAATGCATGAGAGGAGCAGGTGGCTTGTCTTGTACACTGCACAGCAGGGAAGCCTTACTCTGGAAAGCACCACACTTGCATTTTAGAAAGAGTTGGGGGAACAGCTGTGTGTCCTTGCGCACATAAGCAGGTCTGGGTGTGGATGAGTGTGCACTGCAGGGCCCTGGGCTGGAAGAGGAGAGGAATGGCAAAGGAGGGTATTGCTGGAGGGCTCAGACACTAGACTGAGGGAAACCATTCACTAGAACAAACTTTAAAACAAAGGAGTAGTGTTGGTGGAGGCAAAGCATCCTCAGTAGTGGAATGGAGACCCCATAGGAAGCAAATTCGTGTGACAGATAAACCAACCACAGCAACTGGTGCAGGGGCTGCAGCACAAGAGACACCTGCATACCTGAGCTTATTTATAGATCTGGCAATCAGTACTCACTGTGCAAGAAAACAGACTCAGGCTCTTCCCTCGTGGGAAAGTTGAAGAGAAAATACTAGCACACGCAAGTTTATTATTGAACAAAGCAAAACCAGCTGTAATTAAATGTGAAGCTATACAATGCTACCCCTTCTGAATCAGTTTGCAGAAAAATTCCTTTAACAAGGATACAGTCTCTGGTGGAAAGGTTAGGAGAGGGAGTTGGGAGGAGAAAAGTGTGTTTATTATTGATGAGTCTTGCTTGGGGTCATAGGATAGAGGCAGTCCTACTTTGTGCCAAGTGCTGTTTTAGGGGTTGGTTTGTTTTATCTTCAGAATCATGCTTTGTGATAAGTTACTCTTCCTACCTTACAGACAAATTATGAGGTTTTTGGAGCTGGTGTGTGCTGGGGCCAGGTTGAACTTGCTGGTCAATCTAATGCCAAGCATTCTCATGCCTGCATTTCAAAGATGCCTAAGGGATCATCTCAAACCAGCTCCAATTAGGGATGATGTTCATGTCATGGACCATTCAGTTACAGCTGATTTTCTCTTGGACAAAATATTTCAGTGGCATCATTATCAATGCCAGGTGCCAGCCTTACCACCCCAGGAGCCCCACAAGCCAAATGACCTCAGCCTGGCACTGTCTGTGGTCAGGCCGGCATCATCACAGGCATCATTGGGAATCTGCCTGTGACCCATCAGAGCAACAGTGTTTACAGCTGCAACACCAGGATGTTGGCAGGATGGAACATGGTCCTGTTTCTTGTTCTCTGGATAATTATTCATCCCATTAACTTCTAAGGGTTTGGGCAAGACACCAGGATAACTGTGCTGGTGTTCAATAGTAGACTATCTGATGGGAGTAAAACACCCAGCCGTGGAACTAGACAAATCACTATGAGATAACTGTCAGGAAAGTACACTGGTGGACCCTGGTGTGAAGGGGCATCAAACATATCCAGTCCTGGTGCTATTCCACCTTTCAGAAGATTGTCAGAACAGCCCTGGAAGAAGTCATTGCAGTCTCCATTCTCAGGACCCCAACTACTCCAAGAACTGGAGACTTGCGCCAACCTACCCAGGACCCTCCAGCTGGCAAGCACAAAAGCTACATACGTAACCCATCGGTACTGCCTGCAAAGTCTAGCTCTACCCCTTGAACATGTTACCTCTTAAGAGGCAGAAAAAGTAGGGAACTAAAATGATCCAGTTCAAGAGTTATCATCCTGAAAGTCCAGGGCCCTGTGCTTTCCTGCTCTGAGGGCTCCAGACTGGAGTGGCAGTGCAGGGCAGAGACTTGGGTGGCAGTGCAGGGCAAGGGTTCAGAATGTGGGAGTTGGTCTGTGGTTTAGACTGTCACTCTACTGCTTCCCACCTCTGTGGCCTGGGGCAAGCTACTTCACTCTCTGTGCATCAGTGGTCTCCGCTACAAAAGCACTGAGGATGGCATTACCCATGGGAAACATTCTGTGAGCATTAGCTACTGTGACCAGCCTCAGTCATCCCAACTGGCAAATGAGAGAATCATGCTATATAGTGCCCACAAGTGTCTCGTCTGTTTGGCAGGTCCAGAAGTGGTTGGTTTGACTGGCACAGTGTGCTTGGTTTAAATTGGGTGGTTTCAGTGGCATGTGATCTCTGGATTCTCACAGGTCCAGCACTTTCTTTGCTTTTCGACCAACATTTACATTCTCTGCCTGACCCTGTAAACATTTGCAGTGGAAACTCCTGGACAAGATGATCTGTCAGCTCTTCCCCTGCTGTGATATCTCATCATTCTGTGGCCTGGGCTGGAACTAAAAATCTTATCTTGTTTAGGATTCTGTCTTCCAACAAAGCAGCATTATGGATGGTTTTCTCTGAAACACCACTGTTTTCTTTGAGAACTGGAATCTCATTTTGCAGCATCTATTGGGATTCAGAACTACATGGGGGAGGATCTCACAAAAAACAGACTTGGCAATTAAAACCAAGTCACCAGAAGCTTTGCCCCTGCAGGGCACTAGCAGCTGCTCCCCAGAAGCAGGGCTCCAGGGAGTTTGCCCCCAAGTCACACCCAGCCACAGCCATACCACATCCAAGGAGGCAAAGTGAATTCACCACCTTTAGAGGAATCAGCTAGAAGCCTGTGGGCTTCCCCGATTCAGTGACATCGTATTGCCCCTACAAAACCACGGAGTGGAAAATACTGAATGCAAAAAACCCAGCCACAAACCCACAGCAAAGTCAGTCCCTTCTCAGTGGGGCAAGGGGACTTTGAGCAGGAAGAGCTGGCAGTGAATTTTCAGTGGAAGCCACTGCCATTCTTCAAAAGAAACGAGCATCCTCCAGGGACCCTCACAGGCCTGCATCATTCAAAGACAGTTCTCTCTGTGCCTGCTGTCTGTGCAGACAGACGTGAAACCAGAAGCAAGGTTCTCCTAAAACGTGCCACTGCTACACTCATGGGTTATCTGTACATGGCAGGACAGAAGCTGCCTCATGTTTCCTGGGACTCAGGGCCTGGGGTATGAGGACTAGGCCACACCTGGATCTTTAGGTTCCAAGAGTTGTTCATCTAACGTTGCACCATGATTCATTTGAGTGGTGATTGATGTATAAGCCACATGTCCGTACTGTCTCACCCCTGTTTTGTGGTCCGTGTCTTCTGTCCTGGAGGCTCTCATCAGGTAAGCAAAGAAGGATGTTCACAGTTCTCTATAAAGGCATTTCTGAAAATACCCTTCCTGGGCTTGGCAAGACAGGCTAGAAAAGAAATGTGCAAAGGACAGGAGGGTGGTTGACTTTAGGAGACCACCCAGAAGAAAACGATTTGGATAGGATGGTTGGCTTCACAAACTGAGTGAAAGAAGCTAATGAATTCTCATGGGGCAGTGGAAGGGCAGGACCATCCCAATGAAGCTTGCCTCTGCAGCTATTCCCACTGGGTTCTTATTGCTCTTTAATAGTCCTCTGCCAGTCCCATTTGGCCAGTGCCAATGGGAGACAACATCCGTTCTCCTTCTAAACCATCAGACATCTCTCTTGGGGGAGAGGCTGAGTTCCCCAACACCTGAACTGAGCAAAGAACAGCCCTCTTCTGGTGTTAGTGCCTAATGGGGAAACATGGCTGACCAGAGCTGAGCTGTGCCCAGCTGATGGAGGAGCGGTGTCCTGCCACTTGACTGTGATCAAGATTCTTTATGGGAGGTGGCAATGGATTCTCACCAAGATGCTGTCTGGATAAATCCTTCCTGGCTCCCCACCCGCTTCAGGACAAAGTAATCTTCCAAATACCACTCTCTAGGCCATGCAGGACTCATCCATTGTCCTCCAGTACCACCCCTAAACTTTGTGTTCTGGACACATGCTGAAATTATTCCCCCAAGCCTACAGTATGTTCTCTCACCTCTGGTCATTCCCATCTACCACAGGAAACACTTATTTGTAAACATGCAGCCAGACGCTCAGGTTGTAGGTCTGCCAGATGCTCAGGTTATAGGTCTTGTATTACATATCACTACATTCAGAATTCTACTGACCACCCCCTTGTGACAGGTTGAACTGCATCCCCACAAAATAGATAATGCTGGAGTCCTAACCCCCAATACCTATGAAAGTGACCTTGCTTAGAGATAGGGTCTTTAACAGAGGTAATCACTTTAAAAGAGGTAATTTGACTGTGCCTTCATAAAAAAGGGAAAATTTGGATACAGATACAACACAGAGAGAATGTAATGTGAAATAAAAGTCAAGATCATGGTAATTCATATAAAAGTCACAGAATGCCCCAAATGGCCAGCAACCATCAGAAGCTAAGGGAGAAGCAAAGAACAGAATATCTATCACAGCCTTCAGAAGGAACCAGACAACATCTTAAGCTCAGACTTGCAATTTCTGGAACTGTGAGAAAATAAATTTCTGTTATCCAAGCCACCCAGGAAACGAACATAGTCCCACATGCTCTGACAATCACAGAGCTGTACTTTCTTACAGAGCTGTCTTACTATACTGTATTGTGTGACTCATGCACTGCTTTGAATTGCCAACTGTCACTCCAGGAAGGTGGACACCATGTTTTTTCATTCACCTCTTTATCTCTAGGGCCTAACACAATGGCAGGCACATGGGAGCAAATGATCTTTTCATTGCAGAAATGTCAGAAGGAAAGAAGGAAGGAAGGAAGGAAGGAAGGAAGGAAGGAAGGAAGGAAGGAAGGGATGAACAAGTGGGATGTCCCTTGATTGTGAGCAACTCTTGCAATGTGGTCATCATGATGATTCTAAGGTCATGCTATTACAATACTGTTAACCTCACAATACCCTGCCCAACCCAGGTTCAAAATGTGCTCAATGACTGCCTGATATGTGAATGAGTCAATTCACCTGTGAAGAGAGACTTCCTAGAGTATACAAGGCACAAAGTACCCTCTAGCTCAAGTTCATTTCTGGTGCCATGCTCCTAGAAAGAAACATTTCCATAAGGAACGGTCACTCAATCATGATGTACAGAACAGCCAAATGCAGACCGAAGGCCCAGGAGTAAACTCCTGAGAGTTCTAAGACTAGGACCCCTTGAACAACAGTACGAACATCCACAGAGTAAGGTCCTCTGGCAAGAGGAGCCATGCTTTCAAAGAACATGTACATCTGTCAGGCACTGTGTAATATCCTCTGTGTAATATCCAACCCAAGAGAAGCAAGTAAGACCATCTCCATTTTCCTAGGAAGAAGCCAAGACATACTGGAGAAGTGATCTGTTTGTGGTCCTATAGTAAGAGATGGTGTAAACAAAGATTTCTACATAATAGTATCTGACTCTGAAATGTTCTTAAAATGGGAGCATTATTTGAAGATTAACCTTACAACTCAGACTTTACAATCTATGTTTTCAGGATTTTTAAAAATCTTTTGTGTTGTCTGAAAGTATTTAAGTCTTGTTAAACCATATGGTTCAAGGAAGCATTTCCAAATTCCAAACCAACCATAGCTCTAGCATTGAGCTCAGTCTCTGCTGAGATGCAAGCTTGAAGCCATAGCCATGAGTACCTTGGCACTGACAGTGGCTGTGGTATTAGAATATTTCATTTCCTTTGGGAGAATGAAACCCAAATGGCCACAGCAGGTCCCCTATCTGCTTTCAGACTTTCCTTTTGACTTTTCAGCTTGAATGTTTTAAGTGACATATATCACTGAAAAACATCAGCTTTGATTCAAGCAAGTTTACATTTGAATCCAAGCTCTGCTACATATCTGTTGTATAGACTATTTCTCTGCCTCAGTTTCCTCATCTGCAATAATATCTTAATGTAGTAAAAATTGAATGATAGAATTTATGGAAAGCACCAAGTCAGTTCCTAACATCACATTTAAAAATTTATATATTTATATTTATACATATTTACATACACAGTTGGCCTTTCATGTCTACAGGCTTCACATCTGAGGATTCAACCAACTATAAATTGAAAATATTCAGAAAAATCTGTATCCACATATATAGACTTTTTTTCTTGTATTTCTTACACAACATAGTACAATACCTATTTACATGGAATTTGCTTTGTATTTGATAATATAAGTAGTCTAGAGATGCTTTAAAATGTACAGGGGGTGCAGGTAGGTTACATGCAAATACTACACCATTATATCTATGGAATTTAAGCATCCTCAGATTTTCATATCTATGGGGTAGAATCCTGGAACCAATTCCTCACAGTTATTAAGTAATGGGGTAAATGCACACATAGAGAGTATATAGCATATTATACAATATAGTACACTAATAGGAATCCTTCAATAAATGCTACTTATTATTTATTTCACCATTATAATTACTATTGTTAGATTTCCCTTAAGGGGTCAGGAAAATGGATGTGACTGATATTTCAGTAGATTCCTTCTCTATTGGGTCACTACAATTCCATTTCCTTTCCACCCAGCAAAAGCCCAGCATTTCCAGGGTCACACCTGGACAGTGACCAACTCTGGGGCTCAGGAAAAAGATGTCAACATATAGATCCAAAGCCCTGGTCTACATTGCCACATTTTCCTCCTCTTTCCCATGATCCTGGAGGGGTTAACATGGTAATTAAAGCATGGGATACTAATTCTTATGATATTAATTAAAGTGAAGCCTGCAGATGGTGTTTAATAACAACTTAGTCCCAGCAGGTTCCAGGCACTTTACCTAAATCAAACATATCATAAAGTTGGCATGAGAATTACAGAGGCTGGCCCTGCCACATCTGGCCAGGGACACATGTTTTCAACCAGACTGAAAGTAACAAACCATCTCTATTACTTATGCAGATGTGGCCTTAAATTGTTTGACAGTCTGATTCCACCCCACCATCTTCTAGAGCCAAAAATAAAGGAGTATTGATTGCGAAGATTAATAGCAGAGCTCAAGAAGGAAAATGGTGCAAAACACCTTTTTCTCTCCCTTCGTGATATAAACGCCTGCCACCCCTGCAACCTAATTTTGTCACCCAGCACATGGGAGTGTATTAATTAAAGTGACACCAAGGACAGGAAAATCTGAGCTCTTGGGTGATGACTGGAAATACATAAATATGCATCTCCAGGCTGTCTCAGGAAGGGAGGCAGGTTGCCAGGCAAGATCAGCATAATTTCTCCAAAGGGAGGGTAGAGAGGGGTGTACACAGCTCACCCCTGGAGGTCAGGACTCTGGTTCTGGCAAATGCCTCCCAACACAAGCCAAAAAAAAAAAAAAAAAAAAAAAAAAAAACCAAAAGAATAAAACGAAACAAACAAAACAAAACAAAAACTACACAAAGAGCAACTTTGTGACAGCCCATCTCTTTGGTAAATAATTAGACCATGACTTACGTAAATGTCCCCTGAGAAGGCCTGAGGTATAAATAATATTTAATGACTATTATTATGCACTGAATTTTCAGAATACAAAGGGCCCCCAGCTTACTTATAATACTTCAGCTTACAATGTTTTGACTTTACCATGATGCAAAAAAGATACATATTCAGTAGAAAACATACTTGGAATTTTGAATTTTGAAATTTTCCCAGGCTAGAGATATGCTGTGGGATACTTGGGATGCTGGGCATCATCAGCATTTAAATACACTTGGACACAGGATATTTTCAGTTTTTGAGAGTTTTATTTGAATGTAACTTAACTGTAAGTTGAGGAATGTCTATGTGAGAAACAAGCATACAACTTTAAAGGTGAGGAAACTGAGGTCCAGTATGGTTAGTAAATATGGATCAGCTAGAATTTAAAACCAGGTTTGACAAAACCATTCCCCTATTCTGCTATGAAAAAAAAGAGAAGGCCTGGAAAGTCAGGGTAGGGTGAGCAGGTGTTTCTCAGGGGACCAGTTTTCCTGGGGGGTTGTGGGTAGGAACCTCCCTCCAGGCTCAGCACCTCCCTCTGCAGGGCCATCCCCTACTGCCCCTCCAGCCTGCAGAGGTTGGTCCAAGAGTGGAGGGGCTCTGACTTCCCTGCCAGGGAGGCTTTGCACCCCAGTGAAGGGCAAATACTAGCAACCTTCAGTGGAGAAGTAAGACATTTCATTCAGATTCACTTATAAGACATGAGGGGACTGGTGGATGATTTTAAAGATGCTCATGCTTGCATTATCTTATGTAGGTCAATTTCATTGCAATCAATAAATCAGTTTCAACAGCCAACTGTGCCAATAGCCAATAGTGTTCTCTGATTTCAGATACTATGGGGGAATGTGGCCTCAGCTCATGCTGAGCTCCCTCACCACCATTACCTGTTGAGGATCTTCACCCAGACATCCAAGGACATCTAACACTTAATTGATCCAAAGGAACTTCACAGTGTGACCACCAGAGCTGGCTCCTTCCCTGTATACCTCATGTCAAGCCAGGACCTGAGATGCCCTGCCTTCTCCCATCTGTCATATTCCAACAGGCCAGACCAAATTGACCTCCCAGTATTTCTCAGATGTTCTCCCTCCTCTAACATCAGTGCTACTGCCCTAGTTTAGGGAAATTCAAAGAATACTCATTAGGCTATAAAGAGAGAGAAATAAGCACAGGCAGAGAGGCGCAGACATAAAGAGTTGAGTTTTGTTAACAGCAGAAAAGTAGAGTGGTTCCCCACCCCAACTCTTTGTGTTGCCAAAGGGACAGCAGGACTATGTGATCCACATGGCTGCCTTGGGTATAAATCAGCACCTATACCTAGCATTTGGGAAGCCGCCTATACTTGATCTGCTCTTCTTCCTTGGTCAACCTTCTCTAGCATCCTTCTGTGCAATCCTCCAGGTTGGAGCAGGCAGCCTAATAGGTTGCATCTTCTTCCTTTACTAGGCAAGTGCAAGTGCCCACACACACATACACACCCCACATCTTTTATTTGCTTACTTATCCCCTATTAGACTCTTATTTTAAAAAAAGATAAATAGTAGAAGATTATTAGTGGGTGCTGACTATGTATGGAGCATTCTGAGTATTTACTAAACAAGCCTTTTAGGTAATTTTGATTATTATTCTTAATCTATACAAGAGGAATATCAGGTCCAGAAGTTTAATCAAGTTGCCCAAAGTCACACTTTCATTAAATATTGGATCCTGAATGTGAGCTCAGGCAACCTGGCTCCCAAGCATGCACTCCAATGATGCTCCTATGCCTTAAGCTCATGAAGACATGATAAGTCTGTTTTTTTCCCAGTGTGTCCCCAGAACTGAGCACAGTGCCTGGTATACACCAAGTGGCCAACAAACACATTTTGAGTGAATGAATAGGTAAGTTCAGCCTGCCCCATTGCTGCACATATTTTTACTGTAAACTCTGGTGACAGGTTCAGTAGTGTTCCATTCCCAGCCCTGCTGACTGGCATGGCTCCCCCACTCCATAGGAAATGGCACCTCTTCCTTCCCCAATTCTCCAAAATTCATGCTGAGCCTGTGCTCTCACTGGGAGAGCAGCACAGTTCCTGCAGTTTCCCTAGCCCCAGGCAAAGGCCGGCCATGTGGAGATCACCCACCATCTCACCAACTAAATTCTCCCCATTTCCCAAGGAAAAGCCCCTGCTAACCTATGACTGTCGTTATTATGAGAAACATGTATTAGCCATGTGCAGGCATCAGTCTCGCACATGCTACAGCCTGTCAGACAGTCAAGGAATGCTCTCAAATGGAGACTCCAAAAGGGAAACCAGGGAGAGGGATGCAGCTTCAGCCTGGTCCTTCCTGGCCAAAGATGATGAACAAAGAGAACGAGCAGTTTCTGTGTGTGTGACCAGTAGAGTGTGAGACTATGACTGTGTGTGTGTGTGTGTGTGTGTGTGTGTGTGTGTGTGTGCACGTGTTGTTACTGTTGAGTGGATGTCTGTGGGCTGATGTGCATCCTCTCAGTGTGGTGCTCTAAAGTGAAAAGAAGAAAGCACACTTATTCGTTACCCCAGACTGATGCCTACTTTTCTCTAGGCTGAGCCAAGAGAAGCCACTCCTGAAATGTTTTATAGAAATTAACATTCAGGACCAGAGTTGGAGTTAAGTTGTTGATAAGTTCACAAGGTTTCTGAGCACAGGCAAAGTTTAGAAATCTTAGAACATCTCATTTCAGAGACCAAGACAATGAGACCCAGAAAAACAGTCACTTTCCAAGGACACACAGCTAACGACTATGCTAGACTCTTGGCCCACACTCTGAGGACTGCACAATGCCCAAGGGATTGGCTACAAAACCTGCCATCACTTGAAGTCAGACTTTATCTCACACATTAGCAGTGGCAGTAAAACATTCTTCTAAAGGAAGGTCACCAATATTCAGACTCAACACGGTGCATCAGAGTGACATCAGTCACTGTGTTCTCTATAGCTCCTGATCTTTCCTGTGAGGCCAGAAACTAATCATGACAATGAAATGTGGTCTAAAAAGTTTGGGTCTCAGGACCCAGAGGACACAATGGCAACCACTATGGATTTGCTCTGGCAGAATCAGGTATTAGGAAAGCATCATTCAAGCTAGAAATCCCTTGATATCACCAGAGGATGACATATGGCCATTCATGGGAGTTTCTACTCCAGGTCTGAACAAGCATGTAGCCCTAACCAAGCTGATTCTGACTTACAGGATGGAGCTGGAGCTCAGTGGTACAGCACTTACTTAGGACAAGCAAAGCCCTGGGTTCAATGCCCAGCACTGCAAAAATACAAAAACAAAACAAAGACTTGCCTTCCACATCCAATGGCTATTTTGTGGCCATCACCCATACCCAGGGTCTTCCCTTCTCTGACTACCAGGCAGGAAGATAGGGTGAAAAGAGATGGAGGATGCTGATGGGAGGGGTCTCCTACTTATTAAGGACCTGATGTGCCCAGCACTGCGCAGAGCACTTACATACAGCATTTTGCATACACTCCTGCTTTTGTGGAAGCCAACTTTATATCTTGGAGGGATGAACTGGGGATGCACAAGGGTTCCCAGGATTCCTCTGGGGACCATAGGGACTGGAACAAGACAAATGAATTTCCAATGTGGACAGGTTTTCTGGGAAGTAAGAAATAAATAAGGCATATAAAGTAACGTTCATATCTTTTGAAGCCTCCGGCTTCATCTTCCACATCCATACCCCTCTCCTCTGGCTCCTGACCTGTTTTCCATCCACAGTTTCCTCCCGAGTCTCCAGTTTGATTCCCAGCCCTACTCCTTCTGTGCCCTGCTTTCTGAGTCCTGACTCTCCATCCTTAGATTAGATTGTCTAGGGAAGGACCGCAGATGCCCATCTTCCACATTGATCTAGTCCTGGGACCCTTTTCTCTATCCAGCCCCAGTTGGAAGCCACATTTAATACTTTTGTTCCACAGATTGCTAAAATGGAAGATCTTCTAAAAAAAGTTTACTTTTCAACATAGGAGCCTGAGGCCTTAGCAATCAATGAACTCAGCTTGGGAAAAGTAGAAGGCTCTAGCTCATTTTCTACTTTTCATGCAAACAACATAGTCTGTTGTATTTGGGCTTAACAGCGAGGGATACTGAAAAAATTGTGTCATAAAAAAGATATTTTATTTCCTCTAAAAAGGTGATGAAAATGTTTTTCAAGTTACTTTATTGAATTGTCTTTCTCATCTTTTTTTTAATAAATATTTTCGATTTTTAAAAATACATTTGGGAAATACTAAACACAAAAGGTCCCTTTTGGAGACTCATGATGAATAATATTATAGAGAGGACTCTGAAAAGTCCTTTAACTTTATTTAGTCCAGCTTTGTCCATCTCAGTGAAATACAGTTACTGTGAGCTCACTTGGGAAAAAGGTGTTTGGACTTAGCCAAGGACCAGAAGGTTCCAAAATGGGAACAAAATGCTAAGTCAGAACCAAGACTTTCATTAGAAATAGTGCAATGAGTATTCTAACCCCCTGAAAAGAATTTCAAAGGGAGTTTTTACAACCTGCATTTCCACCTTGAATAATTAGTGAAGAAATACTGCTTCTCAAGAAAGGGAGATACTTCAGAAAAAGGACCAGAAACAATACCAGAAATTCAATATTTGGCACAAAAGAACATTAAGACATACTCCCTCAGGTCTATGACTATAAAATTGAGTACAAATGAGGACACTCATGGAACACAAGAATCTCTTGATGCCCCTCAGGCTGTGTGTTTGTACCTCTTGCTCACAGAAACAGTGAGCTCCTATCCCCACTCTCAACCAATGGGGTCTGCCATCTTACCCCTGCATGCCCACCTTGATAATGCACTGTTTTACATTTTACCTGTTGTCTTTCAACTCTACTTATAAATCCTGTTACCAGCCTCATTCCATCCACTTGTCAATGACAATGCTGCTTCTCTCTCATTCTCAGGTCCCCTTATACTCATAGGTTTGCAACAAACACCTCCAAGATGCCAAATAGAGATTTTTCACTCTAAGAATGCCATCATTCAACCCTCTTCTCTCCAAATAGCTCACTTCTTGACTTCTCTATTACCTGGGGACACCGCCATCCTCTCAATCCTGCAAATATAAAGTTTTAGAACTATTTAATAATACTTTCTTTTTCTACTATGCTACATTTAATCAACAGAATTATACTACCAGTACCTCCTTTTTGTATTCCTACTGCCCTCTTTCAGCTCAGTATCTGAGCAGAAGGCAGTTCTGTACTATCTGCTTCTTAGGCCTTCACTATTTCAGCCTCTCTGCTACTACACATTTTTAAAGCTACAAATTCATTTCAGATAACTCTTCCTAGTTGATAAATCTATTTTAAATACAACTTATATTAAAAATTATTTACTCCTCTTTCCAGCATCTCTCTACCTACTCTAGTTGCCATACTTGTCCCAGTTTAGGTGTGACTTCTTTATACTTCCTTCCATCACCTTTCCTACATATATGTGAACTTGACCTTCTCCATTGATCTTTCTTCTGGCTCATGTGCTATGACTTGCCCCAAAATTCAAAGTCATTGGTTAGTCTGCTCTCCCCTATATTCAGGATGACACGTTCATCTTTCTCCATTTGGTACTAAATATTCCTTGGAAAATCTCCTGCAAAGCAGGTATCCACAAAGTATTTTAAGGAGAGGTCAAATAGATGAGAAGAGCTTTGGTGTAACCCCATTGCACAGCTCTAAGTCCAAGAAAGGCAAGTTATAAAAGTCTTGTTTTAGAGATGGTTGGATTACAAAAGCAAGTAGGTTATATCTCTTAGGAAATTTTAGAACCTTCCAGGAATCATCATCACATATACATCACTGATTGATCAAGATGACTATCATACAAATCAACTGCAATCAATTATTCTCATCTGAAAGACAAGGAAATAGAGGCTATGAGAGGTTAAGGTTATCCAGGATCACTAAGGTGATATTTTGTTGAAACCTACCAGTCCTGTCCCATGCCACAAAGCGAAATGAAGAGTGAACATTGTAGATTTTTTTAGGTGCTATATAAATCCATCCATAGCAGTGTCAAATGGATTACCTGCTTCTGACACACTAGTCTATACTACTGGGAGGCTCATTCATTACTAATGCAAATCATAACCAGGAATATATGAGGTTTTTTTATCCAAGGAGGAGATAAATGTAGGACAAACCCTGGGCATGAGGTTCAGACAGACATTCAGAAAATTGTTCTGCCTAACATGCTGATATATTCCATTGGAGTTTATTGAAAATTATTTTTTAGAGCTCATTTCTGGGTTCATGTTCAATGCACTATCAATGGCTTTACAGCTGTTTCGGAGAAGATAAGAGACCGTCCATCAGGCTCCATGCGGCTGGTTTGTGTCATTTCATCGTAGGAAAATTGCCCAGAAAATAGAAAGCTATTCCCAGGAAAGTTTTCAGAAATTATTCACACTATTGGAAGGTCTAGAAGAAACCTAATGATGGTATCTACCCCGGGGCATCAGACACATGAGAAAGGTAGTTAGGAGGGTATGATGAGATATATTAGGGCTATCAATTGACCCTGAATGGATTGTCTAAAATCCTAGAGCTCTTTTTCCTCTTTCCTCTCCCCCATCCCTCCACCTGTCTCAGCTTCTCCCAGGTTAGGATCATTGACAACCAGTGCCTAGAGCAAAATGTTGCAGGAAGAGCTTAAACTTGGAGCTAGAAACCAGGGGAGGCCCCGGGTTGTTGGGGAAGGATGCTTAGAGCAATATCATTGTTGCTGTGTCACTTGAGGGGGTCTCTGATCCCCAGTTATCCAGACTATGCCCTCAGTTTCACATGGGAGATGTCTGACGAAATGACAAAGAAAGTTAATTAAAATGTGTTTACATAGTGGAGAATGAAACCCACCTCTCTGCTCATCTTTATCTTTCCTGACCAGAGGGATACCATAAACACAAGGAGTTCAATATTTAAACTTTAGGGATAGGAAGGACAATGTCCTTTCAAAGTCCAGCAGAGCCCCTGGTGCAAAAATGCTGCAGTTCCTGATATGTTTTAATTCTTAGACAATACTACAGGTTTCAGCTTAGGTGTTCATGAGAGGGAAAAGCTTGTTCTTGAACTATTAGGCAGTCAGAGGACAGGGGTGGAGTCCACATCAAGAGACTACAGAGAGGCACTGTGAGGGTTCCAGGAACTCCATAATGGCAGGGACTTGGTTTGAAACTCTGAATGGGAACAGAAGGCCCTACATTCACAATCCTGGACTTGGTCAAAGAGGAGCTGTCAATTCTACCTCCTATCTTGCCTATGACCAGGGAGTTTTCACTAAATAAATTGTACAATGCACAGGGATCATTTCTGGTAGGAGAATTTCATGAGAGCAAAGACCAGGGGTATATTTGGAGTTCCAGCTCAAGAAAGGGAGGAAAGACAAACCTTTAGTGGATGCTAAGGGTACCCTGCCTAGAATACTTTTTGCAAGGATATGCTCATTCCTCCTGTGAATGTTGACTGCTATAACAGTGCAGGAACATTGTACTCCACAGAGAGGAGCTGCAGGCCTTAGAAAAGACCCTCCCATCTCTTCCGCAAGTGGGAGCCCATAACCAACAACTGAAGGACATGAAATGATAAGGCAGCCCAATGCCTGAGGGCAGGATCAACTGTGTGGGGTAATTTTCACTCCAGTGCTCTTCTCGGATCAGGCTAGAGCTAGTTTTCAGCTGATGTCACATTCTTACTTTGCATGTGTTCTCTGTCTTACCCTATTTTCCTCTTCTGCTTGTCTTAAGAGTCTCCCTTCTGCCTAATAAACCATTTGTGCAAGAACCCTTGGCTTAGACTTTTCCTATAGGGATTCCATCTACAGGCAGAGGCCTGGAGTTTTGGGGTTAAACAAACCATAATGGAAATGGAATTTCCAATGAACCTTTCCCAGCCCTAGGCCAGGAGATGGAAGCTGAGAAGACACAGGCTTCCCAGTTATAGGAAACTATGAAGTACAAAACTGAGCACATCATAGGCACCTCTTAAATCTTAGAAGTTTGACTTGATTGATAAAGCTCCACATTTTCATAGGGTTGGCTCTTTGCATACCCATATTACTACTATTCCCCAAGTCCTCAGGAACCAATCTCCGCAAGGACAATTAATCTCACTTGATCATCAGATTCAAGCACAATTAGTCACTGGGTTTGCCATTAGTTAATGGCAGGCTGAGTTATAAAAACCATCATTTTTCTGTTTGGGAAGAGAATTAAAATAAATAAGGCCTAGGAGAAAACCTGACTCTATAGGGGTGATTGTTTGCAGATGATCCAAGAAAATGATTTGTCATCCTCTGTGTCTAAACTGCACATTCTAAGCTGTCTTGGTCATTTTGGTCTGCGTGATAAGTCTCCTCTGATAAACTCAGAGTCAGGCAACCTGATTGCTGACTCAGTCAGGCCTCCTCAATGCTAGGACTGGAATCTATTTTTAAAACAAAATTTTAAGTGCCAAAGTGTTCAACTAGACAAGAAAGTGGGACTGAAGAAGGTAAGTTTTAATTAAGACCAGAGTCCAGGCATGATGGCTATAAGCAGACCAAGAATGCCCACCCAGCAGCATACCCAGCACAAAGTAGCCAGAGAATAATAGGAGAGAGAGACTGGCATGAGTCACCCTTGTGATTCTATTAAGGGGAGAGGGGGATCAGAGCACAGTAAGTTTCTGTGTGTATGGAGAATTGAGAAGAGGGAAAGAAAAGAGAGGGAGGAACACTAATGAAGAACCAATCATGTGCTGGGTCATACTCATGGAGTTGTGTATCCACAAAGGCCTGATAGAAAAGGAACTAATACTTCTATCTAGCAACCAAAGGAAAGCT
The DNA here is from genome assembly GCF_902686445.1 of Sciurus carolinensis. NCBI lineage: Eukaryota > Metazoa > Chordata > Mammalia > Rodentia > Sciuridae > Sciurus > Sciurus carolinensis. The sequence continues at coordinate 135,843,728 of NC_062217.1, forward strand.
GAGAAGACACAAACCCATACCTGTCAATTACCAGTTTATGTGATTTTCATCCCATCCAAGGCTTTACTTTCAATACCTCTGAAGAACCTCAGTTGGATGTGCCCTTCACTGGAGGGCATGCAGTACCTTGTCTGAGCCTGACTCCCCTTGGAGATTGTGTTTATGAACTGAGCTGTGAATGAAAAGTAGAGTGCTGAAGGTAAATGAACTACAAAGAATATTCCAGGGGTAAGAACGACATGAAGAATGATGGAATAAAGAAAGACATGATTCATTTCATGCACTGGTAAGAATTAGGAAGAAGCAGGCTAATGGAGCTGTATCATGAGAGGAAAACCAATACGCTCCAGAGAGGAATAGTACTGAGACGCCAAGGAAACACCAAGCCCACAGAAGAAAGGATTTAATCAAGGACGTGTGCAAGCAGGACACTGTTTCCCTTTCATTACTTACTTGTCATTCCAAGGCCAAGGCTCCCCTTTTTCTGTCACCAACACTCTCTGCCCCACATCACACCCAAACTCTGAAATAGTCAGAGCTGAGACAAGGCCTGGGGTGGGCTTCTTAGCCAGAATCAAATTATCATAAGTCTTTCAACTGATGTCTCTGTGGGGCAAGAAGCTCAGGACACTGATGGGCACCAAGAGAAATCATTCTCCTGCTGGCCAAGATGCCCCAAGAGAAAACTTCAACTGGAATGATTTAGCAAAGAAGTGTTTTTCCTTGTCAATGTCCTGAAGAAAAAGATCAAAGGCTGGACATAATGTACTCATTTCTCCACTACCAGCCACCTTCAAACACATTCAAAGAAAATGATGGCCCCAGGCTGTGGTTTGCTGTGCCCCATTCTCACTTGGAAGAGCAGAAATTGCAAACTGGGCAGAGGAGACTTCTAGAAAGTTCAATACCTGAAGATGTGCCTGAAGTCTGACTCCTGCCATTGGTGGTCTATGGAAAGGTCTTGCTTCTTCAAGTGGTTTCTGTACCTATATTCTTTGGTTCCCTTCTCCACTTGAGCCTCGACCTTATTTTAATTGTATCTGGTTACCTTAGAGACTTTGCCCCCACCATTAGTCATTTTTTATCTTGGTTATTCTCAGTCTAAAAGCTTGACCAGGTCTGCCTCAATCTAACACAACAACGGAGACATCCAAATGTCCCTGGACGTCTTCCCCAGCACATCTACTTGCTTCCATCCCCTCTGCATGCTACTGTTTTCTCTCTCCATTCCTCTCACCCTTAAAGTTCTCAATAACAATATAAACTCACTTCTTCAATTCTCATTTATATTCCTTGAAATTTAGGTCATACTCACAGCATGCAATTAAATTTCTCTCTTGGTGGATAAAAGGAGAGGGAATTAAATTCAGCTAAGTCCTATGTTGCTACCTAACATGCATCATCATGTGAAATCTTCTGAAGCTGATATGAGAGAGAGACAACTCTCAAAGAATGCCGATGTCTTAATTTGTCTTTTAATCCAGTATTCTTTCTAGTCTTGCATGCCTCATCACATTTAGGAACGTTGTAACCACCCTGCCACACAGGGTGTTGTTGTCCGTTGTTGTGACACCTGGAGGATTTTGATAACAACTGTGGACCACACCTCTGCTTCCGCTGCATCCTCACAAGACCTGCTCACAAGACCTGATCCCTGGAGCACCATGGTATCCCAGTTCTCCAGGCTTTTTCTCCTTCTATCTAGCATGGATCTCCTTCTTCTTCTTCTGTCACACCTTAAATCTGACTCCTTGTCAAGGCTCTGTCCAAGTTTTTTTTTTTTTTAACCTATAGTATCTCTACTTTGAATCCATTAACTTCCACAACTATCCATGTCTTTGCAGAAGACACTGGAGACTCTGGGTTTAGCACTGTTGGCTTCTCCCAGACTAACAGGTGCATGTTTCCACCTGATCCTCAGTTCAACCTAAAGTGATGTGGAAAGACCTTTTAGAGGAAGAAGCAAATAAATTGAGTCTTAAGGGATTACTGCCCTGGAGAAGCCAAGGAGAAGGACCATCCAGGAAGATGCACGAAGGATACAGGAAAAGGAAGCCCCTGGTTTGTTAGGCAAAATATGTTACTAGTAGTAGTATAGAAGAGTGTGGAGCAATAACTTTTTCTCCAGAGAAAGAAACTAGTAAAGAAGAAACTACAAGAGGATCTAGTGATATAACAAATGCAGAAAGTGTCTATATATTCACGTGACAAACCACTGGCAAGCTACTGGTAAGAATCACTGTGGTAACATTAACACACTCCCATCCCTGTTGCTGTGGTGGCCCCACTAGCTGTGAGATGAGAGAGTTGAGAGGTGATGACCATGATGTGGCCTCGGGAAGTGTGGTGGTTCAGCATGGGTGGTTACAGAATGTGTCCTGTGACTGGCTGGGTGTGGGGCACACAGACTACACGGCATACACCATAACCTCAGGCAAGTCAGAACATGGGGTGACCTACAACACAACCTGCTCTCCCTCTTGATGACTAAGACTTTCCTCCAGGCATTGCAGGGAGGTCCTAGAGCTCCCAATAATACGGTAGAAAATGAGGATAAGTGAGCAGTAGAAAATGAGGATAAGTGAGCAAGATCAGGGAATTGGCCAAAAGGCTGAGCTTATCACTCTCTTCTTTCCTTTCAGTCTGTTATCACTAGCACTGAGTTGTCAGTGACCCTCTGCTACATCTTCCACAGGTGTTTCCTCCACTCCATAAGCCTCTGGAGATGACACCCTCACCCCACCTAGCCCAGGAGGACGCAACTCCCGTATCCAGCCCATTCACACACCTCATCTCTTAAATCTGCCACTGTGCTGATGGCCAACACCTCCGTTTACCTTTTGTTAAGTATAGAAATTCCTGAGCCAGTATTGAAAGACCTCCATGACCTGGCCCATCCTCACGTACAACTTGATTCCCACCTGGGCCCCCTGTGAGCCTTGTTATCCACCTAATCGAAGACCAGGAAGAGAGAAAAGGAGCCCTGGAATGGCTTCTTGGGCACCACCTCTGTGTCCAGCAATGCACTCAACATTTGAAATGTGCTAGTTTTTTTTCTTTCTGATCCAAATAACCCTCATGAAGCAAATGTTAAGTAGTCTTTTCATTTATTTCTGGAAAATTAAAAAAAAAACAGGTTTGAAAAGGTTAAGTTGTCCGAAGTTTATTAATTTCCAGGGCAGGGACTCAGACTTTTGTCTGACTGTCTCCACCTCCTCACTCCTTTCCCCAGATCTCGAGGCTTCCCAGAAAGACACTGGATTCCCACCCCTGATTTTACCCAACATGCACTGTCTCTTTACCTGGAATGCCCTGCATTCTCACTTTCTAAATCTTACACCTCCATCCCAGCCTAACTCCCTTCATGCCACCTTAACTGAGAATAATTACTTCCTCCACACTATCTTTGGCCCACGCATCTGACACATCACTGAATTATTCTGCTGGCATGTCTGCTTCTCTCTCATTCCCCATGTTAAACAGCAAGCTACCTGATGGAGGGTCCTTTCCAACAATGACAGACTAGGACCTGCTCTCCCAAAACATGCTTTGAACAGTGTCTTCAGAGTAGATTCAACCAGAGTTGAATGGATGTCAGAGTACCCAGGAAATTCATTCAAAAGTTTGCTGTCAGCATAATCTCTGACGGGACTGACATACCAGCAAACACCAGGAGAGCATCGCATCGCCTCTCTCATCACAGTCTATAGTAGTCTTCAGGTGGAAGAAGAAGCAGAAAGCAACAGGTGCTGGATGATGAGGACAGGAAAGACAGACATGTCCTCTCAGAACCACTTGGATTCTCTGCAGTGAGGGTCAAGGGTTGCAGACAAGGCCTTGAGGATACCAGGGAAAAGTAATGCTCCAATAAGAGGAGGGATTCAGGATCAGTCCCAGGACCAGATCCCCTATGAGCTTCCAGATACTAGCAAGCAAGTCTCTTAAGTTCCCAGATCCTCTGCTTACTCTTCAGTGATATGGGAATGATAAAGTTAGTGCTTACCACCCAGAGAGAGCTGGGAAGATAATATGAGGCTATGTTGATAAGACATTTACTATACAGTAGCTGAAGTTGTTGGGGCACGGCAATTATGGTCTATGGTCAGAAGGATGACTACTTAACGGCAGACTTTCAAAATGTAAGAGAATAAATAAATAGCCCTATATTGTAGAGACTATTGATTTCTATGTTATAAATATTCCCAACAAAGTTTGATAGAAATTTCTTAACTTAAATATCTGTAAAACATATCAAATACCATTCTAAATGGCACAATATTGAAAGTTTTTCCTTTGAGACAAGAAACACCATGAACAACACATCAAGCATATTAGTCAGCTTGGGGTACAATAACACAATATCATAGTCTGGGTGGAACAAAAATTTATTTCTCACAGTTCTGGGGTTGGAAGACCAAGACTAAGGTGCCAGCATGATCAAGTTCTTATGAGGGCTCTCTTCTGACTTGTAGAATGCCAACTTTCTACTGTTTGCTCACATGATGGAGAGAGAGTGTGATCTCTCTCCTGCTTCCTCTTCTTTAAAGACCCTGGTTCTTTTAGATTAGGGTCCCACTTTATTACCTCAATCAACCTCAATTACTTTGTAAAGACTATCTCCATATAACTATCATGCTGGGAATTAGGACTTCAACATATAGATTTTGCAGAAAACTACAGTGAAGTAGCCATAACAATGTTTATAGCTGCTCAATGCACAATAGCTAAGCTATAGAGCCAACCTAGGTGCCCAATGGATAAAGAAAACATGGTATATATACACAATGGAATATTAGTCATTAAGAAGAGTGACTTTGTGACATTTGCCAGTAAATGAATGGATCTGGATATCATGCTAAGTAAAATGAGTCAATCCCCAAAAACCAAAGGCCAAATATTTTCACCGATATGTAGAACATAACCCACAATTAGGGAGGAGGGGAATAAGAGAAATTCAGTACATTAGACAAAGGGGAATGAAGGAAAGGGAGAGGGATAACAAAAGGAAAGACAGTAGAATGAATCTGACATAATTTTCCTATGTACATATATGAATAAAACACTGTGAACCCCACCATCATATACACCCAAAAGAATGGGTCCTAATTAGAATAAGATATATTCCATGCCTGTATAATTATATCAAAATGGGATCTACTATCATGTATAACCAATAAAAGAACCAATAAAAGAACCAATAAAAATATAAACTTTGTGGGCATGCAATTCAGTCTATAGCACCCCTAACATTGCTTTATACAGCATTATACTGGAAGCATTATTTAGTGTATTAAGAGAGGTATAAAACTCTCTAAAGATTGGAATAAAAAATTCTGATTTCTCATATGATACGATTGTGTACATGCAAATTCCAAGAGATCCAGGAGTTAAATTATTAGAACATTAATGACTGTACAAAAAAGTAGCTAAAATAAAATCAGTATTTGGAATCATTTTTCTATATTCCAGAACCATAAAGGCATAAAAGAAAGTGAAAAATTATGTGATACTATTGAAAATACCATGAAAATGTCAGGTAGCAAAATATTTGAAGGCAAACTAGGTTACAGGGATGAATATAACAGGAACTTAGATATATTATAAAATTATAACATAATTAAAATAGTGTAGTATTTTAAAAAGTAAAAAAGACCAAGGGGACAGACATAGCAAGTCTAAAAACATGTTCACACATGTACATATGGTCTCTTCTTTCACAACAAAGATACCACTGTACACAGAGAAGGGCAGTAATGTATAGAAAATGCAGTTGAATTAAATGTACAATTCATAATAACATACAGATGTTTGTGATAAGATCTTTATTTAAAAACAATATAAAAACATCAGTGAAGCAAAAATAAATGGAAGAATAGTTATACTATGTTCATGAACAAGAAGTCATGTCACAAAGATGACAATTATACCCCAATTTATCTATAAATACACTACAATTTTGTAAAGTCTAAGAAGCTGATTTTAAAATACAGGTGAAAGAATAATGCTTCAAAGCAGTTCTGGCAAAGAAAAACAAAGATGAATATAACAAGCACGAAAAGTATCATAGGGCATAGGATCAGACAAATAGATCTCTGGAGGAGGAAAAGAAGCCCAAGAGTTTCAAGTACATACAAAGACTACCTATGTGATTGAAGAGTCACTGGAAAATATTGGAGACTTTCAAGACCCATAGAACTCTACAGCACAGAATGAACTTTCATGCTTGAGATATTTTTAAAAAAATTGTTCAGGAGTTCATGAACAGAATAGAACACAGACTGTATCACAGGAATCTAACTGTAGTAAAAAGGTGACATAACCACTGAAGGGAAAGGGAAACTTGAGCTAACTTAAGTCACTTTGGAAACTGTGTTTTCACTGGAAATTTTAAGACTAAAGACAAAAGGAGCTGTCCAAAATCAATTTGTAATTTTATCACTAATGGGAGTATGGATTATTAAGTCTGAAGTTAATATACATAAATGCTATTGCAGAACAAACAAATAAATGGACGATGGATAGCAGGATGCAGGTTCCTGACTGTTGGAGAGCAAAGATACAGATAGACTAGGGGGAAAACTAGATTATAGCATGTGGGTCCTGGATTGGAGTTAAAGACAATTATGAGTTCAGGTTTACCCTAGTAAAGATACAAATGGATAGATATAGAAAAAAATATGGATACATACGTATGCTTGGGTTAGTTTCCTATTTCTAACCTCTGAGAAAGCTGAGCAACAGTGAGACCCCAGGAATGGCACACATACCCCAAGCCTGTGTTGCATCTATTGCCGTTCTAAAAAATAAAATAAAATAAAAAGGTCCTTGAAGAACAAGCTGATTCTGGGGCTGGAACAAGAAATCAGCCTAGCGCTCAACATCTTATAGTGCCAGGAAACAGTAAAGTGCTTTTAAAAAATGAGGGCATGCCACACGGATGCAGTAGGTAACCCAGAACAGTTCCCAATGGTCAAAGAGGAAAGAATATGGTCAACAAAATCAATATGGTGAGATTATTATGGGTAAAATTTTCTAAAGTCTACACTAATATAAATTAATTTAGCCATTAAATTAGCTTATATTAATATTTATTAATGGGGAAAGACTAGATAAAGTTCCTTTAGAGAAGAATTTCATATTATTTCTTTAGGCACACCTTCCACCTTAATATCCCCTTAACCCTGAGTGTGAGTTGTACTTAATGACTTGTTTCTAAAAATGAGAATATGGAGAACAGGAAAAAGTCACCTCCTCTTGGAAAAACCTGGCACATACCACCTTGGCCAAGAGAACAAAGTTGACATCATCAGTGATAAATAATATCCATATTATGTGAACCTGATCACATGGGTCGAGAGTGGCAACTTCTCTATGGTCTTCCTCCTGAAGCCCATGACCATGAAAAAAAAATCAAAGGTCAGTAACCCTAAATTGAGGGATATTCTTCAAAAACACCTGAGCTGTAGTTTTCAAAACAAGTCATAGAAAATAAGAAATGGCAAAGAAACTCAAGACCAGAGAAGAAGAAATGATTACTAAATGCAATATGGTATCCTAGAAGGGATCGAGGGACAGAAGGACAATGGGGAAAATTGGTGAAATTCAGATAAACTAGCTAATGGTAATATATGAATATTGGATTGTAATTGTGATGAATGCATGACCACAGTATCACATTTTAACAACAGGAGAAACTGAGTGAGGATTAGATAGGAATGTCCTGCGGCATATCTACACAACTTTTGTGTAAATATAAGCTATTCCAAAATAAAATGTTCATTTTTAAAAACTAGAGGAAAAACAGAGGGGAAAGCATGGGATCTTTAATACATGATGCTGTAAAATTTGTTTGTTCATATAGGTTAAATGATATTCTTCAAAATAAATTCAAGATGGAGAAAAGACCAAATTTTAAAACAAATTATATGATCTGAATTAGGGATAATATTATGAAATAATGCACAAAAGGAGCAAACCCTAAAGGAAATAATTGATAAAGTGGACTATATTAATATTAAAATCTCACAATAAAGAGGCCATAAAGACAATAAAATATAAGCTGCAGACTGGAAAAAAAGTGTTTGTGTGTGTGTGGCAGATAAATGTAAGATGTCATAATACAGTTTAATGAAAGCAAAAAATATAAATAGGAAATGTGCAGTGATGCCCTAATAGATACAAATTTTCAAAAATGCTCAGCTTCACTCAAAATCATGAAACTGTAAATTAATATAGTCATAAGACAGCAAGTGATACCCATCAGATTTTTTAGATTGAAAAGTATGAAATCATCAAATACTCACAATGTTAATAAACAGTGTGTACAATCATATATAGCTACTGACAATGCAAATTTGCAAAACCACATTAGAGAGCAATTTGGCAATATCTAGTAAAATTAATCAGGCCCATATCAATGAGCCAGCAATTCTGTTTCAGGGTATGCATTGCAAGGAACATATCCATGTGCTCACAAGACACACAGAGGAATACTCATCGCAGCATATCAATATCATGGTACTAACAAAATTCCAAAATATCTTAAATGTCAGTAGGAGAACAGATAATAACATAATGTAGCTGTATAGTTAAACTATACTTCATTTTATCTTATCCAAATAAATGGACTAGAAACACACACACACACACATACATATGTATGCAAATATATCATATTATTGTGAAATGATGCCTAAGGGAATTTGTACTGTATATAGATTACACATAGTTCAACACTACTTATAGACAGTTTATTTACATATATATCAGATATGGTAAAATTTATATATAATATAATATGTATATGTAATTTATACATATATGCATAATTTATCAAAACACTCTGAATTCATGTCAATAATTGCCTCTAGGTAGAACAGAAAAAAAATGTAACTGGGTATAAATTTGAATTTCTACTCAACTGTATCTATTAGATTTTATTTCAAAACACATAATTTGATGTAAATTGAATAAGGAATATTGGTTACATGTGGGTGATGAGACATAAGTATTTGTTATATTATTTTTAAAATTTTTCACATGCTTAAATGTTTTGTACAAAATTCCTAAAAATTAATGAGATGTGAACTATGATAAAAATATAAGTATTGAATAGCCCTGAATTAATTTACATATTGAACTAATATTTAGCAACTCTGGGTAATTGTGATTACAGAAAAGGAATATAAATCTATAATTTTTGCAATGTAAATAATAACTAAAAAAACGTAAAGTGATGCTTAGGGAAATGAGAAGGTGTCTGTGTATAATAATTTCCTTATTTTCTGTAGTAGAGATTCAAATAATTGGAGCAGTTGGTTAAAAGTACGCCAACTTCTTCCATTTCTCAGATTTGACTTTATAACTACAGAAGGATAGTTTAGGAACTAATATTATTTGTGATTAAGAAATGCCTACCAAAATTCAGCACTATCTTTAGTTTTGCATATATTAATTTTTCCTCAGTGGAGTAATAAGTTCAATGATTCTACTAAAATAACTTTATCAAATCATCATATTGATTCCTAGATTACCTCTCTATATATCCATAAATATTCAGAGCCAAACACTTAAAATGATTTTCTGCAAATGGACCTATTGATTATTTGGGGAAGGGAAAAGAATTTTGGTTATTTTTCTAATTTTGATATTTGACTTTTTTGGGAAATACTAGGAAACATATATATAACAAAGATAACACAACCATTTTTATTTTAAATCATGTACAAAAATGAGAACCAAGTACAATATGGTAGAAAAACCGTATGTGGTAAGGGATTTAAAGAAGAGAACACAAACCAAATTGAAAAATTCAAGAATGATTCAAGGAAGAGCAGGCTTTAACCAGACGTATAGAAACTTCAAAAAGAACTGAATTTCAAAAAAACCGGAAGGACTGAAAGTGTGTTGGGGGAGTGGAGGTGGCGGGGAACTAACCTGAAAATAACTGGTTTACTGACAGTGAAGTGACTATATTTAAAAGTGTAGGAAAGATGGTACATTAACGATACAATTTCAATAGAGGGAGTTGGCATTAGTGCTGGCATGTGAAAAGTGCTGGGGAAATCTAGAAAAAATGGTATTGTTCAGTTTGGCAGGTCATCAGGGATTTGCAGAAGATGGAGCTCTCGAGAATTTTCTCAAATGAAAATTCCAAGTGTTCCAGAAAGGTGAGGAGAGTAAAGTATTCCAAGATAGGACCAAAAAAGAAGAAAAAAAAAAAAAAACAGCAATAGCACTAAAAGGAGTGTAAAATTTGCTGTGACTCATATATCGGGTGTGTGAGATGACCTTGGAGAAGCTGCATAGGGCAGGCATGGGCTCTTACTAGCTTCTGTGCCTGTTGAATTTCTAGCAGACTTTTTCCTCAGGGGTAAAGTAGGGAGCAGGAAGTCATTGGGAAATAGCATGATTCAATATGATCTGTCTGTTTAAAAGATGCTTAGAAGGTACTGAATTAAAGAAAAGCAGAAAAGGATAGATTTAAACACATGCAAAGGCAGGAAGGAAGCTATCCAGGTGTATGAACACCTGCTCCAAAAACAGAGCAATAATTGAGAAATATTTATGGAGGCAGGCTCAATTTCTGGTGGCAAATTATTTCTTGTGGGAAAGAAAGATGGTTTGGGGTTAAGGGTGACTAAGTGGCCAGGTGGGTGGTAATGAGTAATGTTGGGAGAAGCGTTTGGATTGTAGCTAACGAGCACAGTGCTGAACAAGTTGAGTTTGGGTGCCTGGCCTGGACCTGGGCCCAGATATCACACCTTAAGCATTTGTTGGTAATTGATGTCTTCAGGGTGGGTGGCACTATCCAGATGCTTGCTGTCCAGGAAGGGCAGCAAGCAAGTCAGGCAGTGAGCCTGATGTGTAAGCCTGATAATGCACCAAGTCAGTCATCTGCTAGCCTGTACTTAAGTGACATATTTTTAGGCAGCCTGTCAGATTTCATTTATCCATCTTGTTGGTTTCAGTACTTTGTTCCGTGCTGTTGATATCATTTATAATCTTGAGTCTATCAGTCAACATATTAGCCATCTCAGACTTTCCAGCTGCAAATGGTTTCTGTCTGACACCCACCTTTCTAATAAAATTAACATAAAAAGGATAAAATGTCATGCTATTGCTCAAAAATTGTAACTTTGTAAAATATCATACATGCTATTTCTCTACAAGTATTTTTCTGACTGGTACAGAAAGCCTAAGAAGAAAGAAAACTTAGGAATGAAAAATCAACACAATGAGATAAAGTGGGAATGGTTAATAAAGTAATTACAGGAGAAAAATTGAAATTGCTCACGCCGACCCAGTCACATGCACCTGTAGCTGCAGCTACTTGAAAGACTGAGACTAAGGCAGGAGGAGTTTTTGAACTAAAGAGAACAAGGCCAGCCTAGGCCACATGGCAAGACCCTGTCTAAAACAGAGAAAGGAAGGAAGGAGAAGAAAAAATGGAAGAAAGAACTGTTCAAATCTATTGCACATGAACAGCAGAGAAAACTGAATAAGTTGTATGAAGGACACACTTTTATGCTGAATGCACAGTAAAAAAATAAGAAACAGAAGAAAAGTGAAAATTTTAAAAAATTCATAGAGACTAAAGACCAGAGCACCAGAACACAGAAACTGCTGAAATACACACAAACCAATATAGTAGAAGTAATAAGCAAAGTTATAATTGAAGAAAAGCACCCTTGAGTGCAACAAAAGAACTAAGCATAAAAATTGGAAGAGTTAACCACATTTCAAGAAATATAATGTAAAAACTAAGTAGTACTTGTTAAAAATCCTGTGTTCTCTTGTTAAAATACCTACTGAAAACTAATCAAGAGTTAAATGAACAGTGAGAACCTAAACACAGATAAATATATATAAGATGATTTTCAGATTTTCCAAAACACTGTCAGCAGGAACCATACCCAACTTGCCAAAATTTTTTGTAGGAAAAAGTTTTTAATATGTCATACCTGATGAAGTTGCCACAAATTAAATTTGTAACGAAACAAATATACATTGATATATGTGAATTGTATTTTTATACTTTGTGTTTTTTAATTACCTAGATTTAATTGTCTGAATAGACTTTTGTAACAATGAAATTTATATAAAATATTGATGTCTTCAATTTTTACATCATTTGAAAAACTGATTAGTATGTCTTTGCTATCCTAATACAAGTCTTGGATTACTGTTGAACATAAGGGTCCTAAGGTCAGAATTTTGATATCCAATTGGTCAGTCATCTGTCAACTTAACCCAAATATTAATTTATTAAGGCTCTGGGACAGTTTTTACCTAATGACAAATCTACTTAATTGTATAACCACATTTTTGTTCTTATCCACAAGACCACTAAAAGCATTGCTGCAATCAAGATACACTAGGTTTATAGAGTAATCCTAGTTTGCCAGTCTAATCAGACTATCAAAAACAAAATGAATTGAAAGAGGTTAGCCTAACCCAACATGATTTCTTCCTGGGGAATTGGTACTCCCTCCCAGCTATCATTTTTTCTCTTTTCTGAATGTTAACACATCTTTCAAATACATCATTTATAAGTGTAGTCACAGTCGCACATCAAATTCACTGGCAGAGCAAATCAAAAATTCAATAAAAATTCAAGTGGTTTTTCAAAAAGTCAGATATTTAAGCATCTCCAATATTCTTACAGCATGAATTTTCAAATGTTATGAGTAGAGCACTGGTGTGCACATGTGTGCACAAGTGCACACACACACACACACGCACACACATACAAACACAACTCTTCTAATTGAACCTGCAAATAGGCTTTTAAAAGGCACCAAGGGAAAGATGGAGTTGTTTGTTTATTAAGGACCAACTGAACACCACCACCATGCTTGCTGGATCTTATGATGTCTAATTGAATTAGCTAACATAATGTACCACAGAACTGGTAAAGTGGTGCCTATTTGGGATGAAAGAAAGTTAAGGCTCAAATCCAGAGTGACAGAGAGCCAGAAAGTCACCATGTTGGCACAAAGATTGAACTCCGTGACACTCGCTCTGCAGCGGTAACCCTGTTTAATTGCTCATTAACACCACCCACCATTCCTTAAGCACTCATCTTCTCTTTCCTTGTAATTATTTATTTTTAGTCAAAACTAGAGTTTAGAAATCAATTCTGCCAAACTTTATTTTTTCATCAACTTCCCCGAGTTGAAGTTCGTTCTGTAATCTTGCCCCACTTGCTCATACTTTCAAATGGATATCTCTGTTTTAGTCTCTGCATACTACCTCCCAATTTTATGCTTTCTTTTAGCCACCTGACCCCAGTGAAGAGGCCCTGACCATCTGCCTGTGGTCCCCTCTTTGCTGAGATCATTTGGGTTTAGATCCCTAACCATTTCATTATTTAAATATGTTTTCCTCTTGAACCATAGTCTTAGACCTCAGAACGTTCCCTTTTCTGAAAATTTTGGAACTCTGCTTTCCTGTAGACGGAACTGTCAAATTATGTCCCATTTCTTATCTATTACAATAAATTTCAACGAGACCGTTTCAATCTTAAACTTCCCACTGCTTTGCATCATCAACAAATTATTTTCCTTCCCTTATTTTTAAAATGCAGCTATGGCTCCAAACTTGCCATAAATACTGTGGCTGTTTTCCAAGACACTTAACCTGGGCTTGTTAGAAGACAGTCACTGAATACCAAAATTACCTGGATCTGTTAGAGGATGTATGTTCCTGCAGCCACTGAACACAAAAAGCAGTGACCAGCTTGCCTAGGCTACCCATTCCCACTTCTTGAGATTCTGGACCAGGGTCACATTGCACACTGGGTAGTCTCTCTTTAAGTCACATACTAGACTTGAAGCATCCTTCTCAGTACTTCCCATCACACTGTACCAGCTCAGTGAGGTAGCTCATTCTCAGCAGCAGCCATTGTTCCTGATTTCACCAGGAGCCCCTACTTTCTCTCTATACCCACTCTTTCTCCTCTTAGCTTTCAAAGCCTGTTTTTATTACTATTTAATTATCTTTTAACTCTGGGTGAACTGAGTCTCTCAACTCCCTCGTGCACCCATTCATGTATATACTCCACCCCTACTAAGTGATAGCTAAGCATCAAGCCCTTTGCTTGGCGTGGAGAACTCTAATATGAACATGACATAATTTCTATTCTCAAAGGAATCATGTCTAATGAAAGAGAGAACTTACAGGTGAACAGTAATAATTCAACTCATTAAGTTAATGAGAGAAACACAAAGAGAACAAATAGATGGCTAAAATTCAATTTAAGAAGTTCTATATAGATGTCCTAAGAAAAATAAGGCGAGGAAAATCCAACCAGACCAAAAAGTATACATTCTTCATCCTGGAAATTTCTAAGTCTTGAACTGGCCAAGAACAGGAAATACAGACAGATAATCACCAAGGCTTAGCAATTTGAGGCAGCACAGCACACGCAGTTTGTTGCAAAGGGAAGGCTGGAAATGCACCCAAGATCAAGGGAAAATGCTATATCCAGGAAGTTCCCCTTTAACATGAATCTTATGGGGAGTCCAGAAAGACTTACAAGCAGAAACTGACTTGACAAAAGTTTATTTTACCAAGATTTTTCTATGGGCAATATAGAGAAAGGGTTGGTCCCACGATTGTAAAAAAAAAAAAAAAAAAAAAAAAGTACTACAAATGTAATTACACTAAGATATTAACAAATGTACTACACTAAGTATTTAGAAGAGGGAAAAGTCGGGGAAAGGGAAAAGAAAATGCATGGCATCTATAAACATTGATGTGGCTGAATCACTGTAATATGGTGATTTTAAGTCCTTTGGGTATAAAACAAGGAGTGGGATAGCTGGATCAAATGGTGGCTCCATTCCAAGTTTTTTGAGGAATCTCCACACTGCTTTCCATAATGGTTGTACCAATTTGCAATCCCACCAGCAATGTATGAGTGTAACTTTCCTCCCACATTCTTGCCAACATTTATTTCTGCTTGAATTCTTGATAATTGCCATTCTGATTGGAGTGAGATGAAATCTTAGTCTTTGATTTGCATTTCTCTAATTGCTAGAGACACTGAACATTTTTTCATACATTTGTTGACTAATTGCGTATCTTCTGTGAAGTGTCTGCTCAGTTCCTTAGCCCATCTATTGATTGGGTTATTTCTTTTTTCAGTGTTAAGTTTTTTGAGTTCTTTATATATCCTAGAGATTAATGATTTATCTGAGGTGCATGTGGCAAAGATTTTCTCCCAATATATAGGGTCTTTATTCACATTATTGATTATTTCTTTTGCTGAGAAGAAGCTTTTTAGTTTGAATCCATTCCATTTATTGATTCTTGATTTAACTTCTTGCACTTTATGGGTCTGTTAAGGAACCAACCTAGGTGTCCTTCAACAGATAAATGGATAAAGAAATGGAATATTACTCAGCTTTAAAGAAGAATTAAATTATGGCATTTGCTGGTAAATGGATGAAGTTGGAGAATATCATGCTAAGCAAAATAAATGAAACCCAAAAGATCAACGTTTTCTCTGATATGCGAATGCTAATTCACAATAGGGGTGGGGGGCACTAGGGAAGAATAGAGTTACTTTAGTTTAGGTAGAGGAAAGTGAAGGGAGGGGAAGGGGTATGGGGGTAGGAAGGATAGTAGAGTGAAACAGACATTATTACCTCATGTATATATATGACTGCATGACTGATATGATCCTACAATATGTACAATCATAAAAATGAGAAATTATACCCCATTTATGTATGATTTACCAAAATGCATAAATACATTCTTCTGTCATGGATAACTAATTAGAACAAATCAAAAAATTAAATAAAAAAAGAAAACACATGGCATCTGTGTACTTTCCAATCAGTTTCTATGTAAACCTAAAACTGTTCCAGGAGAGTCCATTAATTTTTTTCAAAAAAGGAGAACTGGGAAAAACACCAGTTGGGATTTTTCAGCACCTTATACATGTCCAGTTCAGTCATAAAGGAGGTTTGTCATCTTTAACATAGTTTACAAATGAAGGATGGGGAAGTTTTGTCTCTCTACTTCCTTAGGAACTCAGCCTCTGTGTCAGAGACTGGAATCAATGGCCTTGATGTTCCTTTGACATGCTGAAGATATGGATGTGACATAAGAGAAGTGGGCATGCCCCTCTCCTGAGAGCTATATACCTGCTTGGTCCTCAGGAACCTAACTTTCCTAAACTATGTAATTCTTCCTCCCTTCCTCCCTTCCTTTATTCCTTTCTTCCTTCCTTCCTTCCTTCCTTCCTTCCTTCCTTTCTTTCTTTCTTTCTTTCTTTCTTTCTTTCTTCTCTCTCTCTCTCTCTCTCTCTCTCTCTCTCTCTCTCTCTCTCTCTCTCTCTCTCTCTCTCTTTCTTTCTTTTTTTCCAGGCAAATGGATGAAATTGGAGAATATCATGCTAAACTATGTAATTCTTACTAATATATTGTGCATTCATAAGTCTGAACAGGAATACAAATTCTACAGCCAGGTTGTACATATGGATGGCTTATCAAGGCTGTAAAATCTGGATGTTTTCACATAATGAATCTCACTATTCAAATGTGAAATAATACATACACTGCAGACTGCATTTCTCACAATGCCAATGGATCTATTAATACAGGAGCAACAAGAAGAATGAAAAGGATAAAAAAAAAAACAGTAGATGTGGAAAACTCCCAATGTGACCTTTAGAAAAAGGTGTCTTGTCAATACTGCCCAGCAGGACACTGATGTGTCCTGATATAAATATTTGTCCTTAAGCTAAAAATAAATAGAAAGATAAAACCCACAAACAAACAAGCAAACAAAAATCCAAGCCATGTTGTCCTTTCATGCAGAGCTTTAAATGAAGCAAGACCCAAGGAATAGGGAGCACAGAACACATGACTTCAGTGTTTATTATACTGGGGAATGAAATCTCCCAAATTATGCTGTGTCCATATCCCTCAATGAATTTTGCTTTCATATATAATTATAATGCATTAAATAATAATGATGATGATGATAATAATAGAAAAGGGTATCAGTAGAATAGAGCAAGTGAATCTGGGAGAGGAAGGAGGGAAGGGAAAGGGAAGGAAAAGGGGTGGTGAAATTGAGCAAATTATATTATGTGCATACACAAATGTGGCATAATGAATCCAACTCTTATGTTTTATTATAATCCATCAATAAAAATGAAACTAAGCAAAGCACATGTATGAAATAACCTCTGAATTTGGTTGTGATAAATAGGAATTGTTGCAGGGATTACCCTCTATTTGACAAAAATGGACCAATGTACCTTGGGGGGAAAAAGAGAAATATTCATGATTCCCCATCTATTGCAGACATACCTCAGGGATGTGCAATCCATTTCACCCAAAAGCTGTTTATTCAAATTCAGACAAATATGAATCCAAGAAAAGACCTCTTTCTCCCTAAGTTAAACACTATCTTGAAATATGCTTAAGTTCTTAATTCTATAGACATAAAAGAACAAGTCTTTCTTCCGTGATTAATTCATCCAATTAACACACATGTTGGGTGTATACAGTGTCAGACACTGTGTTAAGCATCAGGTATACTAAGGAAAACCAACTCAGTCCTTGGATCCATGGAATTTATTATCTAGAGGTATGGGTGCATACTAAACTAATGCAAATGCATAAATATGTAGTTGCACAATGTAATTACTGTTAGAAAGAAAAGTCCTAGGGATCTATGCAAGAGAAAAAGAAAGAGAGATTATTTAAATTGAAGGGCACTTGGAGGAGACATTTGAGCAGAGACTGGAGGATGAGTCAGAGTTGGCAAGGTAAAGGGAAGAGAGAAGAATATTCTGAAAACATAGATGAGCTGATGTGAAGGCCACAAACCAGGAAACTGCCTGTGATGTTTAGGGAGAAGACAGAAGCAAAGAAGAAAGGCTACTGGAAGATGAGACCAGATAAAGCAGGACAGAGAGTGTGCAGAATGCCCCCCACTGAATTACAGAGGCTTGAATTCAGACAGGGCTCTGTTTTCATTTAAAACAACATCTTTTCATCATTCTTAATCATTTGTGTTTATGTAAAGATTTTTTTGGTGCACATTCATTATACAGAATAGTGGATTTCATTGTGGTATATTTGTACATAAATTTGAACAAATTTACACATAAGTTTATATTAATCTTGTCATTTCTATTCTTTTTTAAATTTGTTGGAGATTTGATGGCAATTGCATTGAATCTATGACTCAGTTATGAAGATACATCATCTCAACAACACTGAATCTTCTAATCTATGAATACTAGACACCTCTCCATTTTTTTAGATTTTCCTTAATTTCTCTTAGAATGTTTTATAGTTTTCTGGGTATAATTCTTACATATCCTTAGAAAATGTATTTCTGAAAATTATATGCTTTTGACTCTATTATTAAACTGTTGAGTGTTTATTTTGTTTTCCAGTTGTTAGTCACAAATATATACAGAAAGTTTGTTTTTTATATAGTAACATTGTTTCCTGCAACATATGAAAACTTTTTGTTAGATTTAATTTTATTACATGGTTGGGATTTTCTACAAAGACTACCATGCCCCATGAAAGACATTTTTATTTCCTTTCAAATCTGTATGCTGATTTATTTCTTTCACTGCTTGTTGCTAAGGTAAGAATCTCTTCTGCCATGCTGTTTTTGACCTTGGGAGAAAAGCAGTCAAGATTTAATCATGAAGTATTCATTAGTAGTCAGTTCTCTGCTGAGTCCCTTTCTTGAGTTGGGGAGGCTTCATTTCATTCATTTTCATTTAATATTAATCATGAATGGATAATGATTTTGTCATATACTTTTCTGCATCAACTGAGATGATCATGTGATTTTTCTTCATTTTGTTTATGTACATTTTTCTCAAATGTGAAAACAAGTTTATTTGTCATAAATAGATAGCTTTGATATATAGTACTGGATTCAACCTGTTAATATTTTAATGAGGATTTTTGAATCTAAGTTCATAAAAGATATTGGTCTCATAATTTTCTTTTCTTATTCTCTTTCTGCTTTTGGTATCAAGCTTATGTAAGTTTCATTAAATGGATTTTTAAAAATTATTTTCTGCTCTATTTTCTGGAAGAATTTATTAGTATCACTTCTTTGTAGGATATGTTCAACAGTGAGGCCATCTGGTTTGGAATTTCATATGTGTTTGCCTTCAAAGTGTGTTTGAAGAGGAAATTTTCCATCTTGTCTAAGGTGCTAAATTATTGGCATAAAGTTGTTCATAACATTATCTTATATATTCTCTTATTATCTAAAGAACACATAAGGAAATTCCCACATTCATTCCTGATATTGGTAACTTCAGTTTTCTCTCATCTCTTTTTCTTGATTAGTCTTATTTGGGATTTATCAATTTTATTAAACTTACAAAACAACCAACTTTTAGTTTTTCTAATTTTTTATGTTATTACACATATTTTTTTTCTTTCTTCAAAATCACATTTAGTTAAGCTTGTTCTTTTTTTGTTGTCTTTTTCTCTTCTTAAGAGAGAAACTAAAAATCTTGAACTTAAACGAAAAGATACCTTTTGATTCTAATATAGATATTTAAAGCTATAAATTTATCTTCAAGTTCTATTGTGGCTATATTCCACAAGTTTTGATTTTCTGTGTTTTCATTATTCAGTTAAAAATATTTTAAGAATTTCTTTTGTCCTTTTTCCTTTGACGCATGGATTATTTAGAATTGTTCTATTTAAATGTCACTAGATTTTCTAGATTATTTTTATTGTTTTCTAATTTAATTGTTATGAAAGAACACACTGTTAAATTTCACTCTCTTGAAATTTATTGAAATTTAACTCCATGACTCAACAAATGGTCTTTCTTAGTAAATATTTTTTGCACAGTTGAAAAAATGTGCATTTTGCAATTTTTTGGTGAAGTGTTCCATAACTGTCAACTATGTCAAGTTAGTTGATGGTATTGTTTAGATCTTCTATAGCCTTAATGGGTTTTGGTTTACCTGTTATGACAGTTTCTAAGAGAATGAGGTTAAAATTTGACTGCTTTGTATTTTTCTATTTAGAAAAAAAAAAACTCCCATTAGATCCCATTAGATTTGTCAGATTTTACCACACAAAGTTTCCATATATATATATATACATACATATATATATATATGTATGCATATATATATATATATATATACATATACATATATATATATATATGTATGTATATATATATATATGTTGTCTTTCTGGTAAAAATTATTCCTTTTATCATTATGCAATGTCCTTTGTTTTCTCTTGTAATGCTTCTGTATGGTATAAAATCTACTTTATAAACTTTTCTTATGCTTCCAATTTGCATGATATATTTTTCACTTTGCACTTAATCTGTGCCTTTATACTTAAAAAGCTTCTATATAGCATATTTTTCTTGTTTTATAATTGTTAATGATAGAAGGTCTAGTCTCATACCTGTTTCTCCATCATGGTGTGCAGAGAAATTCCCACAATATCTTTTCATGAGTATCATTAATATGCACCACCTTCCTTTTCCATTTGTGGTGCCCCAAAGGCAGGAACTGATGTTCTGTTAAAATACTTTTTGCAAGATGTAGCCAATCAGGTCAAGCTTTTGTAAGTTCATAAATCACTTTTAAAAAAAATAAATGGAAGCATGGATTTCCAAGTTAATTACAAATTAAATTACTTGAAGATCTATTTACATACAAATTCTGACTTAGGAGATCTGAGATGAGGCCAGAGATCCCACTTCATATCTAAGTGATGCTGGTCTATGTGCCCCACTTTGAGTAGCAATGATTTATGGTACTTACTACCTTGCAGAGTACTCCACATCTTCTGTGTAAGTGGTTACAAACCTGAATGCCTGATGGCATGTGACAGGTATGTGAAAGTGTGAAGTCAACAGGAGTAAAGGAGAGGGTGGTGGAAACAGGGGCAAGCTAGGTAGTGCAACCACCCCACCTTAAGACATTCAAATTTGAAAATTTAAAACACTGTGCTACCAAAACACGAGCTTAAATTCAGATCATATCCAATTACTTATGACCACTGGTTAGCATGCTTATACATAGGTTAATTTAAAAAGCAGAATCCTCACATCCAAAATGACAATGATTCACGTGTGATCAACCTTTAAATTCAATCTCCAAGGAGAAATACATCCATATAGCCCTGCCCAGTTCACATTATTCCCCACTTAATCCACATAAATATCTTTTAAAACCTTGACATAGGTGTTACTAAAACCCATCATGCTAAGTGAAATAAGCCAGACTCAAAAAGTCAAGGGTCAAATATTTTCTCTCATAAGTGGAAGTTACCAATGGTGTTCTTCATAGAACTAGAAAAAGCAGTCATGAAATTCATTTGGGCAAATAATAGGTCCATAATAGCCAAAGAAATCCTCACCAAGAAAAGTGAAGAGGCATCACAATATCAGACCTTAAATTATACTACAGAATTATAATAACAAAAATGTCATGGTGTTGGTAACAAAACAGACATGAAGACCAATGGTACAGAATAGAAAACACAGAGACAAACCCACATAAATACAGTCATCTCATATTAGACAAAGGTGTCATAAACATACATTGAAGAAAAGATAGCCTCTTCAACCAATGGTTCTGGGAAAACTGGAAATTCATATGTAGCATAACGAAATTAAACCGCTCTCACCCTGCACAAAACTCAACTCAAAGTGGATTAAGGACCTACACATTAGACTAGAGACTCTTCCCCTACTAGAAGAAAAAGCAGGCCCAAATCTCCATCATTAGGCTTAGAAACCAAATTCCTCAATGAGACTCTGAAAGTGTAAGAAGTAAAATCAAGAATCAATAATTGGGATAGATTCAAACTAAAAGGCTTCTTCACAGCAAAGGAAACAATCAAGAACAAGAACAGAGAGCCTATAGAATGGAAGAAAAATATTTGCCACCTGTACCTCAGACAGAACATTAATCTCCAGGATATATAAAGAACTCATAGGACTTCACACCAAAAAAACAAATAACCCAATCAATAAAGGGGCAAAGGAACTGGAGCAGACACTTCACAGAAAAAGAAATACAATCAGTCAACAAATATAAGAAAAAATGTTCAACATCTACAGCAGTTAGAGAGATGAGAATTAAGACTACACTAAGATGTCATCTCGCTCCAATCAGAATGGCAATTATCAAGAATACAAGTAACAATAAATGTTGATGAGGATATGTGGAAAAAGGTTCACTTATACATTCCTGATGGGACTGTAAATTAGTGCAACCACTCTGGAAAGCAGTATGGAGATTCCTCAGAAAATGTGAAAAGGAATTACCATTTGACTCAGTTATCCCACTCCTTAGGATATACCTAAAGGACTTAAAATCAGCATACTAAAGTGACAGAGCCACATCAATGTTTATAGCAGTTCAATTCACAATAGCTAAGCCATGGAACCAACCTACATGTCCTTCAATGGATGGACAGATAAGAAAATGTAGTATATATACATAATGCAATATTACTCTGCCATAAAAAATGAAATTATGGCATTTTCCAGTAAGTGGATAGAACTGAAGAACATCACACTAAGTGAAATAAGTCAAACCCAAAAAACCAAAGGCTGAATGTTCTGGGTGCTAACACACCATAAGGGGAGAGGGGACAGAAATTCATTGGATTAGACAAAGGGGAATGAAGGGAAGGGGAATGGGAATAGGAAAGACAGTAGAATGAAGTGGACATAACTTTCCTATGTTCATCTATGAAGACATGACCTGAGTAACTCCATATCATGTACAACCACAAGAATTGAAGGTTATATTCCATGTACTTAAAATATGTCAAACTACATTCTACTGTCATGCAGAGCTAAAAAGACAAGTAAAAAATTTAAAAAATCAAATAAGTGGAAGCTAGACCAAAATAAGGGCAAAGGAGGGAAAAACCTATGGAGATACAAGGAAGATCAGTGAAGTAAAGGAAGAGGAGACAGGGAAGGGAGAAGGGACAAGAGAAGGAAGGAATGGTGGAACGAATTTGACCAAATTATGCTATTCACATATATGAATATATGACAGTGAATTTCACCATATATATAAATCACTAATTAAAAATAAATAAATAAATAAAGACTAGTAGAGTATAGGAAGGGGAACATGGGAAGGTATGAGTGAAAGAAAAGAGAAAGTGCTAGGAATGAAAGTGAAGCAAATTATATGCCATGCATGCATGATTATGTCAAAATGAACTGCTATTATGCATAAATATAATGCAGTAATAAAAATATTAAAAAGAAAATCTATACATATTTCTTCTTATCATAAGACTTTCATGAAAAAGCAAAAATCATCAATGTGCATTTAAGTTTTCTCTGTGTCTCTTCAAGTCTTGAGAGCTTCTTTCTCTTAAGTGCCGAATAATATTTTATCATTGAATGCATCATGGTTATTTGTCCGTTTATCTGTTGAAGAACATCTTAGTTGTTTCCATGTTTGGAAAATTATTAATCAAGTTACAGTAAAGATCCACATGCATGTTTCCTGTTGTTATATGTTTTCAAATAACTTAGGTGAATACCAAAGAATGTGATTGCTCTATTATTCAGGAAGAATTTGTTTAGTTTTGTAAGAAACTGCCCAACTGTCTCCTACAGGGTCTAGATCATAAGCAATGAATAAGCATTACTGTTGCTTCACATCCTCCCCAGCATTTGGTATTGTCGGTGCTTTGAGTTGTGACCATTCTATTAAGTGTGTTGTGGTATCCCATTATTGTTTAAGTTTGCAGTTCTCCAATGGCATATAATGCTGAGCATATTTTCATATGCTTGCTTGCCATTTGAATATCTTCTTTGGTGAGGTATCTGTCTAGATCTTTGCCTCATGTTTAAATGGGTTGTTTTACTTATTGTTGAGTTTTAAGAGTTTTTTTTTTGTGTGTGTGTGTGTGTATTTGGGGTAGTGGTCATTCATTTTATATGTATTTTCCACAGACTTTCTCCAAGTCTGTGACTGGTCTTCTTATTCCCTTAAGCATCTTCACAAAAGTTTGAAAATTTCATGAATTCCAACTTTATCAAAGCGTTCTTTTATATGTCACGCTTCTGCTGCTGTGTTAAAGAAGTCATTACCAAACCCAAGGCCATCTAGATTTACAGCTCATCACAAGATGTCTGCAAATAATGTTACATTTAAAATCAAAAGTTTACAGCAAGTTCAGTGCAAAAAGATTGTATCTTTACATCAAGATGAATGGAAGGAAATTTACCTTGAATTCAGTCTTCTTATTTTCCCCTCTAAAGTCATATGGATTTGTGGGTATGAGAAAAAACTGTTTACAGATTGCCTATCTCTCCTTATCTGAGCATAAGGATTTACCTGTAAGAAGCATTTGATTATTTTAATTTACAAATCTGATGTTTTCAAACTCAATGAGCAAATGAACAAATGTCCTACATTGCCATTAACATCAGTCTCCCTGAGTTGCCCGGATAGAAACAAAGTATCAGAAAGATCAGGTGACTAATGTCATCTAGCCAGTTGGATAGATAAGGAAAGAGAAGTTAAGTGATTTTTATAAGATCACACAGCTAGTAAGAGGGAAAGAGAGGATTTGGATCCAGGCAATCAAGTTCCAGGGTCTATGCTCATGACAAATGCAGTGTTTGGTCTCTGAGTCATGCGACAATACCACTGCTTTCCAACATCCTCTGGATAAATGTGATCCCTCTGAGGAGAGAGTGCTACTCATAAAGGATTTTTAGCCACAGTGTTTTCTAAATGCAGCCATTGATGAAAGAAGGTGCCAGAACTGGACATGGTGATACATACCTGTAATCCCAGGACCTCAGGAGACAGAGGCAGGAAAATTGCAAGTTCAAGACTGGCCCAGGCAACTTAATGAGACCCTGTCTCAAAATTAAAAATAAAAGGGGTTGGGGATATAGCTCATTGGTAGAGTGCCCCTGAGTTCAAACCTTAACACACAAAAAGAAAAGGAAGAAAAAAAGAAAAGAGGTAAGTTGCCTGTGGTGTCCAATAATCTGCAAACACCAACTTTTTCAAATGACTGCTGTCATCATGGTAACAGGTGAATATCTATCAGTAATTGTTATGAAGATGAAAGTAAATTTCAAAGAGTTTTTGAGTGAGTCAAAAGTGAGATATGCTCTCTCCTCCTTGAGTGAGCCTCATATTCATTCCAAATGAAAAGGTAAAATTTGCTTAAAGTAATTGTTAAGTACATCCTTGTCCTTCAGGCGATTTCATTCTCTCTTGGATTCAAGGATTTTCTGTGCCTTCTAAGGAATTTATAAATTCAAAATACCAGGGCAGTCATTATGAACTATGAATATAGATAAGTTATAACATAATTATCACTGAGATTATATATTAGTTTGAAAGTTTAAAGGTTAAAGATTCCTTGGATTAATAAGAAAGATGTTGACAAAGAAAGAACAAATATCTGTCATTCTTCCTTCTAGATACCAACTGAAATGACCAAGAAATGTTTTACCTACAGGGAATCATGTATCATGAATGAGAAAAAAATGCTACCCATTATTAGTCACTTTGAGAGATTTCTGGAATAAATTGCATTTAAGATTCGGAAGAAAAAATCATTAGAAAAACATAAGCTAGAGAAAATATAAAATCTTAGAAACATTTATTTTTCCTGAAAGGTATATCCACTATAGTGAAGACTCTTTATAGCAAAAATTAAAAAACAAAATCCACAAAATGTGATTGAGGAAAAAAAAGATGCTAGAAGAGTGAGACTGAGAAAGAACAAGGGGGAAATTTAAATACATAAGTAGAATTCATCTAGTCATTAACATTGCTGGGAGGCATATGAAGACTAGAGACAATCTAATCAGAAACACATAAGACAAACTGAGAAACTCCCCCAGAATGAAAAAAAGAACAGGAAGATAAATTGAAAGCTATCAAAGAGAGTGCAATAGATGTGGAGAACTCTTGTGAAGAGTTAATGTTCCTGGAAACAAGATAAGGGTAAATGGGATAGAAACAATCTGAAAAATATTTACTAGATAAGAAAATTATTGAACCAAAACACAAGTTTCTTTTTGTATATAAAAAGGGCTCGCGGAATTCTAAACATAATTAATGGCACATAGACTTTAACAAATATTGGTAGAAAATTTTAAATTACAAAAGAGAAAGCACAAGAGAGGGGAAGAAAGAAGAGGAAGAAGCAAAGGAAGAGGAGAAAGGAAGCAGGATAAGGGAAAAGTAGATGAGAAGGAAGAGGAGAAGGGTGAGGAGGGAAAACTGGAAGTGGAGGAAGAATAAAAAGAGGAGGAGAAAGAAGGAGGAAAGCAGGGAGGGCAGAAGTGAGACATAAGAAGAAAAAGTAAGGAGCGAGAATGAGGGAGGTAAAGAGAGGGAGGAAAAAGGGAAAGAGGGGAGGGCAGAGGAGAAGAGAGAGAAGGAAGGAATGACAGTGAGGAAGAGAAACAGGAAGAAGAAAAAAGAAGGGGGAGAAGGGAGGTAGAGGAGAACAGGAAGGAGAAGAGAAGAGAGAGGAGGAAATGGAAGATGAAAGGAGAGTAATATGACAGGGAAGGGAGGAAGGAGAAAAGAGAGAAGAAGGAAATGGTGAGCCCTTGCTTCTCTACAGTCTTACCCATGGAAAGGAGGCAAAGTAGCAAATTCTACAGAATAGTAAGAGGAAAAGTTGTGACACAAGAATACTATACCCAGCTAAATTTAATTCATGTGTAAAGGCAACAGAAAAAGATTCTCGGATAAACTTAGAAATAATATTGCTCTGGTTAGATATATTGCTCAAAAAGTGACTCCAGCTTATCAAAAATAATCAAAATAAATAAATGCACTGAATGTCTAAATCATAGTGTTAAGCATTCAACAAGCACTAAAATCACTGGAAGGTAGAATTCAGTCCAAATAATAACTATAAATTTGGGTGGGATAAAACAAGAGTATAAATGTCAAATGTAGGTGCCTTACAGATGCCATAAGTAATTTTCAAAAGAAACTAAAGGAAAGAACAATACATTAAACTGAATGTAAAATTATATCAACAAAAATTATTAAATGAGTGGAAAACAGGGGACAAAAAGTTACACTGGCATCATCTTAAATAAGGAGAGAGAGGAGTACATGGTTTCACTATTGATTCTGAAAGAGATTTAGAGGTGCATATTTTTTTAAGCCCAAAAAATGTCATTGAAGGCTAAAAGAAAATATTTGACTTCAAGGAGGTTGGGGAGAGTCATCCAATAATAACGGTAACAGAATATTAAATTCCATGAAAACAGTTTAAAATGCACAAGTTAAATGATAGAAGATCAAATACATTTATATTATAACCACTAGTGGTTAAACATTCTCCTTTATAAGAGAGGATTAATAAGATTGGATCCAAAGCCAAAAGCATACTGAATATAAGAGAAATATCTAAAGCATAGTGATTCAAATATGGCAAATGTTTTTCAAGTAAACACATAAAAATAATAATCAAAAGGACTCATATCAGTTTTCAGTAAAGTAGGATTTGATTTACATAATGTTAATTTGAAAATGACAACCCCATACTGATAAAGAGTAGAATCTTATTGAAGTTGTGAGTTATAAAAGGACATAAAGCAAAATCTGATAGAAATAAAAGCTGGACTCCAATGCACACAGACAAGTCAATTTCTGGTATGTTAACTATTAAAAGGAATAGAAGTTAAAACAGTACTGAGCAAGGACCAGGTTATGACTCAGTGGTAGAGCCCTCGCCTAACATGTGTGAAGCACTGGGTTCAATCCTCAGCACCACATAAAAATAAATTACATAAAGGATGCAAAAGATTCAAAAGAAATGAAAATCATGATGATGGATGAAAGATGAAAAACTAATGAAATCAAAACTGAAAGATTCACTTAAAAATCAGTAAGTGGTTTGATTAGGTGCACCATGTATTGTGTGCTATACTGTGTGCTTAAGATGTCTGTATATTCTGGAACAGAATTCTAAATACTCTGTGAAATGAGACATGAGGTGATTAATTGCTTCTCAACTGACAAGAAAAACAACAACAACGACAACAACAAAAAGTTTGGACCCTGACAGCCTACCTTTTAAACTGCACAATTAACTGACTGACTGTAGGGTAATCTCAGACAGTAGGATCCACTGGGAGGAATGGAGGAGGAAATCAAATACCCAGGTCTCAAGATGAACACAGGGGAAAAAAAAAATAAACACATATGTATATGAACAAAAAGAAAAAGGAAACATAATAAAATAGTGTTTCATCCAACAGTTTCAAACAAGAACTGAAGTGATGTGGGTGAAACAGAAATAAAGGAGCCCAGTTTTATGTGCCATTAAATCAAAGTTTGTATCAATCCAGAAGAGACTGTTATAAACTAAGTTGAGGCGAATTAGAATGCTCAGAGCAAATGTAAGAACAGAATTAAACACCATATTCCTGAACAGCCAGTGGGCCAAAGATGAAATCCAAAGAAATACTTTTTAAAAATATCTTGAGACAAATGAAAATGGAAGCACAATGTAACAAAAATTGTGGAATGCAGCAATAATAACAGTTCTAAGACAGAATAGTGCTAACCCGTATCAAGAACAAAGAAAGATTGCTAGTAAAATCCTAACTCTTCAACTTAAAGAATTGGAAAAGAAAAAAAAAAGAACAAAGTCAGTTGCAATGTATCAGAAAGAAGAAAATAAAGATCAGGAGAGAAATAAATGAAATAGAGACTAGGAAGACAATAGAAAAGATCAATGAGACTAAAAATGAACTTTTTCAAAAGATAAAATTAACAATCCTTTAGCTATACTATGAAAAAATAAAACTCAAATAGATAAAATAATTGAAAGTGGAGATAACTGATACCACAGAAGTACAAGGGTCATAGGAGTTGACTGAGAACAATTATATACCAAAAACATGGATAACCAAGAATAAATGGTTAAATTCCTAGAAAAATGCGGCCTAGTAAGACTGAAAGATGAAGAAACAGAAAATTGGAATAAACCAATAGAGAATAAGGAGATTGAATCAGTAATCCAAAAACTACTGTAATCTAAAGAGTATACTACAGGCATAAAAACATACTTAGAGACAGACCAATGGAAGAAAATAGCTCGGAAATAAACCTATGCAGTTACAATCAATTGTTCTTCTACTGAGTTGCCAAAAACATACAATGGGGCAAATGATCTTCAGCAAAAGGCATTGGAAAAACTGGATATCCGTATGCAAAATAAAGAAAATACTCTCATCTCACACCATATGTAAAATTAAATCAAAATGAATACAAAATTTATCCATAGACCTAAAACTGTTAACCTTCCAAAGGAAAATATGAAGGATAAGTTTTTTGATGTTGGTCTGGGCAATGAGTTTGTTTGGATATGATCCCAAAAGTATAGATAACAAAAGCAAAAATAGACAAAAAAAATTTTGCATCAAACTAAAAATCTTCCACACAGCAGTCTACAGAGTGAATAAACAACTTTTGTAAAAGGAGAAAATATTAAAAACCATACACCTGATAATGCATTACTATCCATGATACATAACTAACAATTCAATAGCAGAAAAACAAATAACTTGATTAAAATTGGACAAAAGACCTGAATAGACATTTCTCAAAACACATAAATGGCCAACAGGTATACAAAAATGTGTTCAACATTACTAGTCATCAGATAAATACAAATCAAAACCACAATGATCTATCATCTCATACCTATTAGAATGGCTCTTATGAAGAAAACAAGATACAAATGATGTCTAGGATATAGAAAAAGGAATGTGTACACTATTGGTGAGAATGTAAATGAGTATAGTCTTGCAAAACAGTACATAGATTTCTCATGAGTACATAGAACTACTGTATGTTTTAATTATCCCATTTCTTAGCACACATACAAAGGAAACTAAGTCAATATTTTGAAGATTAATATTTGAAGAGATATTTGCACTCCAGGTTAGGTGAAACATTATTCACAATGGCCAAGATATGGAACCAAAATAAGTTTCTACCAATGAAGGAATGGATAAAGAAAATGTGATATATATGTAATCACATTAACATATATATGTGGTTATCTATAACATATGAAAGAAGGATGTGTGTGTGTGTAAAATCTTGTCATTTGCAGGAACATGGATGAGCATAGAGGACATTATGCTAAGTCGAATGAACCAGGCATAGAAAGACATACTGCATGATCTCACTTACGAGTGGCATCTAAGAATTGAATTCATAGAAGCAGAGAGTAAAATGGTGATTGCTAGCAACTAGGGCAGAAAGTGGAATAGGCACAGACTATTCTTTAGGTAGGATGAATAAGTTCTGGAGATCTAATACATGGCATGGTGACTATGACTCTAGCTAATAATACTGTATTTTATACTTGAGATTTGCTAAGACAGTAGACCTTAAAGGTTCTGTAATGGTTCATTTGAATTGTCAAATTGATTAGATTAAACGATGCCTAAGATTAAGAGGCCTCTGGGTATGTCAGTGAAGGTATATCTAGGAATGCTTGGCATGTACAATAGGGAACTGAAGTGAAGAACCTCCTTAAGTGTGGGCAGTACTGTCCAACAGATTGGAAGTTTGAATGGAATAAAAGCTGGAAGAATAAGGAAGCAGCAGAAGATGCAAGCTCCATTCTTCTTGAAAGGGTTCTCCATTGCTGCTACTATTGCCTGAGGGTATCAGACCCTTGCCCCTTCACTCTTCCAAAGCAGACTCTGCCAGTGATTCTCCAGGGAATTTCCAGAAGTTTCATTTCAGTCTTATACTGGAGTAGTAGTATCATTGATCCCTGTTGTTCTGAGGCTTCAGCCTCTTGGACTACACAGCTACTGGTTCCTCCAGATTTCTAGCCTGCAGATGGCCATTGTGGACTAACCAGCTTCTGGTCGTGTAAGCCAATCTAATAAATCTCCTTTTTACAATCATACATCCTGTTGATTCTGTTCCTCTAGAGAACCCTGACTCTCCACACACGCACACATACACACGCTCAATGGTAAGCAAGTAAGGTAATGATATGTTTCTTAGCTTCTTTGTAGTAATTATTTCATAGTTTCTACATTAGGTTTCTCTAAATATATAATCATGTCATCAGCAAACAGGGATAGTTTGAGTTCTTCTTTTCCTATTCATATCCCTTTAATTTCTTTGGTTTGTCTGATTGCTCTGGCTAGAGTCTCAAGGACGATGTTGAATAGAAGCGGTGAAAGAGGGCATCCCTGCCTTGTTCCAGTTTTTAGGGGGAACGCTTTCAGTTTTTCACCATTAAGAATGATATTACCCATGGGCTTAGCGTAGATTGCCATTATAATGTTAAGGAATGTTCCCACTACCCCAATTTTTTCTAGTGTTTTGAGCATGAAGGGATGCTGTATTTTATCAAATTCTTTTTCTGCATCTATTGAAATAATCATGTGATTCTTAACTTTAAGTCTGTTGACATGGTGAATGACATTTATTGATTTCCGAATGTTGAACCAACCTTGCATCCCTGGGATAAAACCCACTTGATCGTGGTGCACTATCTTTTTAATATATATTTGTATGCGATTTGCTAAAATTTTGTTGAGAATTTTTGCGTCGATGTTCATTAAGGATATTGGTCTGAAATTTTCTTTCCTTGATGTGTCTCTGTCTGGTTTAGGTATCAGGGTGATATTGGCTTCATAGAACGAGTCTGGGAGGGTTCCCTCCTCTTCTATTTCATGGAATAGTTTGTGGAGTATTGGAATGAGCTCTTCTTTAAAGGTTTGTAGAACTCGGCTGAGAACCCATCTGGTCCTGGACTTTTCTTTGTTGGTAGGCTTTTGATGACCTCTTCTATTTCATTGCTTGAAATTGGTTTATTTAAGTTGTGTATGTCCTCCTCGTTCAGTTTAGGTAATTCATATGTCTCTAGAAATTTGTTGATGTCTTCGAGGTTTTCTGTTTCGTTGGAGTATAGATTTTCGAAATAGCTTCTAATTATGTTTTGTATTTCACTCGTGTCTGTTGTGATGTTTCCTTGTTCATTCCGAATTTTAGTAATTTGAGTTTTCTCCCTCTTTCTCTTTGTTAGTGTGGCTAAGGGTTTATCAATTTTATTTAGTTTTTCAAAGAACCAACTATTTATTTTGTTAATTTTTCCAATTGTTTCTTTTGTTTCGATTTCATTGATTTCGGCTCTGATTTTAACTATTTCCTGTCTTCTACTACTTTTGGTATTGGTCTGCTCTTCTTTTTCTAGCGCTTTGAGCTGTAGTGTTAAGTCGTTTATTTGTTGATTTCTACTTCTTTTTTTGAATGCGCCCCTTGAAATAAATCTTCCTCTAAGTACTGCTTTCATAGTGTCCCAGAGATTTTGATATGATGTGTCTTTGTTCTCGTTTACTTCTAAGAATTTTTTATTTCCCTCCTGATGTCTTCTGTTATCCATTCATCATATAATAGTGTATTATTTAATCTCCAGGTATTGGAGAAGTTTCTGTTTTTTATTCTGTCATTTATTTCTAATTTCAATCCATTATTATCTGATAGAGTACAAGGTAGTATCTCTATCTTCTTGTATTTGCTAACAGTAGCTTTGTGGCATAAAATATGGTCTATTTTAGAGAAGGATCCATGTGCTGCTGAGAAGAAAGTATTCGTTCTTTGTTGGATGGTATATTCTATATATGTCTGTTAAGTCTAAATTGTTGATTGTGTTGTTGAGATCTATAGTTTCTTTATTCAATTTTTGTTTGGACGATCTATCCAGTGGTGAGAGAGGTGTGTTAAAATCGCCTAGTATTATTGTGTTGTGGTCTATTTGATTTCTGGAATTGAGAAGGATTTGTTTGACGTACGTGGATGAGCCAATGTTCGGGGCATAGATATTTATGATTGTTATGTCTTGCTGATTTATGCTTCCCTTAAGCAGCATGTAATGTCCTTCTTTATCCCTTCTGACTAGTTTTGGTTTGAAGTCCACATTATCTGAAATGAGGATGGATACTCCAGCTTTTTTGCTGTGTCCGTGTGCATGGTATGTTTTTCCCCATCCTTTCACCTTTAGTCTATGGTGTCTCTTTCTATGAGATGAGTCTCTTGCAGGCAGCATATTGTTGGATTTTTCTTTTTAATCCAATCTGCCAGTCTGTGTCTTTTGATTGATGAATTCAGGCCATTAACATTCAGGGTTATTATTGTGATATGATTTGTATTCCCAGTCAATTGACTCATATTTGTTTTTGACATGATTTGGTTTCTCCTTTATTTGGCTATTCCTTTAGGCTAGCGCCTCCTGTTGCTGATTTGCATCGTTGTTTTTCATCTCTTCCTCATGGAATGTTCTGTAATGCTGGCTTTCTTTTTGTAAATTCCTTTAGCTTTTGTTTATCATGGAAGGATCTTATTTCATCGTCAAATTTGAAGGTAAGTTTTGCTGGGTATAAGATTCTTGGTTGGCATCCGTTTTCTTTCAGGGCTTGGTATATGTTGTTCCAGGCCCTTCTAGCTTTTAGGGTCTGGATTGAAAAATCTGCTGATATTCTTATTGGTTTCCCTCTGAATGTAATTTGATTCTTTTCTCTCGCGGCCTTTAAAATTCTGTCTTTATTTTGTATGTTAGGTATTTTCATAATAATGTGCCTTGGTGTGGGTCTGTTGTAATTTTGTATGTTTGGCGTTCTATAAGCCTCTTGTACTTGGTTTTCCATTTCATTCTTCAGATTTGGGAAATTTTCTGTTATTATTTCATTGAATAGATTGTTCATTCCTTTGGTTTGTTTCTCTAAGCCTTCCTCAATCCCAATAATTCTCAAATTTGGCCTTTTCATGATATCCCATAATTCTTGTAGATTCTGTTCATGATTTCTTACCATCTTTTCTGTTTGGCCAACTTTGCTTTCAAGATTAAATAATTTGTCTTCAATGTCTGAGGTTCTGTCTTCCAGCTGTTGTATCCTATTGGTTATGCTTTCTATGGAGTTTTTGACTTGGTTTATTGTTTCCTTCATTTCAAGTATTTCAGTTTGTTTTTTTTTTTCAGTATCTCTAACTCTTTATTGAAATGATCTCTTGCTTCCCGTATTTGGTCTTTTAACTGTTGATTGGTGCGATCATTTAATGCCTGCATTTGCTCTTTCATCTCCTCATTAGCTTCCCTGATCGTTTTAATTATGTACATTCTGAACTCCCTTTCTGACATTTCTTCATTGGGTGAAGAAGCTGTGCTGTCATTGGGTTTTATTGATGTAGTATCTAGGTTTGTTTGGGACATTTTCTTCCCTTGTTTTCTCATATTGGTCAGCTGTCAGTGGGACCCTGAGATATTGCAGTTTTCCGCTATTGGCTTATAGTGTCCCGGTAGATTTCCAGTGTATCACCTCCCAGCCTTCAGTAGCCTGATGTCTTGGAGGAATCTGATAATGCAGCGCATCCGAAGAAAACTGCCCCTAGCCCCCTACTGGTTCCACGGTTTGGAACTGGCTCTGTGCGGAAAGGCTCTCACTGTGGGCCTGCACCGTGCAGCTGGCCTTGTGGGAGTAGCCCACTGCCGGAGTGTGGAAGGCTACCTTGGGAAGACTCTAGCTGCCCTGCCCGGCTCCGATAAGCCACCTCTATCTGGGCCTGCCACCCGGGCTGAGCTTTACCCAGTGGGCAGACTCACCTGTGGCTCTATTTCAGTCCGAGTCTCTCAATGCCTCCCCTTCTTAACTCCTGGGTTCTGGAGCGACTGGGGTGCAGTCACCCTCTAGGCCGCCATCTTGGATCGCCCCGTGAAGAGAGCCTGAGGCCGGAGTGGGCAGAGCCGCCTGAAGAGGTCTCTGGCTGCCCTGCCCTGATCCCAGAGGCTGCTTGCGGATCGAAGCTCTCCGTTGGTTCGGGGGCTTGTGGCTGGTTCTATGTAGAAAGCCTCTCACTGGGCGGTCTGGTCTGAGAAGCTAACCTTGAAAGGCACCTCCCACCGCAGGGGTCCAGGCTACTTGGGGAGGTCTCTGGCTGCCCTATCCTGGTCCCTGAAGCTGCTTGTGTGCCAGAGTACGCTGTGCTGCGCTGGCTCCAGGACTTGGAGCTTGTTCTGGTCAGAAAGGCTCTCACTAGTGGGCCCGCTCCGGGAACCTGGAGAAGCTGGCTGTGTGGGCGGGCCCACCGCCAGAGTGCGCAGGACTGCCTGTGGAAGACTCTAGCTGCCCTGCCCGGCTCCGATAAGCCACCTCTATCTGGGCCTGCCACCCGGGCCGAGCTTTACCCAGTGGGCAGACTCACCCATGGCTCTATTTCAGTCCGAGTCTCTCAATGCCTCCCCTTCTTAACTCCTGGGTTCTGGAGCGACTGGGGGTGCAGTCTCCCTCTAGGCCGCCATCTTGGATCGCCCCGTGAAGAGAGCCTTAGTTTCTACATTAGGATAGCCTTTTCAACAAATGGTGTTGGAGGATTTGGTATTCATAAGCAAACAAAAACTTCCACCTAAACCTCAGTCTTCAAACAAAAATTAATTCAAAATTGAATGTGTACTGACATGAAAAATGTAACAAACATTTTTAGGTGGTGGGAACAGTAGATCTTCAGGGTCTCGGTCAAAGACTTGACACCAAAACCATGATTTATAAAGAATAAATTTCTAAATAGAATCTCATTGAAATTAAAGCCTTTTCTTCCTGTGAAAAACCCTGTTAAGTTGAAAAGGCATGCTACAGAGTGGGAGAAAATACCTTCAAGCCACAAATCTGGAAACGAGCTACTATCAAAAATATATATTAAAAAAACTTTTAAAATTCAACAGTAATCATCAAACAATTCAATCCGAAAATGGAAAAATACAAAAACCTATTTCACTGAAGCAAATGAGCAAGTGAAAAGGTATTCAACATCATTAGTCAGAAAAGCAAATTAAAAACAAAATGAGCTATCACTCCGTACCTATCAAAATGGTAAAATGAAAAATAGTGACAATACCAAATGCTGGCAAAGATGCAGAGAAACAGGATAATGACCACATCACTAGCAGAAATGTAAAATAGTAAATCAGTCTGGAAAGCAGCTTTGTAGTTTCTTATAAAACTCATCAATTAGCATACAACCTAGCAATTGTGCTCTTGGGTATTTAGCGCATGTAAGTGAAAACATGTTTGCACAAAAACCTGCACACAAATGCTCATATCAGCTTTATTCATAATTGTCCAAAACTGGAAACAACCAGATGTCTTTCAGCGGGTAAATAGTTTAACAAGCTGTGGTACATGGGATACTACTCATCAATAAAAAGCAATGAACTGTGAATATACACAACAACCAGGATGAATCTCTAAGGAACTAGGCTGAGTGAAAAAGCCACAGCTGAAAGGTATAATTCCATTTATATAACATATGTGAAATGATGAGGTT
Source organism: Sciurus carolinensis (assembly GCF_902686445.1). NCBI lineage: Eukaryota > Metazoa > Chordata > Mammalia > Rodentia > Sciuridae > Sciurus > Sciurus carolinensis. The sequence goes on from NC_062217.1 coordinate 135,880,098, forward strand.
CTAGAAATGGAGGAAGATTAGTGGTTGCCAGGGGTTAGGGACCCTGTGGGAAAGGAGGAAATATGAAGGAAGTGTGTTTCCTCAGAGCAATGGAACTCTTCAGTGTCTTTACTGTGGTAGTGGACACACAAATTCACACAGAACCAATTGTGTGTGCATACACGCATGCACACACACACACAGAGTATAAGTAAAGCAAAATCTGAATAAGTCAAATATACAGTGTGATATATAATATATGTAATATCATATATGTATGTAATATATGTAATATCATATATATGGTTATAATATGATATATAATATATGTAATATCATATATAATGTAATATAAATGATACAGAGTTTTGCAAAATGCTATATTGGGGAAACCTGGGTAAAAGCTCCTAGAAGACCTCTCTGGGTTACTTCTTATGATGGCTTGTGAATATATAATTATCTCAGTAAAAATGTCCATTTAATAAAGATATCAGATAATATCATATTGAATATTGAATCCTAATCAAGGAACTTGAAATCTTTTAAATAGGCAGTTGGGAGTCATAGAAGTCAGGGAGTAAGGATGACTTGATAAAGCTGCCCATCAAATGAACCAGTGTGATGACAGCAAGGTTAGCACTATATCACATATGATGGATTCAGGGAGATGCTACAAAAGGCAGGAACTCTGCAAACCATAACCAGGACTCAAGGGAGAGGTGGTATTGAAGCCAATGCTGTACCAGTGAGATGCAGAATAGGTCATTTCCTATAGTCATTTGGCAACCACATATCCAATGCACATTCACTTTGTCCAAGTTCTTTTGTAATTAACACAATATTTGGGAATCTGATCATAAAATAAAGGCATTTCAAAGAGTTATTTCGCTATATTGAATTCATTCTCTAATGTCATAATTTTAACATTTTGTAAAAATGAAGGGAAAAAAGTAGCCAATTTGAATAATAATTTCATGAATGTAAGCAAAAATATGTGTTCTAATTTAAGATGCTTGAAGATTTGAAAAATATATTTGACTTGTGATTTTAATTAATTTTAACTAAATGTTGGTAAAATTTTTGATTAAATGAGTTTGCAATCAATGTCTGAGGGAATTTAATTTGATAATTTTAATGTTTGATTTATTAGTTTTATAAGCAGTGTTTAAATGTTCAGACCAATATTATTTCCTGATTTTATACATTTATGTAACTGTGCAGGAAATAAAGTGTAAGACTCTTCTCATGCACTAAATATTCTGATCATCCAATTGCAGTTCTGGAAGCTGAGTCCTTCTCTACATCCAGATTCTTTCCATGATACAAGGCTACCCTCAATAACATTATATCCTTTTAAAGCATTTCAGAGCTGATGTTCCCAGACTGAGGAGGAAGAGACTTACCTTATAGGATTATCCATCCTGGACACTGTGAGAAAGGCAGCAAGATTGGCTGTGTAGGAGGAGCACACGATGAGGGTGAAGAGCCACCAGCTGCCCATCACAATGCGCATGGCCATGGAGTTCACAGAAGATTCCCCACCTGCAGGAGGCAGGCAGAGTGGATTGGCCAGTGCTTCCATGCTGACTCCCATATCCAGGGAGAGGCTCCCCCCTGTGACCAGGGACACAGACTGGTACTGATGATGCTCTGGGGATCAGGGGAGTGACTGCCAGCTGGGCATTTCCTTTTAAGAAAGGATCCTAAAGCCACCAATCTTGGAAAGGGACAGAGGACCACAAAAGACAGAAAAGTTAGGATTGGCCTCTATTGATGGGAAGTTTGTCAAAACAACAAGGATAGAATTCTGAACATCAAAATCTTCCAGTTAGAAGATTCTGCCTCACAGTGGAAAGCATTTCTAGGGCTGAGACCTGATGTGAGGTTCCTTTGCAATTTCAAATTCACATAGAGCAGACTTCAGGAATTTTGTAAATATAGAATTACTTCCAACCTGGAGGGTTCCCAGCTTTCTTTTAAACCAGAGAAATGAGATATACCATATCACTTTTATTAATATTCAGCCCTCACTAGAAGATTTTTTTCTATGATTCTCAGAAATCATTGCATGTAACTTTCAGTAAGAAGCTGCCTCTTTGAGGCCAATTATTTCTCTTTGGTCCCTTAGGTGGTAGCAGAAGAAAGCTTCTCCCTGCCTATTCTCCTTATATAACCTTGCAAAGCTTTTGCCATGGTGCAAACAGGGCCAAGACTTACATTAAGAACTTTGCAATTTGTCGTTTCCAGTCGAAATTGCAAAATCCTATAACTCGCTGCTGGATAGAAGTGCTATCTAGACCTCTCAAAGATCGGAGACTTCGTATCAAGAATGGCTGGAGTACTGCTTAAATGATTGCAACAAAACTGTGATTTTTTTTTTCCATTAAGGCTTCAAACTTAAGCAAGCTTCAGAATTTCATTTGACAGCCTCATGTGCATAGCAATCAATCTAATGTGGGAGGGGGGGAAAAGTGCAAAGCAGAACTCCAAAGTTAATTTTATCTAAAGTGGAGAATCAGGATTTGAAGTTGAGTTCCTTCTTGTCATTTCATTTAATTTCTATCTGATATTACTTAGAGGAATTGGGTGCAGTGAGGTATTAGCACTGTCCTAGAGATTAAATAAGATTGCATTTAAAATGACTGTTGAAATGCATCTGAACACTTTCCCAATGGATAAGTTCTTCCAGGCCCCTGGGGTTATTCAGACATCAGGAAGCCAAGAAGGTACCTTGCTGGACAAAGGCTCCGTAGACAATCCAGATGGCACTGTGCAGGGTGGCAGAAGCAGAAGGTCTAGGCTGGGTAGCATTCTGAGCCCTCACAGCCTGTATCCGGTTCAACACAAATATCAGCACACCAACCACAGGAATGGCGGCTGCAATGCAGGCCCACAC